>NC_048416.1:16098500-16140717 GCF_013103735.1 Etheostoma cragini | reverse complement strand
ACTCACTCACTCACTCACTCACTCACCCACTCCAGTACAAATATTCTGCGCACGTACGCAAGCTGCAGACCAAAGATTAATAACTGCTCGCATTTTAAGATGCAGTGAAAGAAAGAGGACAAATAGTTTGTTGTTGTTGTGTGTGTGTGTGTGTGTGTGTGTTTGTGTGTGTGTGTGTGTGTGTTTGTTTGTGAATGAGTGTGTGTGTGTGTGTGTGAGACCAACAGGTGTTCCCAGAGGAAAAAAAGCATCTTTTTTATCCCACAACAAAGTTTTAGTGCGACAGTGTGTGTGTGTAGACATGTAAATGTTGTTGAGCTTATTTTTTTGACAGAGCAAACCAAGAGAGTAGAGTGAGAGAGAGATGGCTTGCGTGCATGCGTGCGTGCTTGCATGCATGCGTGTGTATGTGGCTGAGTATGTGTGTTGCTCTCTGTCTAGCAGCGTGTGCAGATTTGGGCATCAACATTGGTAAACACACGTCGAAGGTATTTGTCACTCTGCTCACACACTGCTGTTCCGTCTTGCTGTTACCTTGGAAGCACGGTAGCCATGGCAACAATAGATGTCAGTTTGTGGGTGGGAGGGGTAGGGAGGTTTGATGAGATTGGGATATTCCAAAGTAAATTGAGGCCATGTGAAAGAGACAGTGAGAGATGCAAATGTGTAACAACAAAAAATGTGAAGACCTGTTGCCTGTGAGATGTTTTACTACGTCATTACTCATTCTTATAAAGCCCGTAAACCTCATTTATATCAATGACAAATCCAAACTGCCAGCTCAAGTGAATTGGCACACTGAGCAGAAGACCACTGTCAGAGAGAAAATCACCTATTGTGTGCAGTCACTTAAACTCATTTGTTGAGACCGGCTTTTATCAGTTTTTCAGTGCAAATTAGACCATGCAGGACAATTTCCCAGTGAGTGCATATGGTTCGTTTCTCCTTTTTAATGAGTTGTACACCTAATCCTGTGCGTGTTAAAAAGGCAAGGCGTAAATGTGTTGCGGTTTTAAATAATGAGGTGATTGTAGACACACTTGCATTGTGCAAACGGGTGAAATCTGACTCCTGCAAATGAAAAACAAGCCTATTTACCCCAGCAAGTGCCTGGCATAAAACATGAAAGAATGGGATGTGTTGATGTGCAAAGCTGGGGCGATTTGGAGGTTATTTGTAATTCTGGTGTTGTGTTGTGGTGCTTGAGCGTCTCTCCCTCTCCCGCTCCAACATGTTGGATGTATGCAGGATTATTGCAGCAGGGCTTGTCTGTGTGCAGCCCCCTATTCTGTGATGTTGCAGATAACTTGTTATCTGGGATCATGACACCGACAGCGACACGGTGCACGGCTGCAATATTGTGAGATTAGATTCCTACAATGATTGATCTTCTGAGCACGAGCTCATCACTGTGCTCCGAAGAAGAAAAAAGAACTGTCTTGCCGTGTCTTGAGTCCTGCGCCTCCCTGAATATTTTCATGCTTGCTTGTCTACTCTGTCTGTTTTCATCAAGGCTGCTTGTAGTTCTTTATTTTCTGTCAAGTGTTCTTTTCTTCCTGACAGCCTCTCTTTGTCTGTTGTTTCCTCCCACCTGTTGTCTTGTCTGCCTGGTTTTTGTCTGGGAAGCTAGCTTCTGTGTTTTCCTTCACATCTGTTATGGTGACCTCTGACCACCCATCTCTCCAGCAACATTCTCACATGGCATTTTTCTCCCTTCCTTGGTGAATTTTTAATTTCCTTTTTAGTTTCTATAAATTTCTGTGTTCCTAACTTACCCCCTGCAGCAATGTTGTCTCAATCTTCCCCCTGTTTCCTGTACTTCTCTGTCACTTCTCTGGCCTCCCCCCTCCCCCCCAACACACACTCATATGCCACCACCACAATTTGCTCCTGCCTTACTCTCTTCCCTCTCCTCTCTCTCTTTTATGCCTCCATTCTTTCTCTCATGTGCATCCTTTCTCCATCACCCACACTCCCATTAGCTGGTGTGAGTGCTTATTAAGTCATCTCGTTATTCTCCTCACTTGGCATCAAGCAGTCTGTGTGCACATGTTTGTGTACTTCTGCAGAGTCTAGACATGTATTTACTTAAAAATCAATTTTGGCATGCTGCCTTATATGCAAACATGGGAGTGTTTATTGTTTTATGCACACAGGTGCCTAATATTTTATCTATGACCCTAGAAAGAATGTGCTCATGTTTGTCTTGTTAAAGGTTGTGCAAGTGGATGCATGTGGCCAAACATGTGGAAGTGTGTGTTTGTGTGTGTGTGTGTGTGTGTGTGTGTTTTCAAGCCGAGGGAGTCATTGGATTTCTCAGTGAACCACCCAAAGGCCACTCAGGGATTGACACCACATGTCCACTGTCTTGGATGTTTAGTGTAGAAAACAATGCCTCCTAGAGCTAGAATTCATGATGTGGACCATGATCATGGTGTGCATCTTTGCATGGCGTAAATAGAACTGTTGCAGACGGAATCTATTTTTAAGTCCTCCATATCACCAGATAGCCTTCAGCCAGTAGAGCTGCAACTTTCTTGGACAGCCCTCTTCATCATTAAAGAGGTCGGTGAGAGCGAGCCCTCTCCTTCGCCGCCAGGACAGCAGATTAGGCTAATTCAGATTATGCAAATGACTCTGGCAAGGATTACATGACTCTGTATGAGAAGGAAAGAGAGAGCCTGGCAGAGATGGAGTGGCAGAGTGACACGTGAATTTGGCGGAGTGAGAGAGATCAGAAATGGAGGAGAAAGGAGGATTTAGTGGGCAACAGAAGAAAGGAAGAGATGGAGGAGAGCTACAGTTAAATACAAGAGCCAGCAGAGGAAAGGTAGGAGTTAAATCCGGTTTCTGGGCCGGATGAAGTGTGTGTGTGTGTGTGTGTGTGGGTGTGTGTGTGTGTGTGTGTGTGTGTGTCTTGATGTAAGAGGTATTTTTTGTGACAGGATGCTGGCTGGGGACAGTGACAAGCAATCTTTTCTTCACTGACTGGTTGTGGTTTAATATAAGGTCCATAAACTTCATACCTAACTAAAAATCACAATTGCATATTTTTAAATTTATCACACTTGAAATGTGTTTCACACCTTATATTTTAAGTGTGAAATGTTCAAAAACCATGTGTAAATTAGTAATTGTTTTTATGCTCTGCTCTGCTTTTTTTTTAAATAGCATCTGTTTTTATATTTATAATTTATCAGTGCACATTGTAGTAAATTTTATGTGTGAAATATGAAGTTGTAAGCACTCAGGCGTTTCCTTTAATACTCTGTGGTATAGTAGGCTTATCCTACGGAAAGTGTACTATCCGTGGAAAGGAAAGGAGTGTTGGTGTGAAAAAACAGGAAGATTTATCGTTTGCCATGTCTGTGTGTTATACCATGACAGAAATGTTGCTGATTGGTCACAGTGAGAGACAGCTGAAGGCTGATTACTTGATCAAACACAATAGATCATCCTTAACAATGATGTGGACACTACGGAGCGTTTTTTTTAAACGTCTGGAAAATTAAATTAAATGCTTCTCTTGCCACTAAATGTAATTTTACCAAGCAGTTGTGCTTTAATCCCAGAACGGGAAATAAAGCAACCCTTCAATTGACAACTCTGTGGGAAACCTCTTGATACAGCAGAGCCCCCTGTAGCCCGCCATACAGTTAGCTACACACTTCACCTCGTTGGGCAATCACAGCTCCTTTTTACGTTCACATTTGGACATGAATGAGTACCAGCTGGTCACAGTTCAGAGATACTACAGAAAATGTGTATCTAATCAGTACATGCTTTACATGCTAAGAATATGGTATGTTTTATTGTTGACATTTTGTTTTTTTAACTTTATCATGTTACGACTTAACATATCAGCTAAATCTGAGGTAACACGTGTAATGAAATGGGCAACACATTTTAATTAGAAGCTTTGACGCACACTGGTGACTTATTTGTAAGTTACTGCTTCCCCCTGCTGGTACTTGCAGCCTATAGCAGGTTGAATTTATACTCTTCTCATTAAACACATTACAATATTAAGACATTATTAGGGGGATGGATTCTGTTGTCTCACTGGGTGTATTCATACTTACTGATTTAGATAAAATTGTTTACATTGTAGAGCTAGTCACTTTAAAAGGACTCAGTCATGTTCTGTCCTTTTGTAGTGACTTATTAAGCCTTCTGTTGTTTGAGGATGACTGTGTGTCTTAATGGGGCCAATTAATCAAGTGCTGATCTGCTCATAAAGACACACGTACACACACACACACGCACACACACACACACACACACACAAACACACAGACATGCACACACTCACACACTCTCACACACACACACACACACACACACACACACATACACACACACACACACGCATATGTGCAAACAGTCACAAGACAAACATACAGTCGTACAGTAGATGGTGAGTTTATCGTTGTTCCAGTGTGCTCAGGCCGGACCCTCAAGTTAGAGCTGCATTCCTAAAGAGTGAAGGACACAGGGACTGTAACAGAAGGGGTGGGGGGGAAGAAGCGTTAGTGGGATTGAGCGAAGGTCAGGTTAAGAGAGTGAGATACCCCAGGGAGTCCGGAGTAAGGGGGATAAAAAGACAGAGACAAAGAGAGGCAGGCACGTACTGATCTCACTGTAGGAGAAGGCAGGACAGATAGAAAGTTAAGGCATGAGAGAGAGGTGAGAGAAACAGCTCCCTGTCGCTAACTGTAGTCAGATTCGTGTGAAAAAGCTATAGCAAGTTAAAAAGTTTAGAATGTGTTTGTTCTTGCATATTTTTACAGAACATAATAAAAAGTCCAAGAATTTAAAAAAGAACTTGTAAAGGAATGAGATGTGAGTTGGAGACAAAAAGCTTCTAGAGGCCAGTGGAAAGAAAGAAGTAAATCAAAAATGGAAAGAGAGGAGCAGAGTGAGAACAGCTTACATACTATAGCCATCATTCTGTTGTGCTGTGGAGCCGTCAAAATGCTGCACCTACTGGGAGTCATCACCGTAGAGGGTGAGTCAATACCACAACTCTACCATCACCTGAGCAAGTATTCACACTATCAGCAAAGTTGGAAGGTTTTTAGTACTGTCTGTCTGTGAGCAAGTTATAGATGTTTTGGGAGTGTTTGATATGTGGAACTTAGATCACTTGTATTCAGCTGCTTCTTTCTGAGAAACTCATCGGAATCCAAATACATGAACAAACAGTGAATGCGTGTAAATGTTAGAAGCTGCAGACTGACCGATTGCACTCTCAACTGCATGTACTGTAATTAATTCTTAACTTTTGCCTTCAATCACCCATAGTATAGGCTTGCTGTACGAGGCTTGTGTGTGGTTTTTTTCTCTGCTGCTTTTGATATTAAAAGCTAAATCTCTCATACTTGGTAAACATTTTCTTCAATGTCTAGTGTCATCCAGTTTACAGAAAACTGAGTCTAAAACAGCTAAACTTATTTGAAAGTTAACAGTGATAATATAAACGTACTAAAAGTCTTACAAATTAGATAACTAACGTTCATATCACAACTTTATATTGGCTGGATGTGTTCCAGAGTGTGTAATTTTACTTACAATCTTAAGTTGTATAGGTGTGTGTCTTCATGTATGGATCCTGTCTAACCACTGTTAATTTATTCTAAATGCCTAATTGTTGCCTGCATTTAGGGCATTATTTTACGTTTGGGGCTTTTTTTATGACATGTACACATATCTTTGTACATGCTGAAAGGTGTTGCCCTGCTAAACGATGTGATCATAATGGCTAATGTACTGAGTGAATGTGAAAACAATTTTAAACCTAAATACTACTGTAACTGATCCTGACTCTCATGCAACTTCACATTGTCCTTTGAGATGGAACGTATTGAGCTGTGGTAGTTTTTGTGTAAGCAGGAAGGGTGTCCTAATTGGGTGTAAATAATCTCACCTTGAACCATGATTGTGAACCTCCAATGTGACACTGAAACACTGAACTGCCTTAGTGATGGATTGAATAGCCTTCAGGTGCGTGTGTGCGTGTGTGTGTGCGTTAGTGGAAATGTCCTATGTAAAGAGAGGGTGCTTGACTACTAAACAGAAGTCATACAAAGTCATGATGTAAAACATATCCACCTACAATGTAGAAAACTAGTGGGCATAGTTTAATAGGCTTTTGCTGGAGAACATACCATATTATTATATTTTATGTGGGCTGTTACAGTTCAACCTTACAATAATAGAATAGAATGCCTTTATTGTCATTATACACAAGTGCAGTACCTGTGCAACGAGATTGAAGCAACCCCTTGACAGTGTCGACACTAAATATAAAAACATAAAATATAAAGATATATAGTATAGGTAGTGCAGAAAAAAAGAGGGGGGGGGGGGCTGGTGCAAAGTCCCGAGAGCATCTGTATACATACAGTGTATAAAATAGTTTTGTATACACACATAGTTATATTTTGTTTTGCAAAATAATCGTATCAACTTGCACAGTGACACCAATCTCATCAGTACTCAGTATAGAGTGCAACATTAGATCCTAATTTATATTCCATCATAATTTATATTTAAATTCAAACCCACTTTTGCTCTTGAGTCACGATGGCAGCACTTCTATGCTTAAATGTCTGTTAACGTATTAAATGGGAACACTGGACTGTTGAATGAGGTTTCACTAAGCAGTGAGATGAAGTTGTCTTTTCCTGGCCAAGTAAAAATGCCGACCTGCTAGTGATGATTGTCTGAGAGAATAGATCTGAGGAAGTATTGGTGTAATAAAGCTTCACAAAGTGCTAATGGTCTTGGCACACATTCTATTTTAGGACTGTTGATCTGTGAATCTGTAGTGCCAAGGACAGTGTGAACACTGCACTCTGTGACACTTCATTAAAGCAGGACAGGAGCCTCTTTTAAAAATGCTTTGGCTCACTCACTGTACCTGCGCCACCAGCACCCACTACAACCACTGCCTGCTTAAATCCTCCGATGACAGTGCTATAATCTGTTTAGTGATGACAGTAATTTGTTACTGTTAAAAAGAAATTGTACCTGATCACCATGCAATCCTATAGATGGGAAGTCAGCGCTTATAAATAATTAGAGGTCTATGCCAGCAGCAATCTAAGCTGACACACAAACTGTCTACCCTCCAAAACATTCATATCACTCTATGATTATATAACAAACTATAATGAAGCAGGAGAAGATGATAACTTCAGGTCTCTCTCAGATGCTCCACACTAAAGGAAACACAGCTGAGCAGGCTCAGGGAGGTCAGTGACAATCAGACTGAACAAAGTGTATCGGGTTATTAACCACAAGTATGTTTTTTTACATCTGTCATTTTACTACTGCACATTATGACCACTTTATCATATTCTGAATTTGTATGACTGTTATTATAATAAATTATGCAATGGTAAAGTACTATGCATTATTATTGCATTGTAGATTGCTTCAGGGAGTATGTGTTTAGACAAGTGTGTGTGTGTGTGTGTGTGTGTGTGTGTGTGTGCGCGCACATGCTCACGCGTGTGTGCGCAACTTAGAGTTGGATTGTCCTCTCTCCCCTCCCCTGTGGCGGGAGAGTAATGAGTTGGTAATGATCGGGCCGGTGAGAGTAGGAACATGGAGCTGTTAAACTGACCTCTACCTCTCCCCGCCTATCCTTCCTTTTCAAAGCTAAAGTCTTAGGATTTATGCCTTATTCATTGCAATAGATATTCAAGATATTCAGGACACTATTCCCCTTCTTCCTTTTTTTAAATGTTTTTTTATCTACCCTTCCGTTCTTTTGCTCTCTCAATTTTTTGTTGTTTGTTGTGCGTGAGTTTCTTTTAGGAATATTCTTTTTTGTTTCTTCAGACAAAACTGATGATGACTTGGAGATAACAATGGTGTGCCATCGACCCGAGGGCCTCGACCAGCTAGAAGCCATAACCAACTTCAGCAAAAGAGAGCTTCAAGTGCTCTACCGGGGCTTTAAGAATGTAAGTGACTGCACTTTCTTTTTATGTATTTTACTATTTATATACATATATTTACATTTTGTAGTTTACAGTAGATTGTCATTCTGAAGAGTGACTAAACTGTGCTTTGTTGTCTTAAAACACTGACAATAAAGATCTGTTATGTCCATTCTATTCTAAGTGAATTGGTCCTTCTTATACTGTACACACAGCACATACCCAAAGTATCCGCGTGTTGACCGGTAGATTGCTTGCTCTAGTGCTGAAATTTTTAATAAACCTGAAGTTTACTTCTTAGCAAGCACACCAAGGGATTTGTTTGAAAGAATAAATACTCCTTCACCCAAGAATTCTGAATTATGTTTGAAAATGTATTTTATTCATGTGTGAACACAAGATTTACCAAACATCTTGAATCATTCAGTGTCGTCCTGGTTTGTGCCGTAACTCAACTTAGACCCATAGCAACCCCAATTACTGTACGGCCTAAAGTCCAGACAGATATGCAGGGATCAAACATGACCTTGTGCAATAGATTTTATTAGGCCTCCTGGATAAAATCCATAATTTCTGTGGATCTGTCCACAGTTTAAGCTTGTATGTCTCTCCAATAGAAGGCAGATTTAGAGAATGAATTAATGGCATTTTCATTGGATTAAAAATGACCTCATAGCCTATAATTATATTGTTGTACTAAAGCTACAGTAGATTTATTAAAGGTTTGAAGTTTCTTTAGATTTCACTGCTGCTATTTGTTGATAACTACACTTGATGTTTTTTTCTTCATTTTATTGTTGACATTGTTAATTCTATGTAGTTTGCAATAGTCTTGTCTTTTTTCTTACAACACAAGTATACCTTAAGTTGCAATACATGCCAAGGTAAAATAAAATTAAGTGTCATCCACGGACACTTTTCGTGTCTTTTTTTGTAAAACGTACAGCTAAATAAAGCAAACATGTAAAAACTAAACTCAACAGTAACACCCTGGACAGACGGCAAGATTTTGCAACTGCAGTCTGTTTTAATTTTGATGTTTTTACACATGACTGCTTTCTACCAACTACAAACTGGTAATATTTAAAACTATGTTGTACTAAAATGTATCACATAGAAGTTTAACCAACAGCCAATCTCCCATCGACATTGTGTAATCCTTTGATTTATTGCATCAACACTCTTCATCTGTTAAACCCTCCCTCAGTCCTGTTTCTGTCCAGGTTGGTATCTGCAGTTTACATCAGTTTACATCTCCCACCTCCTCACCCTCTCTTTCCGTCTCCCGCTCTCATTCCAGGAGTGTCCAAGTGGCGTTGTGAATGAGGATACTTTCAAGCAAATATACTCCCAGTTCTTCCCACAGGGAGGTAACGACAGAGAGTGTGTGTTGTGCTGTTTGAGTCTACACTTGTCTTGGCTTCTGTATTGTTTCTACCGAGTGTATTGACACACTAATTTCTTCTTCCTGCAGATGCCAGTACCTACGCCCACTACCTGTTCAACGCATTTGACACAGCACAAAGCGGCTCCATAAAATTTGAGGTTTGCTTGTTTCTTCCTATTCAAGTAATATTGAGGTTTTTATCTCCAAACTAGCTCTCCTATGTCAGTGTTTGATTCTGTCCTTTGTGTCTCCATCAGGACTTTGTAGCAGCTCTGTCCATCCTGCTGAGGGGCTCCATCACTGAGAAGCTACAGTGGACCTTCAACCTTTACGATGTCAACAGAGATGGATACATCAACAAAGAGGTGTGTTTTGTGTATTTCCAAATGCCTTCCCCTCATTTTTTTTCAATAGTGCTAAAATGCACATTGTTTATGTGTTTTTGTGTTAATCTCACACTTACCGTCCCATTTGTGTGTCTGTTTCATAGGAGATGACAGGTATTGTCAGAGCGATATATGACATGATGGGGAAGTACACTTACCCTGCCTTGAAAAATGATGCACCCAAACAGCATGTGGATGCCTTCTTTCAGGTAACAACATCTGAGTACTTTATTTAAGTCTAATAAAAACGGCAACAACAAAAACAACAACCCATTTTTGATGATTAAGCAAACAAGGATGTATCAGACACATGCTTAACATTTACGGAAGCAGCACCTCCAGAAGAAAAAATTGGTAGTTAGCACGAGCAACAAAGTACACCATCAAAAACAAAAGAGTGACAATAGACTAAACTTGCAAAAAATAAATAAATAAAATAAAAACACCATAGCAAAGAGAGCTGAGTAACAAATAAGTGTTCTGGGATTAACAATGACAGAGTCACAGAATAGACCACTGATTTTTACAGCACGTGTATTTATTTACACAAGATTTGTTGATAGCGTTTGTACCTTTTGATTAATATCTTAACATCTGACACACTTTTGACAAATGGATTGACAGTATGTGTGTTCTCCACAGAAAATGGACAAAAATAGAGATGGGGTGGTCACTCTGGATGAATTCATCCTCTCTTGTCAAGAGGTATTCTCTTTTTTTTTCTTGTTAAAGTAACATAATCCTAAGGATCCCTCTCAAATCGACCTTTTTCACCGAAGACATTGTGACATATCTCAGTAGGAAGACACAAGTGTAAATTATGAAATAAATGATGACTGAATTCTGTTAAAACTGGGTCATCGTTAACATAATTCGAAACACCTGTACTTTTTCTACTGTTGTGTGAAAGGCCTACTGTAATATTTGCACTCACTTTACTTACTATTTACACAATCTTTCTCAGATTCTTTGCTTATCCTACTCTTCTGTAAATCTCACTATACTGGCTATTAATTACGGTCTTTGCTTCCTTTTACATCAAAGTGTTTATCTGCAGAGAGAGATCACTGACCAACATGTTACGGGCCTGTACTGCCCCCTAGTGGCCAGAAAACTGAATGAAATGGTGGTTGATGGATGACTCTCCTCACATTCTGCTCCTTAATTTTCGGTCTCCGTTGCACAGGATGAAAACATCATGAGGTCTCTACAGCTCTTTGAAAATGTCATCTAGACAACAAAGAAGACGGTGCAACAGATGAAAGCGCCAAGCAAGAAAAGAGAATGGAACAAAGAAGAAAGAGAAGCAGGAGAGATCAACATGCGAGAGAAAGGGAACAGCACCGCTTGAGACAAAACATGGATCTTGTAGCTTTGTGTGGGACGGTTGCCACAAATCTTCATTGAAGGCATCTTGCTGTAACAAATCCTATGGGACAAACAAAACGTCCTTTGGACTTAAACCCTTCATTTAACCTTTCTGTAACAATTGACCTTGTCTCTGTCTCCCTTGTTTGTTGCTTGTCGTTACGGTTACCGTTACAGTCGCCTCAGACTGTGTGTATTTCATTGCATCGTGTAAATACTGATTCTCACACATTTGGTCGACCCCTTCTCTGTATATTGAACCACATTATCAAGCAGGACTGGAATTCCTAAAAGCAGCTAAGCAGTGAGTTCAACCCAATGCATACTATTGTGCATTAGAGGCGTAATTATAGCTGTTTTCATCATGAAGTTTTATGTCAACACAACACATGTGAGCAATATTGTTAAGCATGCAAGACAGAGGCCTACTACATATTTAACGTATATGTGCCATGGAAAGCTTGTTGGCAATATATTCAGCAAAGTGGATACATTTGAAAAGCTAAGGTCTGGGTGTAGCATCTCACAGAGCCACCTCATCCGTTTCTGAGTTCAGACACAGGCCTGGAAAGCTTTGCTGAGCTGAATATAAGCTTGCAGTCTTAAGTCTCGTGGCACTTTGCAGCAGTCTTCTCTACACCTACTGTGTGTGTTCCAGTGGCGTCAGTCAGTGTCTCAATGTTGCAACGACTCAACTGTAGATATTTAACTGTTGTATTGTATCGTGGCCGTGTGGAAAAGTCTTGTCTGCGTGTTTCTGATTCTGACTATCTGTCTGTCTATCTGTCAAATTGGATATAACTGTAATTATTCAACCTGACACTCTTTGTTAAATAAAAAGTCAATTTAGAGGTTTACTGGCATACAGATGCAAAGTGTGTGAAATGTGTGTGTGTGTGTGTGTGTGTGTGTGTGTGTGTGTGTTTGTGGTGTCCTGATGTAGAGTTTCGAGCAATTAGCTTCATCTTGTGGACACCACAATCTGTCCAGAGAGGAGAGTTTTGTCGTCTGTTTTGTCCATTAAAAATGTCGACTCAGAGCGACCAAACTTTCACTGTGAGGTACAGACAGGAGGAAGGGAGCAAGATGGAGGGATTGTAGAGAAAGAATAGAGGAAGATGAGAGAATAAGACAGGAGATGAGAGAGACCTTGTCACTGATTCTGAAGGAATGGAAGCCATGTTTCATCCAAGAGCCATTGTTTGGAAGATTGAGCAGGACAAAAACACAAATTTCTAAATGATTTACTGTCATGCCCACTCACTGTGCTACCAATGAGAACCCTTGCTGAGATGTGTTGTGGCTCGTCTCACATGTAGCCAGATAGACTAACAGACAGGAAGACAAACAGATAGACATCTTAAAACTGTCAGAATGAAATAATGTGTGTAATGAAATATTGTATAGAATCATTATATTTATCAATAAACTTTTCAAGAAACAAACTGAATTCGTGGCTACTTGTCACGTACCTTGTCACTCCAAAATTAGTTTTTTTTTCTAGCTTATATATGGTGTGATAAAACCTTAAAAATCTTTTTTTCGTGTATCATAAAGAGATTGAGCAAAAAGTGTCACAAGAACAATTTATATTGTTATTTACACATATACAATGAAAGTACAAAAAGAGTTGTACATTTTTCCCCTCTGATCCCAAAGGACACACAAATAAAGCATGATAATGTGCATATGTAAAAAACGTCACCACCATCACTGGACATGCATCACTCTCTTATTTTCCCAACTTGCTGCCTCGTTCATATTTTTTTTCACTTCTCTCCCCTCTTATCTAGACATCTATTTTCCTTTTATTACTTCGCACAAAAGCATTTCTCAACAACATTTTAGGCATCCTTTTCTTTTCACCGGTTGTGGGTGCAACACACCTGTGTATGTATAGGTGGATGTGGTGGGGCATTGTAGTTGGAGGGATACATTTATAAATGAGATCGGTAGAACGCTTGAGTACCAGAACAATTCAAAAAAGTCTCTGAACCCGCTTTTATCTGCATTTTCGTGAAGACATCTTTGTGTGTATTTTGATAAAATAGCAGGAGATTTATTTAAAACTCAGACACATTTTTCTGCAAGGACTATTGTATATGTTTTGGGGTGTAGGCCTTGTCTTTTTATGTCTGGTGTTCTTCCCCTAAAAATACAGAGCCAACCCTTTCAAAGTGTTGCAACGTCTGTTTCATAATAGGGAGCTGGTTGTTGAGAGCAAGACCTTCAGAAAACACTAAATCATGTCTTACTGGGATTATTCGCCTCCTTCAAGTCTATGGGGTAAATGATCTTGTTCTTATGAACAGATCAAGCACAAGCATCACAGGGTGACAATAATTTTGAATTATAAGTATTGTTTCCTTTTTTGATTTAAAAAAGTCTCACGGTTCCAAAGTACAGAGTTGCAAGATTTATTCCAAGAAAGTTCTGTTACTCTTTCAGAACAGGCACCACTCACCCTCAAGTCAGGTCCATTTTTGGGCAACCGCCCAATCAAATGGCTGCCTGTTCTTCAGTTTATCTGGTCCAACATTTTTTTTTATCCATTGCATGGATCAAAGTAAGTCCCACTGTCCTCATGTAGGCCTAATTTAATGCATGTATCCTCCCAGGGATATCAGATGATGCTTATTGATTACAGCGTGGTGTCTGGTCTCTATTCCCTCTCCTCGGCCCAGGGTTGGAGGTTCTGCAGGGCATACAGGGAGGAGTTATGCGCGCACAGTGGATCCGAGACCGCTGATTCGCTGAGAGACTTCTGGAGGGCGGACTGCTGCAGCTGCAGGATGAGGCGATTGGCCTGTTGACGTTCCGCTTCCCTCTCCTCGGCTGTCTGTCTCCTAATAGAAGACGGGAGAAAAAAAAAGAAACATCAATAAATAAATAAATACATAAACAAAAAGTGAAGTTGTGTAATATTAATAGACAGCATCTAAGACTGCGAAAATTCCCTTAAACTGCACAAAAGAGAAGTGATACGTTTTACTAGAATAAAAGTAAAATGTTAAAAGTGATGAAAGAATTTCAAGGATTTGTTTTAAGCATGAAAAATTACCAAAATAAAAAACAAGATAGCATCTAATTTACCATCTGTAATAATAGTCGTTCATTGGTAAAAACTACATTTTGGGGATTAAAAAAAGGTTTTTCTCTACTAAATATTTAATATTAATATTGAATTGTAGAAGATGAAGAATATGAGGAGAAAAAAGAAAAGAAGATGATAAAACGATTTGAAGGCTGATTAAAAAAATATATAGACGTATATATATATTTATTTTTTATTTTTATCCTGTAGCTTTTTTGTTCCGTGTCGACGGGCTCAATTCACAGGAAATGGCGCGTGGGGTCATCTGCAGAACGAGGAAAGTTTGATTTTGAACTGGACGCCTCATATAGGTGAAACTATTTGCAGAAGAAGACTGTAGTGCTGGTTTCTAACGGTGAATTTTGATGAAATGTGGTTACAAATGTAAGTACAGACTCCTTAGACTTGAAGATGAAACGTCATACCAACCTCCACTTGGTCCTGCGGTTCTGGAACCAGGTTTTGACCTGTGCGTCTGTCATTTTCAGACTCTTGGCCAGGGCGGCCCGCTCGGCGCTGGCCAGGTACTTCTGCCGGTGGAAACGCTTCTCCAGCTCGCAGATCTGAACTCTGGAGAAGGACGTGCGGGGCTTTTTCCGTTTTGGCGGTGTCCGGTTCTGGTACGGGTGTCCTATCCGCCGCGTAACGGCAAACGGCACCAGGGCTGCTGCAGGGAACACAGAGACACACCGGTGAGTTGAAGATGAGATTTCCTACAGCACCAAACAGACTAATTCACTCCCCACTCTGTATGGAAATTCAAGGCCATATATCACAAATATCTGCCCTGTTTGACAACAATTCCCTATTTAGACTGTGTAAGCCATATGTGAAATATGTGAGAAGAGATTTATTGTGAAAGATGAGTCTGGCCAAGTATTGGAAACTATGCAATCATGAAACAATAAATGAACACTCATTATGAAGGTATTTGAGCTTTAACGGATGAAATCCGCACTGCTAATTACAGAGAGGACAGCAGGCCTGATGGCCTGTTTGTCTTTTCTTTACATACTATATGCTAGACCTTTTGATAATGAAGGCTCCTGTTCATCTTCCATTTGTTTAACCTTTGTGTTATATACAGCGACCATATCACACCTTTTCTTCTTTTAGATTAGACCTAGTAGGTTATTTTTATTTTCCTTTTCTCTATAATTCCTGAAGTAAATTATTTGGCAGCCTAGGATAGGCTTATTTTTTTTATTTATCTTCAATGTAGCCTTTTAATAACATTTAGTTATGTTTTACTACAGCAATAAATCATAACAGAACATGCGGTTGCTTTTGGGGTATTTACAAAGAAAACTGAAAATTGTGTGATTGAACATTACGATTTGTTTTGCTTTTCGTAGAAATTACATATTCAACTCCTAAAACATAAGTGAAGTCAAAAATGAAAAAGCCCTTAAATAATAATGTGTAAACGTAGTAGATAGGCTACTCCATCTCATGTTGCAACGATATTTAAAATAATTAAATATTTTTTCATTTGGCTATGAAAGCCTTTACAAATATTTGACACGTGTTTTTTTTTAATGATTCAGCAGCGGTTACTTATGTTTTAAACATTCTACAATATTGATGAGGGGAACTTGGTAGGTGGAACAGCTGGCCTACCTGATATTCTGTCCTTGGCGAACCTGTTTCCTATCCAGGGGAAGCATAGCCCTCCAAACCCAGGGACAGCGCTCTGGACTGGGGCCGGGGGTCCCGGTGCTGTCATGGGTCTGTGGGCCGGGACTCGAATTACTCCCCGGCTTCCCAGACTCCTGCTCTCCTCATATGAACCTGACGCCTCCACCGGAGGCATTATACCGGAGAGGGAGATAGACAGCGCGGTGTATGAGGGCGCGCTTGCCCCGGTCGGGCTTCCTAAACTGTAATAACCATCCCCGTTGCTTAAATCGGATCCACTTTGTCTTCCAGACACGCGCCCGTTTTCTGGCTCTGTACCGGCTCCCAGGATCTGGTCGATGCCGAAGCTGATGGGCTCGTGATGGGCCGGTTTTGTAGGAGGGCTCGGCGCGCTGGGTGCTTGCTCCATCCCTGTCGATCTGTCGCAAAAAGCACGAAAAAACTAAACAAGGTGTTTTCAGGGGGGCGGGGGGAATCGCGGCAGGGTCAAACTGTACAAAAAGTAATTGCCAGTATTGTCTCCATCGCTGTCCAGCCGTCCACCCAGAATCCAGCGTGTCCTTGTTGTCTCTAACAGGCCTCTTTCAGAGGACTGGGTCCTCTCTACATGCTGTGGTGAAAGTTTGATGGGCGTTTGGAGAGATGTGACGCTCTGTCCTCCTCTCAGCGCGTCAAAACGCTCAGTCTAGCAGCTCCGTCCTCCTCCATCCCTCTCCACCATTCATTGGCTGGCACCGGAATGACTGATTGAATGTTAATGGGAGTATAGCCCACAGTTTGGCACAATAATCAATATTTCCCATAACCACGGGCGTCAGTTTGGTTTATATATATTTATATATATAGCAAGATATGGCATCGCCATGCCTTCTGAATGAGTGAGAATTTGATGATGCCATTTTTTATCATTATAACGGAGAGTAAGGAGCAAGCGACAGCTTCATGGAAATGTATTTGGCATATGTAAAATAATTGCACCAGGGATAACTGAAGATCAATGTTCTTTCAAGCGTCTCTGGTGACACAAATATATCTTATCGTTTCCACCGACTGGTGTTTGGTCAGCCTGTTTGTGTTCCGCTCGTCTCCATGAATGTCTTCACGGGTTTATAAGTTTTGATGACAAATCACGCGATGGAAAAAGTTTTTACACACAATAGAATCCGATGAATTGATGCTTCTGCTCATTATCACTTTTCAGGCGAGACACAAAGTGTGCATCATTTGTCCTCTTGTGGTCTGCGTCCCCTCCCCAATCTGTATCGTTTGACACATGTGGAATACACGTGAATAATAAGTTTTCATGAAAACTGATTGAAAGCCCGTAGGAAGTGCTTTATATCCCGAAGACTACTCGTAGATGTATCATGGATCCTTCACATCGTCCACGCCTCATAACCAAATGTGGGGAGTTATTTTTGCATGCATTTATTTTCTTCTTTTTTTACATTTTACATACATTTTATTGGCCAACTGTTTTCATAGGTTAGATTTTTAAGCTCAAACCAAAAATTATGAAATGTGTTTTTTCCCCCATATGCGTCGAATTTAAAGCCTTAAATGTTAGCATCTAATAACCAGTTGCAGAGCAGTCACTCGCGTGAATTAACTAGTTTTTGAATGTCTAGTTACAGGAAGAAAAAAAGTAAAATCTTAGACATTTACTCAATTATCAATTTCATCAGATGTTATTAAATATGACACGTGTGAGATTGAGACAAAATATAGTTTATAAAGTCAGATTATCATTTTACTGGTGCGTAATTACGCACACAAAACCCATCACACCTCTCTTTAAAATAAAAGGACAGCAGCCTAATTGAACACTGGCAGTGAATCACCAGCACCCATTGAGCACGGTAAAGCATTGTGTGGCCTTATTTGTTGTTCCTGGTAGCCAGTGCCACATTAAATGACCTGACAAGGGAAGGCCATGGGCTACTTCAGATAAAGTGTCCAGGCTCTGGAAGCTGCTAACTGCTCAGATTCAATGGAACAGGCGCCCAAAGTGACCGGATAATCACATTTTCACTAACTTGTCGCAGGGACAGACAAATGCGCGTCGGGTTCAAATACGGCAGGTGTTAGGCTATCACATTACAGTACTTAACCAAACTAACGCCTAACATATTCATTTAGTGCCAATAGGGTTTATATTAGTAGGTTTTTAAAATAACTGCTCAACCCGTTCATCAGTCATCGTTTTTGCATGTTTTTGAACGTCTCAACTGTGTAAATAATGATTGTGTAGCATTTGGGATTTGCTGGATTCTTGTCAACATTTTTAAGCGGACTATTGGCTAATGTCTTTATTGTTTTTTTAATAACAATCCATTATTTAAATGCAGCCTGAATTTACCTGACTTGTTAATCTGCATAAAAAAACATCCTATCATGAAGTAGATAGATGAAAATGATTGGATTTTTGTTTTTTTTAGGTTATACGCCTCAAAACCACACGGAAATGCAAAAATACTGTAGTAGGTAATATATATTTAAAAAAAGATCCGCAACTCGCCCTTCACAATAAAGTCTTATGAAGCAATATGAGATTGGACAAGGCCCGAGGTGTTTGTTTGGCAATATGGACAGACTCTGAGTGCTGGCTGGTCCACCCTACCATATGTGAGCTCACCGGTGGCTTTTGATGGGGGAGAATTGGTCTGTTATAGCTGTCATCTTTGTGGACATTTTGCAAGAATAATTCCCCACCAATAATTATGTGACTCGAACAAAACATATATTTAAATTGTTTTATTTTATTTATTACAATTACATGGCCACTTTTAGGTCGACAACCTACAACTGCTTCATGAATTTTTAATATTTGCATTTTTCGTGACTCGACTCCTTCACAGAATGAAGGCAGTCCCTTCAGCCTGTAGTACAGCAGACGGGGACCCAATGATTGCAGATGTTGGGTGTTAGTAATCCGGTGTAATCCAATGATTATGAGTGATTATGACACATTAGCTCTGACCTAGCGTGATACCACCGTGACACCGGTTATCCAAAACCCACCAGGAGAAACCCCAACCCGCCTCCAGCCAGCCTTTCTGAATTTATTGATAGTCTGACTGTTACAGACAGTGTCGGATCATTTCATTGCTTCATGATTACAGAAGAAAATGTAAAAAAAAAATAATTGATACCAAGAGTCCACTTAGAAAAACCCACACAGCCCCCAGTACAAAGCAGCCTTGAGGTTATCTCGTTTAGGCCAAAATATTTAGCTCGTGTTTCTGAAAAGCCTGCAGCCCACACGAACAATTAAGATGCGCATCAATCCTCGTTTTTTTCCACAGGCAATATAAAAGCTGACACCCTGATTCCAAAAGTCCAAAAAGAAACGACAACAAAAGAGTGAAAGAGTGCGATTTGTTTGAGAAATTACCACTTGATCTGCATAATCGGGGGTCTGGGCTGCAGCTCGGTACCCGGGGGCTGCGTTTTTATTGCGCGTCTCTTCGCCGTTATCAATTTCAGCAGCGCGCCTGACTTTTTAAAAGGGGGACGAGGCCGGCTGCTTCTGAATAATGAATGACACGCTTTTATATTGTCGCTAAAGTGCCCGTGATGTTACAATATGAAAAGGCAGCGGTAAGTAATAGTGCATTTAAAGGGGATGTAGTGTATTATTATGATGTAAAAGAGAAGGAGAGAGGCGGTAGAGAGAGGGAGATGAGTGGATAGCAGCACCAAGAGAGAGAGAGATTGTTTTATTACAATAAGAGGAGATGAGTTTGCCTCGCAGCAAAATGGGGACCAGTTAATGAAACTTTACCGCAGCTAACGATTTCCCCTCCCTCACTCTAAAACCCGCCCTTATGAAATATTTAAACTATTTAATATAGGTAGTATTAAGCTGAAAGACACTGGCATCGGCCATCTGACAACATTTACAAGGCTGTGGGTTTTTTAAAGTTGGGTAAACAAAGCTTTATGGCCTGTTTTCCCTCAGCCCACATACAACAAAAGTCGTGTGGTAAATCACGCTCATGTTGAGCGCAATATAGAGAAAATGTGTTTTACTTTTGGGAGACTTGATTTAGTCTAATTTACACTTTTCTCCATAGCAGGCCATGCATCTTCTCACACAAAGATGCAGCAGTTTACAGGCTCACACTATCAATATAAGCCTGTCTTGTCTGTAATGGGAGGGATAGCTTAGCAGGTCCCAGTGTGGGGGGATAGTGTTTCACATTGACATGCTCAGTGGGATTGTTGGATGAGAAGAGAGGAATGGGATCCCCCATCAGGGACTCAGTCAGGGCCATCATCATCCTGTCACAGGACCACTGCTCTGTACAATGTGGACACAATCTATCTGCCAGACACTTAAAAAGCAGGTAAACAATGCAACATGTCAGTGTAAATGCCTGGTACTTGGTAGATATTAAAGGATTTTAATGATTTTATAGTAATCCCTAAAGGCTCCCTTTACTGTTTTTTGACAAAAGCAAAAAATGTTGCATCCGACTATAAAATCTTTGTGGTGGATTATTTGATTTATTCTTCAGATGTAGTCAAACAGCAACCCATAGACAGACTTTCAATATGCTTTTCTTGTATACAAATCAGTCATGTGAGTTTTTTTTCTGCAAGTATCAGTATGCAAATTTAACCACATAAAGATGCCATGATATGGTAGATATTGGTTTCAATAAACATTGCATTCTTGTTACACTTGAGAAACTCTGTGTGTGTGTGTGTGTGTGTGTGTGTGTGTGTGTGTGTGTGCGCGCGCCCGCGCACCATGTAAGCCTGTCTGATGGTTGAATGCATGGCTGCCTCTTCACGCTGGTTAAAAGTCAGGGAGGGAGGGAGAGGAGGATGGAGAGGAAGAGAGTGAGAAAGGGAAGTAAGTAAACCGCACAGACGTGAATTATAGGGATGGACGGAGAGCAGAGAGCAAAAACAGGATGGAAGGATGGCTAAGACTGAGATGTGAGAGAAAGAGTTAAAGCATTAATGGGGATCATTTGGGGCTGATGATAATTGAACACATGGCTTTAGTTTGGACAAGAGCATTCCCATCGCATTGTCTCGTGTTTATGCATGTTGTAATCTTTAGAGCTAATCTCAGTCTTTATCTATTCTGAGTGCTAAGTAAAAGTTTCTCTGCTGATATTGTGGAGACAGTTTTAGTCTCTCGTCACCCTCAATGGCCTTTTAGGGGGATCTGCCATCCACAAAATGACTGATGTAATTAATAAGTGCGTGAGTTTTCTATTGCTTTAATGACTTATGACTGATTTATGTGTGTGTGTGTGTGTGTGCGCATGAGGGAGTGTGCCAGTGTGTTGTTTAAGAGCAGCTGAGTTCTCCAGAACGCCCCTGGGCGTGGCGCTAATGTGTTAATTCATTACGGCTTGTAGTCAGTTGCATTGTATCAGAGCTGTGTTTCCCGTCTCTCCCTGTCTGTGTCCTCTCCGCTTCATAAAAGCTGATTATCATGAATGTCGCCGCCATTCCACCCATTCTCTCCTGCCTTTTGACCTCCTCACCCCTCCTGTTGACTGCCCGCGGGGCGCTCATGCAGGGGAGGAGGGGAGGGAGGGACAGAGGACCAGCTGCCACCAGCTCATAGTGCTCTGGTGCCTGGCAGAGGGAGCTACTCCAGCCCCCTGCTTTGCTGGGCCTTCTGGCCCCTCAGGGTGGAGGGGGGGCACCAGCCTCATGCCACCAGCCCCACCTGTCTGGCCCCAGGCAAAGGAGTGACCGATTAGACACACATGCTCAGATATACACAACCACATATGGATATTACTGCCGGATGACCCCAAAAATGTCAGCTCTCCAGTATCTTATATTTGAGCCAGTGTTTTTTTTTCTTTTTTTTTTAACAATGTTTTATAGTCTACATAGTTTTGTTCAGTAATCCATCATTTATATTACAAAAAATAAAAAGTTATATATTTTGGACGGACAATGGGCCTATATTTAAATTCTGCTCCACCCATACTGCAGACTTCCATGATATACACACACACACACACACACACACACACACACACACAAACACACACACACACACACTACACTACGCCTCTTTACACGCACACACAGACACACTCAAATACACAGAGGCACTTTGCTGTGAGGCGTGAAAGAGCGAGAGCTAAGTGAGGCCACTACAGAGCGCTGTTCTCTATATTGATTTCCCATTATCAGACCCCAGTCCCTGTGGAGTCATTAGTGCCGGGATCAAACAGACAGACAGAGAAGGAGACTAATACCAGTCACTTACACCAGCACAGGGAGATCACCTTACCTCCCTGAGGGTAGGAAGGCCAGAGAAGGAGAGGAAACGAGGAAGGGGGGGGGGGGGGGGGTTAGTGGACGGACGAGTGCAACGGGCTAACAGATGGAGACGGCGATGTGTAGAGAGAGAGAGGAAGGGAAAGGGGTGGGGTTTTGCAGTGGAACGTTCATGGGCAAATGGTAGACACTCTTTGATCACTTTATCTGGCCGTTCTGTTTTGTCTGTTATAGCGGAAATGTCTTGTCTCGCTTTTTTTGCTCTCACTTCCCTGTTCTACTTTTATAGCTTGGCATCCACAGTGTCCCAAAAACTGTGGTTACCTTTAGTTATTGCTAAACTCAAGTTTTCATGTTTTCACTGATGGGTGACTTTTTCTTTTGTCCAACCTTGTAAAATGTAGCCAATAAAGCTCCTCGTCCTCCTCTCTGTCAATAATTTGAGGGTAAAGATGCAATGATGAATGGTTTTCATGTAGCCAGCAGCTGTCCACAAACCAGAGAGCGACAAAAGCGAGAGAGAGAAAGTGAAGGAGCAATATGAAATGTGAGATACTCATTTTGGTCCCTTGCTTCATCATTTCTGTGGATGTATTTATTCTCTATGGATTCAGGGGGAGCAATGAATTCAGAGTATGAATCAACACCATCCATCTTATTTACTTCTGCCTGCCACTGAGCCCTGCAAGTGGTGGTCAGGCTACATACACACACACACACACACACACACACACACACACACACACACACACACACACACACACACACACGGCTCAGACGGGGGTGACCCTGGCCTGACCCCCCTGCTGACCCCCAATCTGTTCCCCAACCTCACACCATGAGAGACCGGGGCACACCAGGATAGGGACACACACGCTCAAAGACACACACACAGACACACACATTGGCACAATGTGCGATCTGATGGATATCTCCTCAGACAGTACCATGTGTGGGCAGTGTCCGTGTGGACAGCGTGTGTCTAAGTGTGTGTGGTGCCGTACCCTCTGCCCCCTCCCACTGGTGTTAATTGATTCTTGGTGCGCTTTGCTGATTGGTGTGAGGACCCCTAGAGGCGGGCCTAGTCTCCACCGATGCCCCCATCCCATTTGTGTAACACACACACACACACGTACATACATACATACAAGCACACTGTACTCAAACAGTACTCAAAGTTTATACAGTGTATTGTATATCTCTGTGTATAGATGTCCATGAACTTCATAGCACGTGTTGATTGTACATGTCCTTAGTGAGAAAACACATGCACACATACTCATGTCTTTCAGGGGGTTTTCACACCCCAGTAAAGAGGAAGCTGGCTTGCTGACATGAGCAGATTGCGGATCATATGAGTCGATCCACACAGAAAAAATCTGTCTTACAGAAGATTCATTAACAGTATAGGTGGGCAAAGGTGTGTGTGTGTGTGTGTGTGTGTTTGTGTGTGTTTGTGGGAGAGATAGAGAGAGAGCCAGAAAGACAGTAAGAGAGATGAATCTCCGGTTATTAATTTCCAGCCGCGGCCCCTGGGTGAGATGTTAATATAGGGCTGATTGTGACTAATTTCTTATTAATTGCCATCAGCGATTACACTGTGGCCAGTAATGTGGCTAATTTGTTGAAATGAATTTGGGTGTTTCTGAGGCATTTTAATTGCTGCAGGTGGGCAGCGTCCCCTGCACACTGTCACTTTTGTTATTCATCATGAAACTTTTAAAATTGTGCTACTGCTGTGTGTGTGTGTGTGACTTCTATAAGTAACATATTGTGCGAGTGAATTATAGCGCATTACTGAAACCGTAAAATGAATGTGTACACATGTCTGTTTCTGTCTGAAGCTCACAAACAACTCTTTGCAGCATCACTGTAAACACCATTGATATCTTATTCATCAGGTTTATGCATCCCTCTACATCCATATATCTCTACACGTTCATGATCATTACAGTGGGGACAGAGGAACATTTAAGTGGTTGGCTTTTGTTTGTTGAATGTTTATAGCTTCCGTTAGCACAGTCTCAACGACCACTGAGGAACCAGTAGATACAAAATCCAAATCCCCCTATAAAAGAGGAGATGCCCTCTGGGCAGCCATAGCTCATAGTTGGCCTGATTTAGTGGCAGCCAGGAATCTGGGCTTGAATAAAGACAGAGAGAGCGAGGGCAGAGCGGGAGAGAGAGAGAGGGAGAGAGGAAAAGATAGCTCCCTGTTTGATAAATAGCCCCGGCTCTCTCTATTGCATTAGCCGTCCGGGCCGATAGATTGCGAGCCCAATAGACCCAGACGTATGCGATTGGTTTCTCATATAAAAGTTGCATATTAAATTCCTTCACAGGACTGTGCCCCCCAAGCATGAAGGAGGGAAGGAAGAAATGGGAGTGAAAAAGCAGAAAGTAGAGAAAGGAGTGGAAGAGCAAGAAAAAGGCTTTTTATGAGAGGCAAAATGCAGGCAGGGAGTTGGGGAAGCCGGAGAAGAAGAGGGGAAAGATAATGGCAGCAGAAAAGAAGCTTGATGGAAGAAAAGACAAATGGTGATGTCATGTATTTAATAGGTCCACGGATATTGGGCGATGAGTGTCACCGTACGTCCATTTAATCAGTATTTCTTCCCAATGAAGATTTCTCTCTTATTTTGTGCTCACTCCCCCTACTTCTGTTCTCAGCCGTTCTCCACGTGCTAACGACCTCTCTAATTGTTTCCAAGCTCATTATGATGCTGATGTTTTAATAGTAATTAATCCGTCATTTGCCTACATGCAAACACGGGCCACTGAGGTTTGTTCATCGCTGTTTCAATACACTGATAATGCAGTAGCCTAGTCAAAGGAGACAATATCCTGCTAATTTAGCTCATCACTGTTAATTGGTTGTTAAGTGCCTTTAATTACCAAGCAGGCTTTGGGATTTAAGTCGGCAGACAGAGGGGGATCACTAAGATCGTCCCCGCCGCTGTAATGGATCTTGTGTGAACTTTCAAAACTGGAATAAATGACCAAAGGGTGAAAAGAGACACACGTTGACCCTGTTCTGTTTTTTTTTATCTCCTCATTTCCTTTCTTCTTTTCCTCTCTCTCCTCCGTCCCTTCCTCCATCTCTGCCTCACTCCCTATCTCTTTCTCCATGATATTATTAACTCATTAAGTTTTTTTCATTATTTTTAATAAAAGATGAGTTATGGCTTTAGCCTCACTGTGGCAGCATCCCCCCACACCGTCCTCCTCCTCCTCCCTGCTCTCTCCCTTCCCCTTCAACCATTTACTCCCCCCCCCACCCCAACCACCACCACCATTTTCTCTGTCGTTCTTGGCCATATTGTGCTTCCTGATACGTTTGACCCTTGAACTGCGGTTTCTGACCTCGGTGTTGATGGTTGCAACCTTCTGGCCATCTTCTTTGCTTTTGCCACAGTCACTCACATCTATCAATCATCTGTCTTTCTCATAGCGCTGAGCAGTCTTTAGATGGCATTCATAAGATTTATGATTCATGATTCCCTCTCTTCTGTGTGTGTGTGTGTGTGTGTGTGTGTGTGAGAGAGAGAGATAGAGAGGGAAGGAAGAAGGGAGGAAGAGAAAAAGACAGAGACTGGAGCAAGAGAGAAGGAGAGGGTCTTGTCAATGACACAGTTGAATAATGACAATATCTATGATTGATAGCTTATACAGAGCTAGCCGGGTGTGTGTACTGTATTTCTTTTTGTGTGTGTGCGTGCATTAGAGTGACAGAAAGAGAGAGAGAGTCCATATATTTAGTTTCCCCCCACATTAATATGATGTTAAAGAAGCAATGATGAATGGTTTTCATGTAGTTTGAGCTGTCACTGGTCAAGAGACGGAGATAGGTAGCAAGTGACCAGAATTACCAAGAGACACATGATATTATGTAGGAATAGAGGGACTCAAGGAGATAAAAGCATTATAAGTGTCTTACAGTTATAGGGCACAGAGCACAGATAAGAACGCTCTGACTTATAAACTACTCTGGTTTTCAGCCACAGAAACCCTAAATTAAACATTTACTGCATCTGTTTGTCATTTTCTTCTTACTATGACTCAGATACAAAAAAAGCCTTTTTAAAGGCACTTAAATGATACATTGTTTGTTATTATGATAATAAAGTATTCACTGCTCGGAACAACAAAAGAGTTGTTTACTGCAATCATTCCTCCTCAAGAAGTAATTCTTTCCAGCGCTGCTACACTGTAAGTGATGGGGGCCAAAAGCCAGTCCTTGTTTTGATGTACAGCCGAGCCTTTCAAAGTTACAGTCTCTTTAGTGTGAAATTCTCCTTTTGTGTTTCCTTTGCCACGCTGGAGAGATACGTTCTGGTAGTCACATGTCTGTATTTCTCCCAACACAATAACGCTACAATCTGCCAGGCTTAAGATATGGACACATTACCCTTCTGTTCAATGAAATTGCCTCACACACAGCCCGGAAAAAGACATAATGTTATGTTTCTGATCCTGGTAATAGATAAATATTGCTCAGAGCAATCACAAACTGTAAACAGTGTTTGAGCGACCCCACGATTTGTTGTCTGGTAGTGTGTTAGTACTGTCAAGTATGTCCACAATAGAATAATACATTCTATGTCTTCAAACACAGTGCATCAGGGTTTCTATTGGCTGATCTTGGTCAAAGTTAAGCAAATGTTGGCCTGCTGGAGATTGAATCAGCAAACTAGTGTCATAATCAAATGTACTAAGTTGTGTTCAAGTTCTCACCTTTACCCTGCTGATTACTTATGTCAACATTGCTTGCTGCCGCCACCTCCTCCTTAAATGATTTAGTGCTTGGTCTTGTTGTTTTACTAAGCTATAATGCTGATTTACCTTTACATCTATCTCTTCTCTATTCTCTACCATTACTCTTGTGTTTGGGGGAGTAACTCTCCCATAAAGAGCAGACCCTTTTCCACCCAATCTAAGCGTAAAGTGTTCGACGTAAGCGTCTCTGACTGAACGAGGACTATGCATTTTGTCCTGTGATTTTGTGCCTCATATTTTAATGCGTGACATAGGAACCACTTCTTAACAGAACGACTAAAATCTTTAGATTTGAATTGAGTGAATTGAATTCTATGTGGTTGAACGGGTTGTAAAACCCCTTCCATCACTTGTTTCCAGCTGGTACCCGACATGCAGATGGATATTATGTACAATTCTTTGTCAGTCCTCAAAGGAAATAGCTTAAAGTACGGAGAAGGTTAAGTGTTAATGTGGCAATGTGTGCTGACAGCTGTGATGAATTGTTCACAATGTACTTATGTGTTACCACTTATATGGTGTGTTCTACATCATCGCACATGATAATCCCTATCCATACTTAACTACAGCCCATGTGTATTGCTTACAAAAATTGTAATATATATTATATTCTTAATTTAGGCTGCCCTTTAATGATACAGAATGGTTGTAATTTTGTATTTTGGAGGAACAGAACATGCCGTTTATTCAATTCTTGCTTACTTTTACAGTATGTATATACAAGACATAATACATTTGCCACTGAAAGAGCAACAGTAAAGACAGTCTACATTCTCGAAATAGACACATAAGATTAGTTTGCATGCTACACATTCACATGTGACACATTTCAACACATTCTACATGAAGAGTCCATTTATCCACCTATTTGTCACTTTTTACCCTCCATTCTCTAATTTTGTCAAACATCTATTTCCAATTTCTTCATCCAGGTTGAAGTTGTGATATGTTGTTTCCACTGAAGTGTACTCTTGAGTCAGCATAAAAAAATTATTTTATGACATTGATGACCAACAAGTTAATCGGCTGTCTTTAATACAGTACACAGTTAGTTTGGGAGCATAATAGGGCCCCGTGTTGCCCTGTGTGATGGTTGGATGCAGTGGAAGGATTTTGTTAGATCCTTTCTGCATAGAAGCATATTGATTTGTTCGCTCCTGGACGGGTAGAGGTCGGCAGTGTGCGTACAGTTAGTTCTTGCTGATGAGGTGTGGAGTTGCTGAGGTTCCATTTTCCATTTTCCATCACGACTATTGGAGCAACTGCTGTAAAACAATTTTTAAGAAACAATAATTTAATATGTTTTTTTAGCTGTTAAAAACAAAACAGAGAATCACTTTGATTATTTTATTATTTTATTTTATCAATAATTTTACTAGTAAGTGAAAAATGTAAACTAATAGTTCAGAAAAAGTAGAGGAATGAACAATAAAAGATGAATCATTATAAATTATCTTGGTTACAATTAAGCCTTGTTCAACTCACTGTGGTATCCGATTTAAATTTCTGTCTGAGTGCTGTTAGGATTTCCTCATAATGAGCCATCATTAGTTGTTATTTTAACCATGTCTGGCTATATTAAATATGACAAATATTGTGCTAATGCTGGCTGACATGGCGAAGTGTTGTATAACGTTGCATTTTTAATTATTTTAGGTATTTAAAGTGTGTTACTGATCTCAAGATTAAATACTGCAATTAACAGGCAGCCTTCACAATGGATTGGTATTCATAGTTTTGTTGTTTTGTTGCATTTAACTAATACACACTTTACAAAGCAGTGCATACAAAGAGAAAACCACTTAGTCTGATACAGTTTACAAAGTGCAAACAAAGGAATGAGAGTAGGATGTGAAACTGGGTAATGTATCTCCTCTCTGCTGAAAGCACATTTCTTGGCCTAATAAGCATGTTGCCATATGGCCTGATGCACAGTGGATGACACCGCTAAGATCTGTGTGTCACAGTTCATTTGTTCTGGGCCTGACATGGTCTGTGGGGGTTATAGGGATGTTGGAGTGTGTATCTACTTACTTACATGGTGCTTCTACTGCGGCATTGAAGGCTTCCAAATAGAGGGACTGTAAAACTCTATCCATCTTTCTTCTTAGGCTGATGGATTCTGATTCTTGGTTGCAACCGCAGAAAAGTCAACAAAGCACCCACCTCACCAGCACAGGCTCAGCATGACCTGCATTTATTGAAAGGAATGAAAGATTAGAGAACAAACATTTAATTTAAAATGTATTTATTTAAAACCCCTGAAAACACATTGAGGGAGAACCCTCTTTTCTTTTTTTGAAGTTAATTTTTGGGGTAATTTTTGGCCTTTATTTTTGACGGATGAGATGCAGCAAAGGGCCGCGGGTTGGAGTCGAACACTGGCCCTCTGTGTCAAGGAGTAAACCTCTATATATGTTCTACCATCTGGGCTATCTGGGTGCCCGGAGAACCCTCATTCTCTCATTTACACGGATCAAATCATTTAGCAACAAAAAAAGACGTCGCAGCAATAAAGTCTATCTCCACTGTTGAATCTTAAGGCTGTGTGATTTGTTTGTGTAACTGATCAGTTTTTGTGTTTGAAAGTAAGACAGAGACAGACTAGAAGGGCAGAAAGCGCCTACCTCCGACAAGGCATGCACTATCACTCAATGTTAATGCAGTGTGAATTTTCCCAGTCGGGAATTTTCTTTTTTAAATTTCCCCACACCACATGAATGCAGCACAAACGTCCTATCTTGCAATGTTAACGGAAATTAAATGTAATTTGTGTATCCGCCCGTGAGTCAGATCCGCTCCATCATTTACAGGTTCATCCTTTGCCTATGCTACACTCCTTCCCCAAGTTAAATGAAAATCGGGCCAGTAGTTTGTCCATAATCCTACTGACCGACAATCAAAACAACATCAAACACACAAACAAATAGACAAACTGAACCAAAAACCTAACCTCCTTGGATGAGGTAAATACACAAACCAGTGCACTCACATACTGAGAGCAAGGTGTCACATATAGCCGGCTTAATGTATTTGCTGGAACAACTTAGTTTATCACGGCATGGTTTTTCACTCATTATGAGTGAATGTGAGTTGTAGCATTTTTACCCCAATTTGGATGTTAGGTATTACACTTTTTAATGTAGTTGTATCATATTTGATGAGTTTAGAGCCAAGACTTATTTGCATTATGTCAGGTGAATTTTTGTTCATATATTAAATGAAAATATACCTCTCATTGCCATTGACATCGGTGGCAGCGGTGCCATTTGCAAATTGAATAGTTGCTGTGGCTGTCCCGCTGTTCATTTCTTGAAGCATTAGGTTTTGTTCTGTTAGACCTGATCTGCAGGCGCCAGGAGTGTGGCCACACAGCAGTGTCACCTCTGTAAAGTGGTCTCTGGCTAAGAGGAGGGAAACAAAAGGAAGACAAAAAATTGGAGGGAACATATAATGTATTTACACAACTATTTCTTGGTCAGAACTAAGTCTGGCTTACCGGATGTACAGTGCTGGGATAAAGCCTGACATCCGGGGTGTTTTGCTGCTTTGCTTAGCACCGCCCAGGATGGTTATGATTGGTTTAAAGAAATACAAACAAGCCAGAGCGTTTTTATTCCCCTATCCCAGAATATATAAGTGGTGTAGTCAGACCCGAACATAGGTCTGGCAATGTGAGACTAGTCAGAAAAGTTCTGATTATTAAACTGAAGAGCTTTAAACTGAACAGATGTATATGCACACTTTGAGCTCTTTCTACAGCTTTACCTGCTGTCACAGTAGGAGATGGCTGTCGGCTCTTCCACCCACTGTAGGTAGGGCATCGGCATCTCACTAGACGGGAGTAGGCTGACCTGAAGTCCCTGTTGAGGGCTCCATAGAGGATAGGGTTGAGGGCCGAGTTGGCGTAACCCAGCCACAGCACAATGGGGAATTCTGGTACTGTGCTTGGATCTGGATGCTCCTTTAGACCCAACACTGTGAACAGGATGAAATACGGCAGCCAACACACCACAAAAGCCCCTATCACTGCTGCCAGTGTCACTGTGGCTTTGTGCTCCCGCAAAGCCACTGCTGTAACACTGGAAACCACAGTGGTACTGGTGGAAGGATTGTTCCTGCAGTTGTAGCTGGTGATGCATGTGGGCCGGGCACTGATAATTCGTTTGGCCTGTGCCCGTGCAATGCGAAGTATTTGGAGGTACGTCCAGCACATAGCCACCAGAGGCAGGTAGAAAGTGACAAGAGAGTCTGTAAGTACGTAAGGTCTGTTCAGCTCAAAGCGACATTTCCCCTCTGCAGCCAAAGGCCCGTGGTTCTGCACTGTCCCATTTACTGTGTTCCATCCCATTTGGATGGGCAAGAAAGACACGGCCACAGACACTGCCCAAACACTGGCCATGGCCACAGCAACTCGCCATGGTAACACCAGTGAGGCATATCTCAGAGGCCTGGTCACTGCCAGGTAGCGGTCAATGCTGATGGCCAGGAGAGTGAGGATGGAGGCGGTGCACAGCATGACATCCATTGAGATGTAGAAGTTGCAGAAGGCTGGGCCGAGTGGCCACTCGTTGTTAAGCTGGAGGAGGGCAGAGAAAGGGAGGACCACGAGGCCGAGCAGCAAGTCAGTCACCGCCAGCGACACAATGAAGCAGTTGGTGAGGCAGCGGAGGCGTCGAGAGGCGCAGACAGCCAGGCACACCAGCACATTACCACTGACAGTCAGAAGGATGAGAAGGGACAGGGTAACACCCAGCATCACTTGTGACAACATTATTACTGGTGCTTCACTGGAGACGTTCATCCATCTGATGACATCATTGCTGGAGCTTTATGCAAACCATTGTGTTTTCTTTTCAGTTTGAAACTAGATTAGAGGTCTCACTTTTTTGCAAAAAGGACATTCACATTAGAAGCCATACGCTCCCATATGATGCTATTACATATGTTTATTAGAGTGTTTGGATGCTCCAATTTATTATGGTGCATACAATCTAATCTCAATGTCTCCATGGTCAAATGTGATTTAAGAGCTTGGTCACATGTGATCCCTCTGTGTCCAGTTCTCTCCAAATAGTTCCTCTGCCTTAGCTGCTAATGTACTTTACTATGTGCTGTTCTTGATGGGCGTGAACCATAGCTTTCCTGTGACTCGACCACACCAGCATTCCCATTCACAGTGATGACAATAATAATCAAAGTTTTGCATAAAGTTGGTTGGAAAACATTTGTGTCTTGACAAATGCTGCTACTGGGAATTGAACATCAGCACTATGCCTGGCTGCTGACATGTCTGATGGCTGTCAAACAGCATTCTGTCTATTAGGCTGATTCTTGGTGGTCCATGGTGTCTTTTTGGCTTCAACTGCATCTTCTATGGCTGTAGGGACACCTAGTGGACAGAGATGAGAAACACAGTTAGTAATAAGCTTACATTCTCAAACAAAGAGCAGCTACTTTCTTTTGGTTTAATTATAACTGTAACTTTTATTTTATATAAGTTATTAATTTACTTATAGTTGATGTATTACAATCCCTGATGATAGATTAGGCTAATTAGATTAGGCCTAAATTACATGCATTAAAACCATTGATGATAAATGTACAACAAACCAAAAAATGGTTGAACATTTAAAAAAATGTATTGATATATCGATTGTCAATACTCTGGTTTGAAAAAATATTGAGACAGCATTTTATTAGTGCAGGTGTGTGTTTTTTTTAAGATTACTTTTGGGGCTTTTTAGGCCTTTATTTCTATAGGACAGTTTATACATGAAAGGGGAGAGAGTGGGGGAATGACATGCAGCAAAAGGCCCGAGGTCGGAGTCAAACCCGCGGCCACTGCGTCAAGGTAAAACTCTATAGTTAGGCGCTCGTTCTACCAGGTGAACTAACCAGGCAACTGCATGTGTTTTTGTGTCTGCACAGGCAAGCCTACATCTTGGTCACACATGGATAAATATAGTACACTAAATGATGAGTACAATAATGTAGAGTATTCAAAATATTTTTGGATAAACAGTGTCACAAACTGTCATACCAATGGAGAATAAAAATAAATCAAGTCAACGAAAGCTGAAGACATAAAGTACTGACTTGGCACCAGGGATCTAGTTGCTGATTAAAATAATAAATTAGTAACCAGTTACAGAATGACTCAGTGTGTTGGAAATAAATGTAGAAATCTGGACACAAATATGGTCAGAAAGAACAAGTCTTAACCTTCAAACAGGACCAGCCAAAATGTCTTCACAATACAGAAATGTCCTCACTATGATGGTTTAAAACTTGAATTGGACAGTAATACCAGAACACACACATTCACACACAAACTAAATTCAGTTCTGGCTTGCATGATTGCTGACTTTTGAAACATTCTACGTAGTTTATGTCGGATTCTAAAGTTAAGGCCTCAAGCCCTGTGTGCATGGTTTATGATGGTAAAGAATTAACTTTGGGAGCGCCATAGTTAATCCATTAACAATTATGATTATGGAGCAGTACAAGCACTTTGTTCCTTTTTTAAAAACTGAGACATTCGCTGTCAAATATATCGGTATTTGTATTAATGTTCTGTCATTTCAAGTTGGTCTTTTTCTTGCAAGCAAAAATAAAGCTGCTATTTTAGACAGCCAGCTAATGGGAATTCCAATCTCTTTATAATCCAACCATCAACCAAGACAGTAGTTTGTTTAACTCACGACAAGATAAGCAACTGTGTAAACAGCCAGCGTGGCTAAGTATCTCTAAACCGTCTGCTGCTGCTGAGACAATGCAAAGTCTTGTTTTGGTTTTAATAATGTTAAATATGATTAACATTTAGATGCAGCAAAGGCTGATGAGATGACTGCTGAGAGCAACTCAGATATGATCAGATATGATTATAATAATATGATGATAAATACTGTTGTCAAATAATAATAATAAATCACTTTTTTAAATCAAATGGCATGTAAACATAATTTCAGCTAGTTTGTAAAGGAATAGCTTCATAAGAAAGTTTTTATTTCTTTGTCTCTACCTAGTCGAGAGAGGTACTTGTCGTATGTGAACTCACTCATTTTAATGGGTGCTTGGTGGAATGAGGGTAAGTACTGGATAAGTGTGTGTGTGTTTGTGTGTGTTTTAGTATGTTTGTATGTACGTATGTGTGTGTGTGCGTGCGTGTGTAGTACATGTGTTTGCGTCAGTGGGTGGTGGGTAATGTTTGCTAGTCTATTTTCTAACAGTGTAATGGATATTGGGACATTTGCCAGACGTGGTCCAGAGCAGCTCACTTATCACCTAAAATGGAGAGAGTGACATGGAGAGGTGGGTGGCTGCAGGCTTTACATTATAAGAAAAGAGAGCATTAGACTATATAATGAAAAGCTAAACGCATAAAATAAATATTTTTATTAAATCTGGGTTGGCGGAAACCAGAACACCATCTCTAATCTCAGAACTCTTCTAATCATTGTTTCTGCGTTGACACATTTTTGTCACCGACTCTCTGCTTTGAACTTCATCCAAAGCAAACACTGATAACACAGCCACTAACTTATGAAGTGCAGCTCTCAAATGCACATGACATCTCAGCCTTTTATATCTGACAGAACCAGACTTACTGTGACCACACATTTCAACAGTTTTTATCATCAAAATCTGTCACTCACACTGTCACTTTCTTACTTTGTCTCACACACTAACACACACTCTTGCTCACAGTTGGAAAGAGTTTTTGGCTTGGATCCTACACTGCCTTGTTAGGGATGTCCACATATGGACATGTATTATGGTCACTAGAAGCTTCTCAACAACCTTGTTTCAACCCTGGGACAAAATGTATATGAGGGTGTGTATGTGTGTGTTCACACAGGCATACTTGTTATCCGCTCTCAGCCAGAAGCATTAGTTCATTTTCCCATGTTACAGTGCATGTGTGTGAGAGCATAACCATATTCATTTCCTGTTTATTTTTGCACAAACATTTGCGTCTTTAATAATATACAATCCTGCCTGCTCACTTTTAAAGAATGACAAGGAAGCACAAGACCTATTTAGTAGAATTAACATGCAAATTACTGTCTTGCTTTTTTGTTTTATCAAGTCACTGTTGATCTGTGCAGACTACAGTTACAGTAGAACGTCATTTACCTTAATGTTAGAACATGATAAATTGTAATTAAATCATCATTCATTCAGACAGCATGCTCCCGTATCACTGGCCATCTGTTTTCTTTCATAAACTTCTCATTAGTTGTCTTAATGGAAAACAATGGTGAGTGTTAACGTCTGTATATAATCACAGACACACATCTTGCATGTGCATCCACACACTAAAACACAACCTGAAACATATGCCTTAGTAATGGATCTTGAGGACTGTAATGGATTGTAATGACAGCCAACTTCTGTGTTTTGAACAGGATGTACAGGCTGCTTTACTTTTAGAGGTTTTCTGAATGTTGTTTCATGTTTTTCAAGAGATAACACAGGGTTTGATGGGTTTGTGATGTAGAGGACAGTGCTTAAAGTGGGTCATGCTGGGACAGGTATACTCTGTGTGTAATAACCAAGATTTGGTGGACCAAGAGAGATGAAATATTAAGTGATTAAACCTATGGAGCTCCTAGACAGCTTCCTCTCATTAACTCCTATCTTCCAGCATACAAATTATGTAAATGAGCTGGAGACACTTCATTCTGCCCCATTTACACCTTCCATTATTTAGTAAGTGGTCTGGTGAAAAGAGCCCAATTTGGATATTGAGATGAAAGGCAGGAAAAAAAAGATCTTGGACTTGAACTCTTTACCAGACATGGTCTACGCTTGGAGATGAGTAATGAGGTTATTTACCTCTTAGCTGGGACTTGCTTCCTGATTTGTAAGATCCTCCAAAATATAATCTGTGACCTTTTTTACCAGCCAGATGTCTTTTTGAGAAATAAACAGATACGGAATATCTGCTTCATAACCAAAGTAATCACGTGTATTTCCACAAATTCAAAGTATTTGAATATGTTCACACAGTCAGGAAATGTAATAATTCTGCCCTCTAAAATTTCTGCAATATCAGGATAAGCTCTAAAATGCCGGCAGGGTGTAAAATGTACTTTCTTTTATACGCTTGCTTCAGACTAATTGCAGATACAGGAAATAACTCATTCATTCATTCATTCATTCATTTAGCTAGCTCATTAAAACTCAATCAAAGTTAACATATCTGCCACCTAACGGTGGGTAGGCAGTATAACCGTATCCTAAAATGACTCAAACCTAAACTCCTAAACCAAACCACTTGCCCTGTTTCTACAATGCTGCTGACATGAGTGAAGGGCTTTGTGTCAGACAAACTGCAAGGCAAGCAGTGTAGCCGGAACCTTTCTAGCAGAGCTGTAACTGGTGTATTCTAGATTTACTATACATTAAAGAAAAGCGAGGGATTGTAACTTTTACTAGGTCATAAAACATTTAATCAGTCAGGTTTGTCCTACTGAACATGGCTACAGATGTTGAAAGCAACTTTTGTCCCTGCAAGTAACGTCCATCAGGGCGACATAATGCAATCAGGCATCTGAATGCTTCATCCATCCTATTATTAATCAATTGAGCAGAAATACTTGGCTCACGCGCTTCCTCTGCTGTTGCAAAGCAATCTATAGCTGTCTGCATTTGTGTGTGTGTGTGTGTGTGTGTGTGTGTGTGTGTGTGTGTGGATGTTTCCCTATTTGTCTTTGTTTTTGTCCTTGACAGAAAGACCCAAAGAAAGAGGGGGGAGGGGTCTGGGATGGTGGGTTGCTTGGTAACAGTTGTGTGTCCACCAGCGGAGGGCAGCTGCGGAATCTTGACGAAGCGTGAAAATGACACACAGTGAGCGACAGACGTGAGCACAGGCAGGCACATAAAATATGCATAGACACTAACAGCATGCGTGGCTGTGTCACAGACAAACACAAGTTCAGGTCACAGGGGGGTAATGAATATCCCTTGTCAGTCTTATCTATACCAAACCTCTGTTACGTCAACAGTACTTAATGTAAATAGACATCCATTGAGACATATTTATAGAAAGACACACTCGCACAGGTCCAGAATTAACAAATTTCCTGTCATATCTCACAGGTACACTTCCTAGTTGCTATTTAATCTGTCCTCAGAGCTGCTGAGCATTGCATATACTTACTTGACCAAGTCATGACACTTAACCACATCCTCTCTCTCTCCTTTTTGCGGCCTTAGCTGATGCACACATTGCAGATTGACTTTCGTTGCTCACATGGGTTAGCCCCATTTTGCTATTCTGTAGGCTACTGTCATAATAGTTATTTAGATTTGTACCAGTTTTGAAAAGATTATACCTTTCTTGTTTTAGTTAGCTGATGTCACGTAGTACTACAGAAGCAAAAACAAGGTGGTTAACATTAGCTAGCATTAGCAGTGATAACCACAATTTCTAAACAAATGAAATGAACGCGCCAGCTACAGAAGCTCAAACTTTATTAGCATAAAAGTCAGTGAAAGGGATATCACAGTACAGGCCAGATTATCTGAGTAATCTCTCAGGAATGCAGAGCATTTTGTGGCCAAATGTGGCCAACATGAAACATACATTAATGACAAAATCAGGGCGCTTGTGAATTACTGCTTTCAATAAAGATGAAATTCTCTTGGAGGTCTTTATTATGTTTTAGATCCAAGTACTTGAGTAGAAAGGGAGTAATATCATTATAATTGGTCTGTGAGCCAGTCGTAGATGTATTATCATAATAAAACATTTAGATCTGCTAATTCGCAACTTTGACTTCCCATTGTCCAAGGACATGAGCGAAACAAAATTTACCAGTACCAGCTCATCTCCCCTTTTGGGTCTGAGTATGTTCTTTCTGTCTGTGTATGTATGTATCTGTGATGATCTATCTATTTGTCTATTTGACGATGATAGATTGTGCTGGAATATGAATGTGGAAAAGTGAAGTTCAAATGTAGAACACACACATACACACACACAGACTAATCTCGCTTCTTGATCTTCAGACTGATTACATGACCCCTTTGTATATTTGTCATTGTGCAGAGTTCACATGCCCACACATGGATCAGGATTGGCTAAGCACAACCACCAACCTATGGATTTTAATCTGAACTAAAACATAAATACCAAATAAGGAATGAATTGTTTCCCTGCAACTGAGCTGACACACATTCAGAGTAGGAACTGAGGCTATACGCCTGAGGTCATATGTCACTAACTATACACATATTTCTTCTGTATTTATTTCTATCTTTTATATTCCTTGGTCCTGTTCTGCAAAGCAGAACATTTCTAAGTGATAAAAGAGATTTAAACAATATTTTAATTCTTTTGTAAATAAAAATATTAAAACAATTTAGTTCATCCACATATTAAATCAGTTTAGTTCATTCAGATATTAAATCAATACTATTCTTGTTTGGCTGCTAAAAAATGCATAACAGCAAATCAATGCAGACTTAGAGCAAACATTGATGCTTTTACATCACAAAGACAGCTTGATAAACTATGTTTTTACACACATGTTCAAATTTGATTACATATTAAATATATTTCAGCAAGTATAAAGTAGGAATTGTCAACTTACCTCAGTGCGGTTTATCCTCTTCTGAGACAGCCAACACTCGCTCTGCTGTGCTCTCTGAGAGCCGAGAGAACCAAAGTCTCGCTTGTGATGTGTGTGAATGGGGCGGCACCAGTAACTCACAAACAGCTCTCTCTCCCTCTTTCTCTTTCACTTTCTCTGCTTCTTCTTTTCTTCTTCTCTATGGCATGAGAGTAATTTCCTATAGGAGTTATATTAATAGGTCTTCCATTGTCTTATCATGCCTTCTAACGTGCATGTGCCAGCTGCTGTGATAAAGTCTTTGGAGACTGACCTGTTTTTCCTAAATAATCCAAAAAACCTGTTGCATTCAGTCTTATTGGAATTGCTGGCAAAAAGTCCAGCTTGTAGTGGGCGGAGATATAGGAAGGCATGGTATTCACTCATTTTCTTCTCTGGCTTTTTTTGGGTAAATCATAACTGGCACCAGCTGCGCTGGCGGGATGTCAATGACCCGATAGTTCATAGAGATTTCAAAAATCAATCCCTCTATTTTTGGCGTAGCCTTTTTTCTCAGCCTCTGTATCTATTTTCGACATGCTGTGGCCCCTGGTGTCGCTTCTCTATCATTTCCAATGCCAATTCATCTCCAGGGCTGCAGGCTAACATTCATAACTCATTATCACATCTATTTTCATAACTTATGTTTGTTTTGCCTCCCTTTGTCTTTGGCTTAGGCTCAGTTCTTGTGGCCTTTTTCAAATCTTAGCTGGTGCTGATTATAATCTTTCTTTGTGTCTTTTTGTACCTTTTTATTTATGTTATAGATGATCCCTCCGTTCGCTGTCTATTTTTATTCCTTCATCTGTATATTGCTTCACCTCTGATTATATCAGTTACATTCGTCACTTTTTTCTTACCACAAACCTTTAAGCTCCACCCTTTTTTCTCCTTGTATCACAGCAACAAGGTTCCAGTTTTGTTCCACTACACAGAAATCTGCGATAACATATCTTTCTTTATCACTTTTCTCTTTCTCCTGTCCTGCTCTCCTTATTTCCTCATCTAACTACCTGTTAGTAGACTTCTCTCACCCACCCTTTCTAAACACACAGTGTCATTTATTTCCAAATGTCACCTTCTCACGTGAACACGTAGTTGTTAGTGTTTCTAATGTGTCTAATGTCTAGTGCTGCTTACGGTTCTGTCAGTGTTACATCCATAGTGTTGACAAGCTCTGTCTCAGCCATTTGTCAAGCAAGACAACAAATGGCTAAAAAAACACTTACTGATGTTGTGTATGATGATTGGGAAAATAAAAGCTGTCTCAATCCAAATGCTTCTTGAATACAAACCGGCAAATTGAATTGAGAAGTAACAAGCTAAAGAAACTCTTAATTTGTGTGTCCACAGAAACAAATATCAAATTAATTCTAATGGTAAAATAATTTGCCAAAACTTTAATGAAAAAAGACTTTAAGCAATATGTCACCGTCGTCAACGGTGTAGGCTATTTCAATCAAAACATATTTGATTATGCTAATTGTAATGGCTTCAAGTAGTGGTTTTAGTTTTTTTATATTTAATTTCTGCTATAATTCTTAATTAAGCTAAACTCTCACAGTTTGCTTAGAGCAATGCATTTTTTTCAACAAAGTTTTGTTATTCCATCTCATAACTCGGGTATTTCAACCAACAGTCTCAATTACTAGTTTACTGCTGATACCAGAATTGTCCTGCTGGTTATCCAATAATCTTTACGTAGCCTAATATGACATAGCAGACTAGTTATCAGCTAATTGCATGCTGTTAGCTTAGCTAGCTACTCTATTGAGCGCCACATCAATAGAAAGATATCAGCTGTCGCAAAGTGCCTTTTGGTAATGTTCATGAGTGCCTTGCTGTGTCCCTGAGCAAGCCACTTAACCATGGCATGCAGACTCTAACATACTGTATATAACAATTGTAAGTTGCTTGGGATGACATGTAATGTAATATTGTTTGTTGTTGATATTACCTGTGAGGTCAGACTTGTAGCTATATTGTCAAGGACCCGTGATATATAATTACAACTAAATCACAGTTACAGTACAATATTCTCTAAAATTTTAGAGGAAGCTAATATTAATGTGAGGTGAAAACAATTCTCTTCAATCACATTCAGCATGCTATAACGCTAACAGTCAAATGCTGATAGTCTTGTAAATCCGCTCTGTTGTGTGTCAGTCGAGTTTGGACAGCCACATGGGTTTAGAGCCAACCTGCAAAGCAGCTTTTATATTATAAATGCTAATCTGGCTGTCCAAGAAACAATATTGGTTCACATGGACATGGGGAAACAGTCAATTACAGTATATAAGTGACCGAGATTCTTTACTCACTGATGGACTGATTGATTTTAAATTGGGGGACTTTGATTTAGGGATAAACCAAATCCAGATTTTTGGGGTTGGCCGAATACAGAATCCAGTGGTTAAGATTCTCCCGAAACCGAATACCTAATCCTACTACCATCCTCAGTTCATTAACACAGTAAACACATTAATGAAGTTAACACGTCTGGTTAACATACGTTTTTAGCTGTGACTGTCCTTCCTTTGCCATACCTAAAGGTGCTGCATTTTGGCTGTTGTCTGTAGATTCCTTCATGCACAACTCATATTCTTTTGGATGTTTCATATGCAAATGTTTTAACTACAGCAGTGTTGTGTGTGTGTGTGTGTGTGTGTGTGTGTGTATATATATATATATATATATATATATATATTCATGAAAACAACAAATTGTCAAAGTGGCTTGTTTGGTGTATGCATTTCCATGTAGCTCTCAGACTCGTCTCCCCATTGCTGGGTCTGACCCTACAAAAATTGCAACATGACGGCAGCACAAGTTTGGAGTTGCTTTCTTTGAGAATGCAACCCTGTTGCTAACTGCGCCACCTGTTGCCTAAGTATTGTCACTGACCTGACGATGGAATAAAATGAAGATGACTAGCTTGAAGATTTCACATTGCCTCGAGCTTGAGCATCCACGTGTACCAGATTGCCAGTAGGCTACATTCATTTAAAATGAAACATTGCAGTTGGTGCTAAGTGAAGCGTGCAAGCCTTTTTCACAATCATTTTGGAGGGTCATAGAAACATGTATCACTGCTGAAGGGAGGGTCAAGTCTATTTTGACTAAAGATCCCAAAACTCCACCGGTAGCCCCTTAAAAAACAAACAGTCCCTCACCACCACAAAACAAATTGAACATGTACCTCGATTTGAATCTCCTTCTTTTGACGGAAAGTACTGCCAAACAACACTTTTTTTGCTCACAAGTTACATTTTCACTTTCTCCCAGCCAATTGCATTGAACGGTTCACCCACATAAACTTAACTGTGGCATCATTACGTCGACCAGCATAGTGCAAGTGTAGTGTTCAGTGGTGGAAAAAAAGTTCTAAGGTCCGGCAGTGCCAAACCCGTCAAAAAGCTCAACATTCGGCCAAATCCTGATTTTGGTGCATCACTGCTTTAACTCAAGGTGGACTTTAAATTCTTCAACACTTTTATAATACGTTTATAGAGACATAAAGGACCAATGTGTATAATTTAGTGGGATCTATTGGCAGAAATTAAATATAATCTTCATAAATATGTTTTCATTATAATGAAACATAATCACTGGGAACCAAGAATCTTTGGGTTTCTCTGTATATGTTAGAATGAGTCCCTCATATCTACAGTTGTGGTCAAAAGTGTACATACACTTGTAGAAAATCACAATGTTATGGCTGTCTTGAGTCTTCAATA
>NC_048416.1:16075978-16098400 GCF_013103735.1 Etheostoma cragini | reverse complement strand
CTTATTGAAGACTCAAGACAGCCATAACATTGTGATTTTCTACAAGTGTATGTACACTTTTGACCACAACTGTAGATAGGGAGTGGGATGTCTTCCACAACATCATTTCTTTCTACAGTGGCTCAGAAAAGACAAACCAAACACTAGAGAGGGCCTTTCACATGTTTACGTTCCCTGAAGGCCATTGTAGGTTCCCTACATGCTCAGAAAGGGAGGAGGAAGGGGCATTCCGTTGGATGCAATCCACAACCTCACTGCTAGATGGACAAATTTATACACATAGCTCCTTAAAGAGGATTAGAGTTTCAAATGGACAACTTTTATGAAATAGTTCTTAGGCGCCCTGTGAAATTTCCTTGTAAACAAACAAAAGTTAGGTTTACAATCTGTGTTACTCGCCAAACTGCATTGTGTGGATCCCTGGAAGGGTGACAAACTTTGAAATACATTGCCTTTCTAATAACACATCTGAAAAGCCTATATATATATATATATATATATATATATTTTTTTTTTTTAAGTAGCCCCATTTGGAATCATGCATTGTTTAAATCCCTGTTTACTTGCCAACAGTCTTCTTTCCTGCACGCACATGCACAAGATAAGCAAAACAGGGACCCACTCATAGGAAAACCGTTCTATAGGGATATGACAGGTGAAAACTCCAAAAGGGGGATTTGATTTTTGTTGGACTGCTGATGATAAACCTTCAAGGCGGGAAGGACGATTTTAGAAATGTAGCAAATGAATGCTACATGTTACTGTCTTAAAAAAAAACATGTTCCTGTTTTTTAACTTGAATGTTTAAAAATGTAGTCCATAATGAAAGTGTAGAGACTGGTCAGTAATACTCAAAAAGGGGCTATTATGGATGGTTGTTGCCACTTGTTGTTGTGTTAAGGATGTTCTCTGCATGAATAAAGTAACCTGGCAAGTTCGTCTGAAGGGCGTACAGTGGACATCTGTATTTATTTGAAATCTTATTAATTCAGTAAATTCAGAAACAACTTAAGACCTAAATTATTTTCTTTTTCTCATCATCCATGTATTTGATGAAATCAACAGCTAGAGTCCAGATGCTGTTTGAGCTGCTGGTTTTTGTTTCCATTACTGAAGAGACACAGACATAAGGGACTCTAAAACTGATGACAGTTTGCTGCATGCACGATCACAGCTGCAGTCCTTTTTATGTTGTTTTTCAACTACCTTAAAAATAACAATCTTGTTAAATATAAAAGAAAATATACAATATATAAATACTGCATACTTGTTGCACTACAGCTCAACAACAACAGCAACACAAGAGAGTAGCCTTTTGTGACGAGATGTGCTGCGTCTTCTAGCTTCAAACACGTTGGATTTCACCAGCTTGAAGGATGACGCACAAAGAGAAGAGGTTAGGGCACACATTGTGAGCGGACAGACAGTTGATTGATGTCATCTACGGTTCAATGGCGTTGTACATCGCGTGGTGTTTTCTTCATATTTGAGAATTGATCACAGATTGCTTTCTCTCACATTCCTTAACATCTGCATCTTAAAAAAGAACATATCTAATGAGAAGTGCAATCCCCCCCCCCCCCCCCCCCCCCCCCACAGTAATTTTGCATACTGTACACAATGTAATTTAATTTATTAATTTATGTTTTACATTAAATTATAATATAGATAAAGTAATCCACTAAGTCCAAATGAGCAAAATGGAGACTTCACACACTGCGCAGGCCTGTGGGCTCTGTAGGACTCCACCTTGTTGTACTCACCCACTTCCCCTTAACGGCCTGAAGACAGGAAGAGAAGAGAGGCAGAAGAGGAAGAGAGGCAAAGGGGGATGGGCTTGTTGCTTTCATTTAAATAAAAATAATACAGAAGTGAGAAGTTTAGCAGACACCCTCAACAAACACAGAGAGAGAGAGAGAGAAATATGAAGTGAATCAGAAAGACAAGACTCAGATAGAAAGTAGTACTACATGCAATCATGGCTCCTTGGAAGAGTACTACCACAGAGCGGTATGGTGTAGGTAAGTCAGTATGTCCTCACTTGAATTTCTCTTTGCGTGTGTGTGTGTGTGTGTGTGCGCGCATAAGTTTTGTGTGTCTCTGTTTAGTTGTGAAGGTAAACTCCATGCTGTGCACAAGGACAAGAAAAAATGATGCCTATCACTTCCTGCTTAACAGGATGTGAAACAGGTGCTAACAGTCTCACAGAACTTTAGGATACACACATCGGCTGTAATTTCCCCAAAAGAACTTGAATCCTAAAATCATATTTACCATTACACGTCAGTGCAACAGAATTTATAAGAGCTACAGTGGATTCTGTGTGGGATCCGAAAACTGATGGAAAAAAAGAGTCACAGTTAGTAGTCAGTCTTTGTGCGTTACACATTTTGTCGCACATAAGCAAGAAAAGAAATTGTTCTCGAGAAATACAACTTAAGGTTTGGAAAGATTAATTTTGGCACCAGGAACAAATCCTAGACGGTTAAAGTGCAACTTCTCAGGACAATCTGTAGTTTATCTGGTATGTGGGTTTAACATGGCCGAGCTGATCAGCATGTGTTGCCGTTAGATATGCCAGACAGACAAATTTAGCAGGAATACAGATTTCTGACTTCTAATACAGATTAGCAGAGGTTCACTGGCCTGTTGCAGACAATGCATTGATTTATTAGTTACTTGCAATAAGTCAGGCATATAGTTAGCTTTTTAAACGGTGAGTAAAGACAGTTTTTAAGTTCTACCGCTTTATGTCTCAAGATTGATGGTGAAAATGGCAATGCATTATATAAGCCATTTTGAATCAATTACTGATAAGATTATTCAATGAAGTGTTTATCTACTAACCAAATATATTTCTGGTCTGTGTAAAACTGTAACACAGGAAGTGGAGGAAGAAGGAAGGACGTTTTTTTTTTTTTTTTACTTTGAAGCCGTACGTCTGAATACTGTTTAAACCACATAATGGCATTCACTATGCACAGATACATTGCATTTTTAGAAGAATGATAAATCTCAAATAAAGAATTAGTCCAATATAGTGTGCACCCTTTTCTACAGTCAAAAGAATGTTATTTAATGTGTTTTGTAGCTGCTGTCATTGCTCTGCCTTGTCCTTTGCCATGTTGCTGCTGCTGCCTTGCTTATTCCTGCTGCAAAGACCTTTACTACCTCTGCTTGTGCAGTAAATCAAGGCTGTAACTGTAAATTATGCTCATTATTTATTGAGCTGCAGATTTATTTTTAGATTAATCATTTAGTTTATCAATTTTCAGAAAATAGTAAGAAATGTCCGTAATTTCCAGCCTATTTGACTTGTATTTAATCACATTTTTTTGTATCCTATATTTCATCTTTTTAATATAAATGTTATTTATTATTAAAATAAAAAATGTACTCTTTCTTAATTTATTCTTTTTTTTATTGTTTATTGATTTAAATGTTAATGGTGTTTTTTGCCTGTGGAAAGCACACTGTTTTACCTCGTTATTTGAAATGTGCTATGTAAATGAAGCTGCCTTGCCTTCCCATAATCAGCACATTTCCCCAGAGACCGAGTTGACATGTTAACATTTCTCGTTTTATTTTACCACTACAAAATAGGATTAGGGCCACATGTAAACTAAGTTCTGAGTTTAAAGTCAGAATTTTGACTTTATTCTCAGAACTCAAATGTTTCACATGTGGCTCTAATTCTCTTCCGCAGGCCACCAACAGTCCCAAACTCAAAGATATAAGAGTGGCCGTTTCCGACAAGAACAACTGCCACAGGTCATTAAACAACGGTCTATCAATCATCAGACTGTAACCATTTCTTTTTCAGTTAAGTGGAATTTTGTCGGCAAAGGAGAGAAGCAGCTTTCCCTCGAGATAGGAGATGTGGTCCAGGTCCAGGAGGTCTGTGATGGTAAGAAAACCTCAAAACATAAAAAATATTCTATTATTTTTATTATCGCATGCACATTGCATGTATGGTGCTCCTATAAACCTTTCTATGTACATATTTTTTAAACTTGTTTATCAGTGAAACATTTAATAAATGTTAATATTATAATACATGTGGCTTGTCGTAAAACAAAGTCCTATTTTCCCCATATTATAAACCAACTGCCTTGAACAAAATTGGAAATATTGGGAAAATGACCATGATAATGCTACTCTCAGGTTGTACTTACAGAGGTAAAGTAAAATCTGTTATCGATATGTCAGCATCTTTTGTCACTTATATTGTATACATTTCATTCAATAAGATATTGAGAATTTAAATACCTTACATGATAAATAACTTATATAGGTTTTATTAAGGTTTTTATTATGATGATGATGATGATGATGATGATGATGATGATTATTATTGTTGTTATTATTCTTATTATTATAGGCTATTATTTTATCAGTTGAAGATTGTATGCATCCTAGTTTGGGCTCTAGGTTTTAGTCCTCCAAGTCCTAGTCTGGACACTTTGATGTCATATGGCAATTTCACAGTCAATTTGTCTTTCAGGATGGTATAGAGGCTACTTGCTTAGGAACAGGGCCCAACGGGTAAGAACACACACACACACACACACACACACACACACACACACACACACACACACACACACACACACACACACAACATACACACACACACACACACATACACATGACTATGTATCACATTGATTTTTCCAGAAAGGTGACAATAACACAATGCATGACATTCAACAAAACTTTATTAAACTGTGTGATCTTTTCTAGTTTAGATTTCTGGATAGAAAATATAAGAGCTACCTCTGATTTATTTTGTTTTTATACATCTCCCCCACACATTTTCTCTCCAGGGAGTGTTCCCTGCCAGTTATGTCCATCTTAAGGAGGTCGTCATTGAAAACCGAGAGTGAGTGGTCTTACAGTAATCTTCATCTAATGCAAAAATATTTTGGGGGAATTTATATTTGTCATGTATGTGTGTGTGTGTGACTACAGAGGTGATGAGGTAGTGATGTCGTCAGAGATGCCCTTGGTGAAAGAAGTGACCACCACATTGAGGGAGTGGGGAAGCATATGGAAGCAGCTGTTTGTGGTAAAAACAAACATAAAACGCAAACACACTTTGTGCATGTGACTGTGTGTATGTCTGACTCTAACATCATACCTCTGCCTGTGCAGGTCAATAAACAGATACGTGTAAAGCAGGTCCAGAGGCTGATGTGGGAGCTAATGGAGTGGCGTTCCCAGCTCCTGTCTGGCACTCTGCCCAATGACGAATTCAAGGAACTCAAGCAGAAAATCACCTCCAAGATTGACTATGGCAACAAGTATGTATGCTCAAAAACAAAATCACGTGTTCACAATATGGTCATTGGTTGAAGCCAATCTTTCGGAACAAATTAGTTATCTCCCATCTCACCTACCTGTTTACGTCTTACAACATTTTCTAAATCTTCTCTCACTTATCCTTCTTTCCTCGCTTATCCTTCATGTCCCTTCACTCCTGTCTTCTTTCTTTCCCAATGTCCACCTCCACTTGTTGCCTTTTTTTGTCTTCCCAATCCTCACCTGAGCGGTATCTCTTAATCTTACCACAGGATCCTGGAGCTGGACCAGGTGGTTCGGGACGAGAATGGAAACATCTTGGACCCAGAGAGAGCTAATGTCATCAGTCTGTTTCGGGCCCACGAGGAGGCCACAGCCAAGATCAATGAGCGCATCAAAGAGGAACAGGTCAGGAAATGGATGAGAAAGGCAGTGCAGTGGGGAGCAGAAAAAAACAGAACTCAGGGGGGATGTGATAGCAGATGTTGCAATTACAATTTCATTTCTATGGCAACATATTTGATGTTGCTTTGATTGCACCAGACTTCCCAGAGACATGTACAATGGGATGAAATCAAAATTTGGTCATTTTATTTCATTTTTTTTATTGATTTCATTTATCATAAGAAAGTAGTCATATTAATTTATCTTTTATCTGCATGAAAATGCCATGGATAATACAGTTTACTTGATAATCACGTCTGCCAGCCAAGCCTAATTAAGAATTCAGTCCCTTACAAATTGGCTTGACCTCACATTTATTCATTAGATGAAGAGGATATACAGTACTCTATTATGAATGTCTTTTTCCATGATTTGCTTCTTTCTTACAAACCCACTATCTGGATGCCGCAGGGGGTACATCCAAGAACTATTATAAATTGTTATACCAGCCAACCAGATTTATCACAACCTTAAAATGAAGGCTTTTGGCTGGCAATGTATCCTGTTAAACCCTTGTCCCAAGTTAACCTCCTACAACTAATCTCTCTTGCAGTCCAACGTCCAGACGGAGCACAGCGGGATCTCAGCACGGATCCAATCTTCCCCCACCCACAGCCTCTACGTCTTTGTCAGGAACTTTGTCTGTCGCATTGGGGAGGACTCTGAGCTCTTCATGTCCCTATATGACCCCATCAAACAGACCATAATCAGGTGTCCTCTATTAGCTTCCCTCCCTAACCTCATACTGGTGTATTTTTTTCAGGTTGATTTGAGGATTTAAAGCCCCGGATTCATATGCTAGTTTAAATGTAAATACCTGATGTTAATGTTGAAGTCTGGCATATTCAATTTAACTCCCACTCCATGCATTTCAACAATTATGGGGTGTAACATTAAGTTACATTGAAATAGAATACAAAGTGCGTGACTAAAAACAGCTATTGTTGTTTGTTCTGAATTTAAATGTCAAGGTTTAAGATCATAAAATAAGTCATTTTCATCCATCAAATAAAGTAAAAATATGGGGAAATTAAGATGGAGTGGGTTTACATTAGCCTCCATCGTTAGTACTGATTTACTGAAATTAATGCAAATACTGTTGAAGTTAAGATTTTCTTTACCTCAGCTCCATCCCTCAGCTCAGCTGTCTTCCTCTCCTTCTATTTTTTTCTCTCTCATTTATCATCTCTCATTCATTGTTGAACCCATTAAATTAGAACAATGGGATGCCAAATATAAGAATACAGAAAACACTAATTATAGGACACTAAATAGTGACTGGCAGTGTTATGAGTGCGCCTGACAGTGCTCATGCTAATCCCTGTCACTCACTGTCACACTGGGGTATATCTTGGTCCCAGCCACTGAAGCCAGAGCATTAAGATAGATAGACCAAGATCAATCATGTTTTCCTCATCCCTACCATCGTTCAATCGTCTCTGACTGTCTTGGCATTCGTCCTGGTTTCAATTGCTCTTATTATGTTTGTTTGATTGGTTAAATGCTTGGCCTTTTTCCTTTTGTCCTACCCATTCCCTCACACAGGTGTTTATGTGTATGTGTGTGTTCCTATTCATCCCACTGTCAGCATCTGGCACATGCTTGCATGTCAGGAAAATCTTATGGGGAATAGAGGGCTTGTATTTTTAGCACTTCAGTCTAAATTGATATGCAGCTGCGTTGAGGAACAATCCACTGTCAGCTTATGACTGAAACATTTGAGCTTAATTTTTTCTAGAAATCATGTAGATTCACGTCAGAAAACTGCACATAGCATGCCAATGTACACCTTAAAGGGGAACTATGCAGTTTTTTTAGCCTAATTTACCTTAACTGAACAGCTTCGGAGTCATTGGAATGGTTAAATGCTTTTTTTCAGGTTGAATGGTCGTCGACTCGCTTCCCCCTAGCACCCATGTAAGCCTAAAAACCACCCTTGCAACTTTGGGCCGGCCTCAGTATCAGAAAGTATTGCGTGATATCAGGTCTCGCGATGTAAGGAATTGCTTTAAGGCACTGCACACATAGGCCTACACGCCTTTATTCAGGAACCAACTAGCTACAAAAGCAAATAAACAAGGGAGTGATGGAGATTTTTACATGGCATAAAAGAAGCTCAAAGATAGGAAAGAATTGGCGGAGGAACAGAGAAGGAGGAAATGGCAGACTGACCAAGCGAGGAGTCAGACACAAGTAAACATAGTAGCTGCCAAATATCTATTCCAAAGCTGTAGGGGGAGCTCTATAGAGAAACCTGCAAGCAAAAGCAAGAAAACAGCAAAGAAATTGTGAGAACTGCATAGAACCCCTTTAAAATGAGGGAGGCAAACAGTCCAGCTTTATCTGGACCAAAGACTCACTCAGTCCTGACTTGGACAGAGATAGTATTTCTATCTTTTTGTTTCATCCCTTCCTACAGGTGAAAAAGTTTCCGTCATGTGGATTGAGATTATTTTTATTTCAAATGCAATCTTTATTACTATGTTTGTCTAAATATTTAAATAGTGTGTATTATTGCTTTGTGCAGTGAGAACTACTTGGTACGCTGGGGCAGCAAAGGATTCCCCAAGGAGATTGACATGCTCAACAACCTGAAGGTTGTCTTCACAGTAAGTGACCACAAGAGAGCACTAGCACACTGTCTCTAGCACTACAGACACTCTACTGTTTAGGAGTGAATGGATGGATTTTCTTTCAGAAGATGGCATTGTGTTTTCATTTTCTCTTTTCTACTTAACCTTATATGTTCCAACTCCTTTTTTTTCTCCTTCTTTTCTTCTTTGTATATCTTATTCTCACTTCATTGCTATAATTGTTCTCTGTTTTTTTTATACCAGGACCTGGGAAACAAGGACCTGTGCAGAGAAAAGATTTTTCTGATCTGCCAGATAGTGAGAGTGGGCAGGATGGACTTGAAAGAGACAAACAACAAGAAGTGCACTCAAGGCCTGAGGCGGCCATTCGGGGTGGCAGGTACTTAAAGATCAGCCAATAAAACATTGTTTTGGTTAATAGGGCTGCTAAATTACCAATCCAAGTGTTCAAGCAATGTGCAAAGTATAGTACTTAGTTAGTAGACTATAGCTTTTTTTGTAGCCTCTCTCTTATAGCTTCAGTATGTATGTGCCTCATTCCACTGCCAAATGTCACCCGTTTAGTCAACAATAACGGCCTTTAGTTGCTTCTGCAGTCATTTGTTCCCTCAAGGCCAGAGCAATTTTCTCTGATTTGTCTGCTGCAGATGCTTTTGCAGGTATTACCAGCCATATTTACACCTGGGAGCTTAGATACGGTCACCTTTCTCATCTCAACGAAACTAAAACATTGATGGTGACTGTCCACTATTTTCTTTCCTACTGTTTAGGCTGTAATTGCTCCCACAGGCTCAACACAGTTGTCTATATCCTCAATTACCTCAGAAACCAGCTATCAGGATTTGTACAGTAGTCTGACCTGTCTTGCTAGACTAGTGTGTGATAGAAATTATTATACAACATGTTTACAGAGGCTGTGATTTTGTGTTAACTGATGTGAATCTACATCAGACATGACTGTAGCATTTTGTAAATTTTTCCTCATCATTTTTCAGACATATTTGTTTACTTTTTCTTGGCAGTTATGGACATTAGTGATCTCATCAAAGGGAAGATCGAATGCGATGAGGAGAAGCAGTTTTTCATCCCGTTTTTCCCGTATGTCCTTTTTCCCCCTCCATGACTCACAAAGCCTCCCTGTAATTAAATAGCAATATTGCAATTTTGTGTGTGAAGGTTTCAGCATCTGCACAATTTTATGTATTTCAAGTGCATAAGTTTGTGTTTGTGTGTTGGCTCCAGTGTAGTTGCTGAGAATGACTTTCTCCACACCTTGCTGAACAAAGTGACAGCATCACGAGGAGACAGTGCTGGACAAGGTACTGTTTTGAACTTACAGGCTTCTCCCTTTGTTTTCTTTTGTGATTATTCTGCCAAGTTTAGTGGTCCTGTGCACACGAAAGGTTCCCAATCCATTGTGTATGCTGCAGTCGTTTGTGGTCAGGCAAAATGGCCATTTCTCATCATCTCTCTATGCTGTGCTTTGTTGGTTAGAATAAAGGACAACATTATCCTGATGGATGGCATGTGCCCTCGAGCTGATGTTTTCATAATACTTTATTTCTCTGTAAATTGGCGTCTGCTGCCCGCTACCTCATGTTAATGGCTCATTTTGACAGCCCCTAAGGGTGACACGGTCTTGTTCCACATAGAGTAACCCCACATGTTGGACGGCACTGTCATATGCCTCAGCTTTTATCTTTCCTGTCGCTACTGAAAGCCCTGGGCACAACCTAGATAGGAAAGGAGCACCCATACGAGCAGATATGGAACGAGCATGTGAGGCTGCCAGATGTCTGTTCTTAACATTACTCACCCCTAAACTCTCCTTCCTTTTACTTTACTTTACACACACACACACACACACACACACACACACACACACACACACACACACACACACAGTAATCCCCGTAGGTACTGTATGTGGTTAGCCTTGAAAATGTGGGTTTGTGACATAGTCTAGATCTCCCCAACTATGAATTTCCCTAAAATAGCTCACTCTTTTCCCATGTTCTTTGTTTATACTTTCTCACATAATTTCTTTGAAAGCTTTAAGAGCCCACATTGGTTAGGACTAAATTCCTGCCTATTAGAACATTTTTACATCCCTTTCGCAAAAAGGAGACCAACATTTTAAAGTATTATTGATTACAATCTAGTCTGTAAGAACAGCAAATATTTTCACATCCCCACTTCACCTTGGAACACTTTAACATTATGCTCCCCATAGATAAGCACTAGCATTTACACAAAGTGGATCTCACATTAAGTTCAGCTCTCACACTGAATGTTTCAGGGTTTCTGTAGGTAATTTTTTTAAATTCACTTTTAACAGCACAGGGCCTCGAAACGCTTTATTTATTTATTTTGCTTTAATATGAACTTACTTACCTGCAGAAAGAAATAAAAACTCCTCTCTAGATCCATCATTTAAAATAGCCTGTAGTAGCTGCTATTTTTTTATGTAAATGTACTTAGATGTATTGATATTTGGTTCCGCAAAGTTCTGTGAGATATTAAATGTGTCTCTCTAATCGCTACACATACTCTTTTGGAAGCTGTTTAGGGTGATCCATTTTGGTCACTATTAAAGTACAACAGAAGGATGTTTCTCACTTCCAGGCCTTTGACACTGTAGAGTTATGTTGGTCCCACATGAGTGAATAAGCAATACATTAGGAACTAGTTGCTAAGGAATTTAAGATGCTGAAGATGAAGGATGAAGGTTGATGAAGGTTCTTTACGGATGATGGACATCCTATTATGTAAATCCCGCAACGAAATGGAGTTTCTATTCAACTTGTTAACTTAACTTACGCTTAACTCTTCTTACTCTTACTCTATTACTTTTCAAATTAACGACCCATTTAAACGTAGCTGCATACGTTAGACAATATGTGCTATGCATCAGTCGGTCATTTGTACAAAGGGTCACACGTCCTGAGTTAATTCTGAGTCTCGTGATTGTGTAAATGCTCTGTCAGGAGGCTAAGAATATGTATTTTTAAGAGAAAACGCTTAAAAAATCCAGTTCTTAATAAGTCCCTGAGGGTCTACTAAATGTATACTGGTAAAACATGAATTCATAGCCTACCGTCCTTCTCTTCCTCAAACTCCCTCCAGGTCTGTGGGTGACTATGAAGGCTCTGGTCGGGGACATAGTTCAGATTCGGAAGGAATACCCTCACCTGGTGGACCGCAGCACTGTGGTGGCCCGCAAGCTGGGCTTCCCAGAGATCATTATGCCGGGAGATGTTCGCAATGACATCTACCTCACCTTACAAGGTGGTGACTTCGACAAATACAACAAGACGACACAGAAAAACGTGGAGGTCATCATGTGGGTCTGTGATGAGGAGGGCAAGGTCATACAGGTGAGCAGCATGAAGAGATGAGGTTGAGGACGCACAGAGCGTGTCAGTGTATAAATTGGATATATGTAAACAGGGATGGAATTGCGCATCCCTGTATAGTTTAAGGGAGGGTGTGCATGTGCAGAATTGTGTGTGCGCACGTACCGCATGTGTAGTGTTTAAGAGACTAAGGTGGTATGGGCCAGTGAGCAAACACAGCCCTGATCAAGCGCTTATTCACCTTCTCATAGACAGGGGCACATTGAGGTGGCTTTATTCCAGAATGAAAATCCATTTTTGGCATACCTGTATGTGTGTGTGTGTATACACACACACACACACACACACAGACAGACACAGACAGACACAGACAAACATAAACATAAAATCCTTCAGCTCAATATGACATGTACTTTTTATCTTTCCCTCTTTCCTAGAACTCAATCTGTCTGGGAGCAGGGGATAAGGCAGTCAGTGAGTACAGATCTGTCATCTACTACCAAATCAAACAGCCCCGCTGGGTGGAGACAATTAAGGTTTGTCTTTGTTGTAGAGGAAGTTGCAGAGCTAACAATTCAAAAGTATTGGTGGAAGAATTTTACCTCTGTCTTTAAAACATATTTTTTTTTCAGTTTCCATGAAGCTATATGTTTGTATAGCATTTGCATTCCACATTTCAGACATAACTTAAATAAAAAATAAACCCCACATTTCATGGTATACCTGTAAAATGTGAAAATACGTGTTCATTTTAAATATATTCTACAATAATGTGTCCTCCAGGTGGCAGTCCCTCTGGAAGAAATGCACAGAATTCATTTACGCTTCAGGTTCAGACACCGCTCTTCCCAGGAGTGTGAGTATCAGCCTCTCTTCCTCTGCATGCCATCTCACACAGTCTCCTCCACTCTGAGCATTTTGGGACAATGAAAGGACCGAATGATTGGAAGCAATTTGGGAAATGACCCTGAGCATCTTTATGCACACTTGATTATACAAATCAGTAGTCATTCTTCCTCCCATGCCTGGATTCTCCCCCTCCCTTCTCTCTTTCTATTTCCCTGATGTGTTTCTCCCCTGACCCTCCCTCTTTCTGTCTACAAATCCGTCTCCTCTGTCTCCAGCCAAGGACAAGAGCGAGAAGAACTTTGCCATGGCCTTTGTGCGCCTGATGAAGGACGATGGGACAGTTCTACAAGATGGACTGCATGACCTTGTAGTCTTCAAGGTACAAAACCAAAATGGAACTATTTCAGAAAGGAAACACAAATAAAGAGTAAATGAGACACATTTCAGCTCACTGAAAACCTGAATCATTTAAAAGTGGATGTGCAACTTATTTATTGTCAACCAAATTCCACCCCTCTTGATCCCACCAGACTTATGCATATGCTAAAGCTCCTCTGAGAATAATAAATGAAACAGTGAGGTCACACCTCATTGCTTTTGTTAGACCAACCCGTTGGATTTGGAATAGCCCAACTACAATATACCTGGAATCTTTTTTAAGAGGCGTGTCAAATTAAATTACTGACTCACCAACTGGTGGTTAATCATTTTTTTGACATCATTCATGGTCAGACATGAACCAAAAGGAAAGATTATTCTAACTGTACACCAGCTCAGTGCCATTCACCACCTAATTCTGGCAGTTATATAAAAGTGAATTAAAAACGAATGATACACTTTACAAGTCCCTGAAGCATACTGCACTATTTGCTTGAAACATGGTAGAAAAAGGCAGATACACTGTTTGTCTGAAATATACTGTATAAACCAGGGGTCTTCAATCTTTTTAGGCCTAAGACCTATAACTGAAAGAAAGATAAAGCAGAGGCATCCTACTACATGTTGTATAATTGAGATGCATATTAAACTGGGCCTACAATGATGTGTAGGGCAGCCAAAACCTACACATACTTTTGCATGGTGCAACTAACCTATTAACTGTATGTGTGGATGGCTTCCTAAATGGCTGCCTTAGAGGTCAGTAAGCCTATCATAAATGTTGTGATAAAATGAAAGGCAGATATATCTTTGCTAATAAGATTTTGGATTCATGTTTATGTGTATTTTCAGACATATTTTAACTTTTGGAAAAAGAAAAGAAAAAAGAATCAAACAATGGTTTGGTGGCCCTCCTGTAGTTACTCTGAAGACCTAATAGTGGTCTTGGACCCCATGTTGAAGATCTCTGGTTGTTATAACCATTCTCAAAGCCGTTATAGACACAGTGAGTCTGGACAGGAGATTATGACCACGCAGGTTGAGTGAAGCCAAATAGATTTCCTGCCAAATGAGCCTAAGCTAAGATTGAATCCCCCTATTGATTAAATGCCAAACGCAATGAAGATTAATTACTCGTGATTCACTCAAAGACCAAATGGATGGTCCGCATGTGCCCTCTTTCTCGATTATATCTCGTTATCCCTGCATTCCTCTCGATCTCTGTGCCACTCATGGCTTAAATCTCTTATTCCCTGCTTTTGCCCACCCACTCACTCATTATTACGTACTACTTTAGAATTAAATAGGGCAGAGCTGAGGTTTGAGGCTGGAATTAATCTATGACCTGAAGATGGTAAATTTATTTATGAAAAATGTAATTTATGATCACGTAAACAAAGCATAAAATCAATATGCCAAGATATCCTGCATCTTTCCCTTATATATTTTTCCCTTATTTGTATTCACTCTAGCTTTTAGCACCGTAAGCAAGTAAAATACTGTACCAATGATTCGTTTTGTTTATGTTTGTGCTCAAATTTTTCTGTCATGTCCCCAGCATTTCTAAAGTTATAAGTTTACAAACCAAAGTTGAGTTAGGTAGCGGTAAATAAGGCATAGTGATCATAGAGGATTACTGCTGTGGAACTGGCAACTTCAGCTATTGTTTGTCATTTCCTCCTTCAGGGTTCACTGATAAATCACTGCAAGTCTAACAAACCCAAGTGTCTTTTTCTCCCGTGTTCCCTTGACTAAACACAGAAAATAAAATTCTTGTCTCAATACTGCTGCGAAAGCTACCAAACATCTGTTTTATTAGCAAGATGTAGCATTACTGGTGTGTCAACGTTATTAGTTTGAAAATAACTCCCTCACATTTTCCTCTCAGGGTGACAGCAAGCGCATGGAAGATGTGAACTGCTACTTGTCGTTGCCCTCAACCCGCCACCACCACAGCGACCCCCACAAGGTGGCAACGCTGAGCCGCAGCTCCAGCAGCGTGTCAGGCAGTGGAGGCCTGTCAGTCAGCTCTAGAGACAGCTTCACCATTTCCACCCTGGTCTGCTCCACCAAACTCACCCAGAACGGTAGGTGTATTTGATTGTTGTTTGTATGTGTGTGTGTGTGTGTGTGACAGGTGCTACAGTGTTCAAATAACACCTTTGTAACATTGGGCGTAAAGCTACTCAAGAGACTTGGCAGGCTAAAATATTTTCATTCAGAAACACAAGCGCCCTTCTACACAAAAAGGTTGATGAAAGGTTAGGGTAGAAATTATGAGGAGCAAGGTGTTTGAAAATTAAACCTGACACTTCAGAAAACATGAATTAACATATTCTTTCAACAGAGTAATAAGGCCAGGCCAAGGCAATGAATCATCTGTTGGCTATGAAATTGGTAGAGGACATATCTAAAATCTGAAATCCCTACTGGTTCATAATACATACCATCTTCTCTTGGGCTAAATGGTTAGAAACCCATTGACTTGGTGGTGTAATGCAGGTAACCTGCAACCCTGTCTGACCTCATTAGGCCAAGTGTTATTTTTAGGTTTTATGCTAAACGTTGAGTCATGATGACGAAAGGTTGAGACAAGGTTAAAGGAGACGTCCAGCTAATTAACAATGAGTCAACAGTATGTTAATTGTGGGGGAATATCCAGCTTGCGAACTCATGCTATGTAAGTTCAGACAGTGGTACCCCAGGTCTCATTTATTCAGGTCAGTGTCCAACATAACAGCAGTAGGTCATAATCTGTCTCAGGCAGAGGAGTATTTCAGCTCTATGTTTCCATAGATGACGGGAGATGTAACCGCTGAATGATAACACAGTGCTGCCTCAAGCTCTCCCATCCTTCCAAGGTCAGGAGAGGAATTTAACACATCTGTAGGCTCTAGGCTCTACTGCAATATTGTCAGACTGGCATTGTTTTTGGTCTGTGCTGAGGAGGAAGACAGGAACTTCAGAAATTGGGATGGCACTATACTGTGCTGTTTAATCCTAAATTCTCCTAGGCCGAGACGCCACTAAATGCTTCTGTGTAAGTCATTAAAGTCTCCCGAACATTTATCTGAATAGAAGTTGTGCTGCTCCAGAGTTTTTCCATAACATGAATTAGGTTAATCCGAACTACTAGAGGGTATGTGTGATGTGTTATGGTCATGGTATATTAAGCACAGTATAGGGGGAACTGTGTGTATACATGGTTTCAGTGGTGAGGAGTGTTGTCATTTTGTCCTACACACTCTGGCAGGCAGACACACACCCGCACACCTACATACATTTTAGATAGTAAGGTGCATCAGGCACAGGTGCAGTGTAACAGCTGTTACTGAGGAAGCCAGTCCATCACTATAATGAACATTATCCTGCAATATTAATCACCTGCACCAGTCACACACACGCACACACACACACACACACACACACACACACACACACACACACACACACACTCTCAAGCCTTTATGCACACTGTGTTTTTTGGGCCCACCCACCAGATGTGCGTCTTGGCTTGGTGAGTCAGAAATTATTGGACAGGAAAAGCAGAGAGCTCGATGCGGGCAGCCCTACGGAGAACTGGAAATCTGCCCCATGTCAAACTGTAGTAGAATTAATGACAGAAACTGTGGATTTCAATATTCAGCTGAAAGTCTCACTAAGCAGAGGTACAGGGACTGTAACTATAACAAATTAGTACTTGATTACTTATAAATTACTTGACAAATTGTTACTTTGTGGCAATCAGAGATGAACTTTATAGAATATGTATATATGTCCATATAATATAATATTTTATTAGGTTTGCAGCTAACTATTACTTTTGTTGTGGATCAATATTAAATAGTAGATACATTTATCCTCAACAAAACAGAAATGCCCCTCATTTAGGACACTGTATATGAAAGATACTTTTGTAAAGCTCAAAATAACTTTAGAGATCTTTATTTTTTAAATATACACACGCACACACACACACACACACACACACACACACACACACACACACACACACACACACACACACACACACACACACACTCTCAGTGTGGCCCAAAAGTTTAGGTACCCCAGGTAAAAATTTGTATTAATGTGCATAAAGAAGCCAAGAAAAGATGGAAAAATCTCCAAAAGGCATCAAATGAAGGATTAGGCATTTGCATAATATGTCACAACAACTTAGATTTTATTTCCATCATTTACACTTTCAAAATAACAGAAAACAAAAAATGGCGTCTGCAAAAGTTTGGCCACCCTATGGAGTTAATCACAGTTTGGAAACGCTTCTTTTTCAATTTTTGTTTGAAGTATCTTCACCCATTCGTCCTTACAAAAGTCATCTAGTTCTTTGAGATTTTTTCGGCTGTCTGTCATGCACTGCTCTTTTAAAGTCTATTCATAGATTTTAAATTTAGTTGAGGTTAGAAAATAGTGAATGCCATGGCAAAACCTTCAGTTTACGCCTCTTGATGTAATCCAATAAATTTGAGGTGTGTTTAGGATCATTATCCATTTGTAGAAGCCTTCCTCTCTTTAATTTCAGCTTTTTCACAGATGGTATCAAGTTAGCGTCCAAAATTTGCAGAAATTGTATTGAATCCATTTTTCCTTCCACTCGTGAAATGTTCCCTGTGCCACTGGCTGCAATACCACCCCAAAGCATGATTGATCCCCCCATGCTTAACAGTTGGACAAAGGTTCTTTTCATTAAATTCTTTGCCCTTTCTTCTTCAAACGTACCTTTGCTCATTCTGGCCAAAAAGTTCTTAACCTCATTGGTCCGCAGAACTCCACAATGCATCAGGCTTGTCTATGTTCATTTGCAAACTTCAAACGATTTTTGTGGTAAGGACGTAGAAAAGGTTTTCTTCTGATGACTCTTCCATGAAAACCATATTTGTACAAGTATCTCTTTATAGTCGAATGGTGTACCACAACTCCGCTGTCTGCCAGGTCTTTCTGGATGGATTGTGCAGTCAAACGTGGGTTTTGACTTGCTTTCCTCACAACCCTGCGAGCTGTTCTGTCTGATATTTTTCTTAGTCTTCCAGATCTTGCTTTAACTTCCAGTGTTCCTGATGATGGACATTTCTTAATTACATTCCAAACAAAGGATATTGGCTCCTGCTTTGTGAATGTTACCTATTTTCAGTTCCAGTTTTCTAGACAACTGCTTAGAAGAACCCCTGGTGCTGATTGTTGGGCCAAGGTCAGATGATTCTGGGCATTTAACACCTTAAGATTGACATCATCTAGTCTTTGCAGATGATGATTGAGAACAATCCATGACACTGTCAGGTCTCAGCTTTCCAAAGGAGGTGGTGCATGCCATAAACTCTGCAGGGTACCCAAACTTTTAGACTCCATTCTTTAGTTTTCTGTTATTTTGAAAGTGTAAATGATGGAAATAAAATCTAACTTTTTGTGTCATGTTGAACGAACGTCTAATCTGTCATTTGATGCCTTTTGGCAATTTTTCCATCTTTTCTTGGCTTCTTTATGCACATTAATACAAATTTTTACCCGGGGTGCCCAAACCTTTGCCCCCGCAACCCAATATTGGATAATTGAGATATTGGCTAATTGTTTCAGCTTTAATTTCAGTACAGTGTAACTGCTTATTAACTTTGATTTCTAATCTTATCATCTTTTGCATTATATTAAAAAGTGCCAAGTCACTGACAGGTTATGTCAGTCTAACAGTTTATATGTATTTTGTGCAACACAGGAGGATACACCCATTGTTAAAGGAAAAAACTGTTTTGAAAAAGTACATGACAGAAATTGACATTCTCCAACAAAAAATACATGTCCATTACAATAGCCTCGATCAGCATCCACTCTTAAGCAAGACAGCGGCATTTAAGACAGCTAAACAGAAAATGTACTCTGTGTGTGTCTCCTCTCCAGTGGGCCTGCTGGGGCTGCTCAAGTGGAGGACCCGACCCGAACTCCTCAGAGAAAACCTGGAGAAACTCAAAATTATTGATGGAGAGGAGGTGGTCAAGGTCAGTGGTGTGGATACAAGCCTGTCTTAGCAGAAGTCTGTGTCTCTGTGTGTGTGTGTGTGTGTGTGTGTGTGTGTGTGTGCGCGCGTTCTCACACAACCTCTCCGCTGTCTGTCTGTATGTGTGTGTATAGTTTCTGCAGGACACTCTGGATGCCTTGTTCAACATCATGATGGAACACTCTCAGACTGACGACTACGACATCCTTGTTTTTGATGCCTTGGTGAGTGTGTGGTTTGTGTTTACCTGGATAATGTTGTGTGTGTTACACTGTGTGTGTGTGTGTGTGGCTTGTCAACAGATGCAGCTGATTTCATGACAAGCTGTTTCTGTGCATATCGAGTCTGACATCTTTGCGTCTACCTATCCATCTTTCTCCAAATAGACTTGTCTATCGTATGATTGTACTTAAATTCTTATCTGCCTTGTGTCTACAGCTATGTAAACAAGTAACCCACCGCATTCTGTTTCTCCCTTTTGTCTGCCAGATATACATCATAGGTCTGATCGCTGACAGAAAGTTTCAACACTTCAACACAGTGTTGGAGGCCTACATCAAGCAGCATTTCAGCGCTACACTGGCCTACAAGTAGGTTACTTCATGGATCACAGCCCACTTACTTTCATGTCATTCTGTTACTTTTTGTATGCGCTTCCTGAATGAGAGAAGACAATGAAAGGCATAATTGTTTTTTTACCATGAATGTCTTACATCAGAAGTTTCTACAACTTTTCTCAACAGAAAACTTAATGTGAATGAGACAAAGAAAGGCACATTTATATTTACATTTTAAGCAATCCTACTATGAAAGCACCAACAAGACAAATATAAACATTGTAGGCAAGATACATATAAGTAGACTGGGTAAACCCCGCCCACTCTGCCGGAAATTTGATTTTGCCCTGCAGCTCGGTCTGGAAACCTGCATGTTTAATTCTCCTGCTTCAGATCACAATTTTGCTTTTGAGCTTGGCTTGGTCTGGGTATAGCCAGACCAACACTTAAGGTGGATAAGAACCAAATGTAATAAGTAGATAAATCTCAGTTGCAAATCAGTATGCTGATGCAACCATCCTTTTAATGTCTTGATTAAGCAAATACATCTTCTTATTAAATCTGCCACACTCACTGAGCTCCATTGGCTATTTAAGGTTTGTATAATTTTACTCTGGGCTCCATAAAATGCCAGGTGAGTACTTAATTAAGGTTTGACAGTGTTAGACTTCATGTCATCAAAGATACAAAAAACATACCAAACTTATTTTGTGTGAAATAGGCACATAAGAAGTGCATCAGCGATGTTCTCTACATGATCTTCCATGAGGCAATTCTGCCGCCTCTTTGAAATTATGATTAGATTATCTCAATATTACTTTGCCAACAAGTTAAAAAAAAAAATCCCGACAATTGGTTGTCCCTTTCGGAATCAAATGGAGATGTGCCATTCGCCATGCCATAGGTATACGAGATAAACCTTTTGTGGTAAATTGTCCCCTGAAGATCTAACATTAATACATCGCTGTATCCATCTGCCAGCCACTGGATGTGTGTGTTGGCCTTTGGAGCACTTGACTGAACAGGATTAGAGTTTTAGCCCTGCCTCTCTGTGGAGTAGCAGCTAAAGCACTCAGGCATGAACACCAAACACTTGTATCTGCTTCTTACTCCCTGTTAATTCACTTAACTTGATTCAGTGGGCACTAGAGACAACATTTGTTAGCTTTGCCAAAACTTCAGTTAGGAAATTGAAAGCATTTCTGACTCTTCCTGCTCTGTTAACTGCCTTTTTGGCTCTTGCTGTCTCTGCTTCACTCCATCTACTCATCTGTCCCTCCATCTCTTCCCTCCCCTGCGAGTTTGTTGGTGTTCACCCTCTTTAAGAGGGTCAACGCAGCTTAACGCTGTTCAGCCTAGAGGCTATTATGTAAAACTCTTTAATTCCCTCTCACTACATTTTAAACTCCATATCTCTTGTATTCAAAAAAGAATAAATCCTCCTGGGCTTGCCTTTAAGCCATTCACCAACACAAAACCAGGGAAGACAGAGGTTTCGTAATGTTGGTAATAATTTCAAGGCCATCTTGCAGTGAGGCCAGATTAGAGTTAATTTTTAAGGAGACTTTTACTGTTTAAGAGGATTGGGTAGTTTTAAACCAGTTAGTAGGTGATCTCTTGCTGCCATATCCTGGAAATAGAGCCACCACAAAGCCAAAAGTCTACACAGTGTTATGAATATGCTAGTATTGAATGTCATAGGGATTATACAAAGATTGGGCAGAGAAATGCTGGTAGGTCATAAACTTGGACTGAACTTTGTGCCACCCACAACCCTAAATGCTTTGACACACTAGAATATATTTGTGTCTAAAGACGGATGTGGGTTGCGGATGTGTTGGAGGATTTTTTCACCATGCATCTGAGGGCAAATAAAACTATGTGTGAGCTGCGTGAAAGGTACATCTGTTGAGGTGTGAAAGACTATTTTGCCATTTTTTCACCTCCACATCCCTGCCAGTCTTCGTGCCTTTAGTTCTGTAACTCTCACTCTGTTGCACTCTGTCTTTCTGCTCTATGGAAGTGAAAAATAGAGTTGGTGATTAATTCTTCAACTTGTGGAGCGTCAGAAAAGGAATGACAATTCTGTCTGAATGATTTTGATTTTTTATCTCCTTTTTCTCTCCTCTTTCTGCCTGGATTTGTTTTCCTCCCCCAACCCTCTCTCTTTCTCATCTCTTTCTCATATCACTCTCAGAAAGCTGATGTCGGTGTTGAAGAGGTATCTGGATGTGTCCAGCAGAGGGGAACAGTGTGAGCCTATCCTCCGAACCCTTAAAGCCCTCGAGTACATCTTCAAGTTCATCGTCCGCTCACGCATGCTCTACTCCCAGTGAGTGTTTGTGGACTGATCATTATGATAATTACTACTAATTTCGTTTGGACCTACAGTGATGTAAATAGAGATCCTTGAACACACACAGGGCCCAGTGACACTGCAGGAGTAATCGTTTTTGACAGCTCCGTGATAAAAGGCTGCTGATTAAACAACATTGCTAATAAGCATTGTTGATGAAGTGCAGCATCTGAATAAGAGCTAATGACAGGGCAGGGCTTCTGGGTAGCCCACAAAACACCAGACAGACACGGTTCCTGCAGGAGAGACTTATGACACCCAGTGTGCTGAGCCAAGAGCTGCACCATACGATAAATGTAAACACCATTTATAACTGCAGTGCAAGAACTGATGCTGACAGATCAGAAATATGATATACAACAAGTGTTATGTGTCTTTCCTATGGCTTACTTGAGTACCTGTGTGTGTCTGTGTGTTTCTGCTATATAAGACCCAATTGTGTACATAATTGAGTTCTAGTCCAAGTATGCAATGTGTGGATTGTAATGTGTATGTTGTTATTGTGTTAGAAGCGGTGTAGTAATGGTTGTATAACTGAGTTGAGAATGTGTGTGTGTGTGTGTGTGTGTGTGTGTGTGTG
>NC_048416.1:16073815-16075785 GCF_013103735.1 Etheostoma cragini | reverse complement strand
GCTCCACTGCTCTCGGATTGAGTGAGTTCTAGTTGCCAGCCTCCCCTGGGTATCTCTGAACCGATAAATCTCACTCTCTTTCTCTCCTCCTCTATCTGTCATCCACCAACTACCTGCAGTCGACAACTTCAACTTGCTCTGCATCTACAGTTTTCACAGCAAATTTCTCATCCTATAAGGCCTTGGCATGCCAACCTTGAATCCGATATTCAAGGGAGCCACTGCATCTGTAAGGTTCCATCATCATCACCATCAAGACTAGCAGTCTTTAATAGTTAAATAGGCGGCACTGAAGATTTATTAGCTTGTCAAACTGGCTTCATGTTCATGCAAAGTCTATTAGGAACGTGTGATGTTTGCTTCAAAAATATGTAAGGCCCACTGTACCAGATCTTGCTCTTTCCTTCACCTTTTTTCTGTCCTTCACGCTCTATATCTTTCACATTACTTCCCTGTAGTCTGGTTCATCAGATGTATTTGTTTCCTTTCCTTCCCTGAAGCACGCGCTGTGTTCTATATTTCTCCTTTGTCTCACCTCGTCCTCTTTCTTTCCATCCCTCCCCTCATCTTTAAATCTCACCTCTTTTCTTTCCTTCAGTACTTCAGTTTTAATTTGTCCACACTTTTTTCCTATGGAAGCAAATTGTATTAATCTTGTCACATAAAAATAGGGATCTTTATTTAACACAAATATTTCTCAGTGATGAAGGATTTGATTATTACTTCCATTTCTAATGAGATCTTACATAATGATTATGTAATCCTTTCAAGTTATCACAAAGGCTCTCGTACTGTGTTATCTCGTGACAGGAAGATGTGATATCAAGTAATAATGATAATAAAAATAATAATAATGAAAGCATATCCTAAAATATTGAGAAATAATGTTCCTGTCATGAAGGGGAGTGGGGAGTGGTGGCCTAGAGGTTAGAGAAGGGAGGTTGGGACCAGGAGGTCGCCAACAGGATAAAGTCTGTGTGGGGAAAGTGAAAGAGCAGCGCTTGTCCCTCCCTCATCACCACCTCTGAGGTGTGATTGAGCAAGGCCCTAAACCCAACCGTTTAGTGGCCAGCAGATCAGACTGTTGTACTTGGCAGCATCCAGGTGTGAATGTGACAGGTCATCGTATGAAAATGAATGAAAAGCTGCAATCCCAGGGAGGTTAGACTGTTGACTCTGTTCCATCCATCGGATAAATCCTAAGCTTTACTATATTGATGAGTTATACTGCCCTAGGGGGTTTACAATGTTTGTTCCATTGTCTGCATGAATAAACTCTTAAACACAAATAGGATTTGACAATACTCAGGGTAATTGTGTGACTCACTGCTGCATCCTTGGATTTAAAAAAAAAGTTTTAATCAGCCTTAGAGGAGCAATGCCATTTTTATTATACTTTTTGATTCATCAGAGCAATGTTGGTCACTGCACAATATATTCACTCAAAATGTGTCATGAAAAATACATGCCTATCAAATCTGGCCAAACCTGAGGAAACCTTTTGACTGATTGTTCCAGTGGGGGAACTGCAATTATAAATCATAACAAGGGGAGATTTGCAAATGATTTGATTAGACAGGGATTTGATAATTCACAGGGGACATGTTTGCCTTGTTCTCTGTTTTTTTTCTTCTCTCTTCTCATCACTACATGTCATCATCATGCAACTACTGGGTGGTGATGGCTATATGTGTGGGAGATCTGGGTTCAATTTCACTGCGATCCATGAAGCAATGTGTCCATGAGCAAGACACTTAACCCCTAGTTGCTCCACAGGCGTGCAGCCTCTGACATATATAGCAATTGTAAGTCGCTTCGGATAAAAGCTTTAGCTAAATGACATGTAATGTAATGTACATGCATTTGAGCCATTCTCCTTCTGTACGTTCCCTCCCACGCCCGCTGTTCTTCAGACCTTTCCTGTGTCCCGCACTCATTTCCCTCCCCCTGTTGAATCACTGCCTGTCATC
>NC_048416.1:16032778-16073715 GCF_013103735.1 Etheostoma cragini | reverse complement strand
ACTGTACTCTGCAAATAGCCCTGTGATAATACCTCCATGTGTTGCCACGTAATCCCTCCCCCCACATGCTAAATTCACAGTGTTCCACATGCTAATCCTTCCCTCCAGCACTTATAACTTCTATTGTAATTAACAACTGCACAGCTCTCCTGAATCACACAGAAAAAGTGAGGAGACGAGGGGCAGGAATAGGGCGGAGAGATGGATGAGAGAGAAGTTTGCTTGGGGTGGAGGGAGTTAGACTGAAGGGATGGTAGAGTAATGTGTTGGAATGGAAGCAACACAGATAACCGTTTTTTTGTTAAGTCAGAGGAGGATTATTATTATCACTGCAGTCTGTAATGTTTAGTTTTACCCTGGCAACATTAGTTAGCCGTTCATTTGCTGCATCCCTATAATACAATATCGTGCATTGAATTGCAAGTGTGTACTGGATATCTCTATCATTAGCTACTGTAACACAGGCAGTATAAGACACTTTTGTTCACATGGTCTTTCAGCTTCATTAATAAAATTAAACATTTACTTGAAGGTTAAAGTGCAATATAGCACCTTCATGTTAAATTCATTTTCAACCATATTATTGAAAGAAGTGAGGGATTGCAGCTTATTCAGTTGATGCCCCATTTCCATAGAAACACTAGGATCTATAGCTGTTCATTCACTTGTTGCTAGATTACTTTGCGTTAGTGCAGAGAAAACACTTGCTCAATTGAAGATCAGTTAGAAAACATTATTATTACTAACTTGGAATCAATTTAAACTGGGATGAAAAACAACTATAGTGCTGCAGAATAATTTACATCCTAGAGAAGTCCCTGTTTGCTTTTAGAAATAACAGAAATAAACAGAATAAACTCTGTCAAAGGGATAATACAAGGTAGGTTTGTTATGGAGTCTCAATCAAAATAGATTTCCAAGAAAAGATGTGAGTTATTATACATCAAATTATCATGTCATTACCATGTATTATCCTACTAAATGTTCTTAGAAAACAATGCATAACTAAGTAGTGGAAGCACAGGGATGAGTCAGTGCAAAATAAGGTTTCTTTATGAAATGTGTGGATGTGAGGCAGATCTTTCATGCCATTCCAAGTGCATAAAGTAACAGCAGCAAGTTCCTATGTAGGGTGGAGCAGTGTCTTATTTTACACGATAATCCTTTGGGTTATGCACTTTAAAACAGTGACTAGATATAAAAATTGTGACACAAACTCATGCCTGGCTTAAATGATGGCGGTGACAGATGATTAAAAGGGTACAAGTAAAGGAAAGAAGCAAATCTAAGAGAGAACTAAAACCCGAATGAATTGTCCATCCTTGACACTGTCTTCTGTCTCCACGCTCCACCCTTATTGATTATTCATCCCCCCTCCCCTTGTTCTATTCGGTAGTCTTTTAATTCCTTGCTCGATACTTCCCACCATCTTTCTTGCTAATCATGTCACGTCATGTTTTTTGAATCTCATGTCATGCTTCTGTCTTTCTACCCTTTTCTGTTTCCTCTGTTGCATTTCTATTAATTTCCTCCTGTCATCCTAGGCTGTACGAGGGGAAGGAGCAGGCAGAGTTTGAGGATTCATTGAGGAGGCTCTTTGAGTCCATAAACAGCCTGATGAGAACAGACTACACCACCACTCTGCTGCTTAGGGTAATTACTCATGTTCACTCTGCACACCTTTACCTTCACCTTTACATACCTACTCTCATAGTCTCATCTTCCTGCTCCTCCTCATGCTCCAACCTCTAATGTGATCTCTCAACCTGATTCTGACTATATCAGTATTCTGCTGCTTAATGTCTTCCTCTCAGTCTGACTACTTACACCAAGGCAGACATAGAAACAGATCGAGTGGCCCTGTGAAACAACAGCAGATATTTTCTTACAGTTGTGATCAGAGTTTGATGACCAAATCAACTTTTGTTCACTGACAGCTTCCATAGGATTGCAAGAAACTAATGTGTGTGTGTGTGTGTGTGTGTGTGTGTGTGTGTGTGTGTGGTGTGTGTGTGTGTGTGTGTGTGTGCGCGCGCCATCAGGTTGCTGCTCTTAAGTACCTGCCAACAGTTCTGCATGATGTTGAGAAAGTGTTTGATGCCAAACTCCTCAGGTAAGCTTTCCTTTAGACACACCGACTCACTGACAGACACACACACACACCTTTCGGATAGAATATATTGGAGATTTCAGTTCAGCTGAAGTTTTCATCTTGGCTTTGTGACCCCTATTCTTCTGTCCCCCACGCATTCCATCCTGGTTGAGCCGTACCTTCTTTATCAGGCGATAAAAATCTCATCAAACTGACATGTACACAAGGACATACACTCAAACAGACCCTGCGCCTCCTGCCCTTGAGTGAATTGACAATTTCAGTGAAACCATCGAACAGAACCCGTTTGAACCTCTTCTCTCGGGTTCATTCTCAGCCTCCTGAAGAGCATTATGACTTGGAATGGCTTGTTTAACCTCACTTTGACCCCAAATCACAACGTACAATATGCAGTTTAGTCTAGGAAATGACCTCTGTGTATAACTTCACCAGTTGGAGCACTTTTTTTTACAAACAGGAAATTTCAGGCACTCTATTTGTCCTTTAGCAAATTCCAAAGCTATGGATCTATAGTCTTCGTCCGACCTTGTTACTTGATCGATTACTTGTTTTCTTGACTGACCAGGTTCCATTTCAAACACACTCATCCTCATAATTTCTATTTTCACCTTTCCGTGACCCATGTGTGCTTTTGTGTGTTTGTGGATTATCCACATCTGCCAGCTCTGTCCTTGGAGTGACTTGATGTCAACACAATGTCACAGAGGTGCTACCTTTATCACCTGTCACACAGACACACACAAGCAAATACACACATACACAGGAAGAAAAGTGATGAGGGGCCTTAATCCAGCACACAAATTCCCGCCTTATGTTGTTCTTTTTCTCTTTCCCTCTCTTCCTGCATTCACTCACTGCTATTGCCTTTTGTACTTCTTCACACACACATGCACAAATATACCCGGGCCATCTAAACTTGAAAGTAAGGTCCCCATTGCATTCCTAATCAAAATTGCTTCAGGCAGAGTTTCCAAAAGCAAGCTATGTGAATTACAATCACTGCACTTAAGGTGGACATCAAAGCTTTGTCTTAGCTTCTCTGTAGTCTCATTCCTGCCCCTTGTATTGTAGATTGATCTGCCGAGTGGTGCGAACGCAGACATTGTTAGTTATGCCTGTGTTTTGTTTGCTCCAGGTGTCCTTTGTACATGTATATGTCCATGTGGGAACAGGCTGACTTTTTGGGTTTTTAATTAAGTTCAGCTCAGATGATCAATGGGCCTGCTAAGTCTGAACTGTGCCCCAGCGTGGCCTCAAGACAGCTAATGCACATTAAAAGTGTTTGGCAGCAGAGGTGGTGCATTTCATTCTTTTATACCATTACTGAAAGTGCTTGTGCAACCTGTGCTGCATAATTTAAGGAGACGGAGACAAAGTTAGAGACAGACCAAAACATAGTGACGGAAGGTTTGCCATGCTTTGAGCATTCAATCTTTCTAAGTGGCATCCGAGCTTGCAACACGCCTGTTTTAATTATTCTAAAACCTGTGTCTTCATTAAAGCGTGTTTGTGCTTTGGCTTATTTGTTTTAATGCAGCCTGCACAGCTTTGCAATGTATACACAACTAGCTAATATTTGGCTGATTGGTGAAAAACATTTGGGAGAGTTTTGGTGAGGCGGATTGATAACTTTAGCTAGCTAGTTTCACTACTAAGTGCAGATAAAACATGTAGGTAATCCCAGCTGTGTTGGGTAAATAAATTGTAATAAATTGAAATACAATTTTATTACCGACATATCCCAGACAGCCAGAGCTTCTTCTGCTCTCACCTCCATTCACTTCGGGAGTGCATGTTAAGGGGGGGGCGATGAAGGGGAGTTAACAGTGACACATTTCCAAATAAAAATGAGTTATTGGTTGCCTTTGAAGCAGGACGTTTTACATTCAATCACAGTAATGAATTTAACAGAAATCTGACGATACACAGGCGCTTTAGGGATTTCCCGGGAGTTGTGGTCTTGACCAAACTTGAAATAAAATCCCAATTTTTCTGTTAGAGCGAGGATATCTTTTGTCCAAATTAAAACACATGCGATAATCTGTGGGAAACGTATTCCTGAAAATATAAACATAGTGCTCATTTTCAAGAAAACAAACTTGTTGCTCTTCCCGTATTACGATCTTGATGATTACTGACTTCACTGCCTACTGCTTTCTTTCACCAGTGAGTTGCTGCATGACTTTTATTCCTGCATCCCCCCTGAGAAACTCCAGAAACAGAAGGTGGCCTCCATGACTGAAATCGTCAGCAGCCAACTCTTCCAGAAACAAGGTATGTAATTTGTTCCTGATACAGAACTCTGCACTGACCTGCTAACAAATAGCAGACTTCGTTGTGGGAAAACCACTCCCAGATCTGCACAGTACCAAAGAAACACCGACTCATTTTGTGTGAAATCCTTTAGAGCATTAGTTCCTTCTCACTTAAAGGTTGAGATCACATTTAAAAGGTCTATTAGACAGTAAGTAATTCCAGCCCAGCCACAGGACTGGGCAGACAGCTGTTCCCACTGTACTTTATGAGTATGTAAGGATGTCCTTTGCTTTAAAGGTTTAATCTTGATCTAGCATATTGGATCAAAGTGTGGTGCTGCTAAAACTGCAAGGGTAATGTTCCATTCCCTGAAGGGCAATCCAGTAAAGCACTCAGGATAAACGCGTCAGCCAAATGGTGAAAGGACAAACTGGTGTTTATGCATGTATGCTGCATTTGCTTTACTGCAACAAACACACACATTCAAGTCAAGTTCAGTTACATAAAACTGACTTGACCCTACAGGTTACATGATGTCTATTAAAATATTTTGCATTGTAAATATTGGCCTGATTTAATTGTCTGTATTAGATAAAGAAAATAAAAGATGAACCTACTTTAGGCTTATATGCTGCTTCAGCTTGCATTCAAATAAAGACAACAAGGATATTTGTGTTTAGTTTTCCCAAAAATCTTTACTACAGGAGATATTTTCTTTTTAGATAAAGAAAACTGTATGGCTATTTGATGTTGACGCTGGGACACACAATTGCAGTGCTACTATGTTCACCTCCACTGACATTATAATCAGTGCAATGCAGCCCTGTCAGATACTATCTTATTACAATCGACAGAAGTGGGACCAATCATTGTATTGGTAAAGATCAATTCAAGTCACTCTCGCTGACAATAAACAGTCCTAAGGATAAAATGATATTGACCTTAACTTATGTCTGTAGTCATTGGCAGTTTCTGATGGTTTTCTTTTGTCCTTTGGGATTGGGTGTTGACATTCTCTGTCCGCCCAGACTGAAAACGTCCATGGACCTTATTGCAAGCAGAAAATGAGTACACCGTTCACGCCTCAGCAGGTGTTGGAGGTGAATATAGAGAAAGATAAGTGTTATCCATATTAATGTCAAGGTGATACCTGCGGTCTGCCAAAGGAGAAAAAGTAATATCACCTGATGGCGGATAAGACAGGAAGTGTTTTCAGAATGCTGCAATTATGCAATTTTCACTACAATTGGCATAACTGCCAGGGACACATGATCTAGTCTGTTTCGTACCCTTGAAGTGCACACATCACACCCTCCGCTCCAGTCTAAGTGTTTACCAGTGTACCTCTGTTCAACCCTATTATATCTGTCTAATTTGCTTGAGGTTGGCTGATAAGTGGTGGTTTCCCCTCCAGTGGACTACACGGTGATGGATAGAGTGTGCTACTTTTGGCGATAAGAGGGCCCATCATCGGGGCTGTGCAGTGCAAAGTGAAGAATTGGAAGTATAGGCTGTGATTCAGTGCAGAAGACCTAATTTGGTTTCAGACAAAAATCTGTCTGAATCATCGGTCCAAGTCGGACTGAGATGGGATGCATCCCGGGGTGTGCTTAGACAGATTCTGTCCAACGTAGACATTGCAGGTTGTGTGTAAGATATTCATGCACACAGAGAGCAAACACATTTGTATGTATGTTTTCAGGTGGTAGTATATTTGTGCATTTAAGTGTTTGTGTGGTGGTGCATGCCAAATGGGTGTGTGCCCTGCCTTGAATGTTGTTTTTGCCCAGTGTAGCAGAGGGTCTGCTCATCAGTCAGATGCTGCCAGCCAAGTCAGTGGCCGGTCCAGGATACGGTCTTTTGGTATTGATCCTGGCTCAGATGATTGATTCCCCAGGGGCTGCGACAACAGGCTTGGCCCTCTGGCTAGCTGTCAACCCACTCAGAGCCACACTCTGTCACCAGGAAAGGGTGAGAAGAGGAAAGAAAACGATGAAAGTAACAGAAGAGGAAGCAAAGGGAACGACCGGTAGAAAAACCAGAGCAGGATAAAGAGAAAAGGAATGTAGTGCCTTGTGTCAAAGTGCTACTCATCAACTTTGGCAGACTAAGTCTCCTGAATAATAAGTCAATATGGAAAAGCAGATGACTGTCATGCAACCGTTTTGGAAGCAAAGATTTGGAAAACACTTCACCCTAGTCACACCCTGGTGTGTTTTAAATGTTTGCCAAGAATCATTTTGAGTGTTTATTTTTGAAATGGTAGGAGTCTCCTGTTGGAAAAAAACAAAACCTTTTAGATGCAAAAATGATGGATTGTCAGGGAGAGGTAGCAGAGAGACCAAGAACATACAAACAATCAGAGCAGGAAAGGATAGAAAGTAGAAGGGAGACAGGGGGGAAACAGAAAGAGGAGAATGGAGTAGTATTTGGGAAAATAAAGGAATTGAGACTGGGAACAGAGGAAAGAAGGATGACATAATGATTGGTGAAGATGGCACAAGGAACGGAGGAGTGGGGAAGAGACAAAGGCTAGTTAGAAAAAGAAGGAACAAGAGATATGAGATGGATAAGGATAGAGGAGATAATGGGGATGCTGAGAGAAAACAAAACATCTTGGAGAAAGTGAAAAATGAGGGTTTCTGAGAGAAAAAGACAGGCCTTGTTTTGCTATTAAATAGGCCCAGAAGTGATTAAAGTTTAAGGCCTGCTCACACACAATTTATCAGCCAACCAGCATGCTGTTGGTCAGGGACACCCAGCCCCCCTCTCTCCCTTCCTCTAGCACAGTACTTATTTATTTATTTGTTCTTTTATACATTGGTTCTTTCCATCTCGATCCCTGCCTCACCAAATGAGAGCTGACACTCGGTCTAATTGAGATGCATTTTAGCATTGGGATGCTAATCAGAAGGCTTGTATGCTGGTCTGCCAATCGTCCAAGAAGCTGAAATATGCAGCAGAGCCAGATTATATATTTATCATGGCTAATGGCCCCGGGTGTCCTATCACTGCGCTGCAATACATATTTAATAACCCTACCTGTCTGTCTGTCTGAGCAGGCCCGCCACGCTCACTCTCCAGGGAGGAATGTCAAACCACTGACAGCGTAGGAGACGTTAAATGATGGAAGGGGATGGTTTGTGTGCGTGTCAGTGTGAGACAAGAGATCACCTGCTCATGTTTGACAGAGAGTGAGAATAAGTGTACATAGGGATCATTATTTTAGTTTTTTACTGTCTCCATATTATTAAATAATCTTTGAATTCATTTGTTCTTTATTAAAGATATGAATAAACAGCTAAATCAATTTAACAACACATCTGGGGGGTAATTGGACTATAAAAGTACCAACTGGAATGCAACTATTGTATTTTAACCATTCCTTATTGTTATTCCTCTGAAGTAAAGGTACTTTATTGTCACATACATATTCAGTACATGTAGCGAAATTCATTCTCTGCATTTAACCCATCCTTCAAAGGAGCACTGGGTAGCCATTTACAGTGCATAGTGCGTAGCATATTTGCTTCAGTTTTTTCCTCACAGCCTATGACTGGATGCTTTTCTAAGGCATTGGTCAGCATCTTCTTTCAGCAGACAAAAGAAACACTTTAGGTGTATGTGGACTAAAATCTGGCTAAAATTGGGTTAAATGAATCAGCTCCTTTCTGAAAAAATATTAGGTATATTTTGGTGAAAATCATCAAAACAATTCAACGTCCTTAACCACCATGAAACTAACTACAATGCATGTAAGATTGTTTCATGACATGAAACAATCTTACATGCATACATGTTGTTGTTGCTGCTGTTATACAGGGAGAAAGCAGTTACTATTTTGACAATGAAGTCCTGTCACATGTATTCATTTTTCTCCATTCCTGGTTTAAAATTAATGTTTATTTGTGTTTGCGCCCAACATGCTGAACTTGCTTTTGTCTGTCAGTATGGTTGGCTTTCTCATGGTTGGTCGCACCATGGGCAGTGGTTGAAAGGATTTTTTTGCTCTTATTCCAAGATATGCTCCTGGGATTAAGGCTTTTTTTGCAAACACATATTGTAAACAAACACAATGTACAATTATCCACACTGGCACTCACACAGATACACATGTGCATCCTGTCATGCGGGTTAATCTGGTTTAGAGACAAAATTAAATTTGGCATTATGGCTCAATTTAGGCAAATTATAATGCTGTCAGGCAGTCGCTGTGACAGATTGAGAGCATCCACAACGATAAAGGGGAAATAAAGAACGAGAGATCAGGGGGAGCAAAGAGCTAACAGACAGAAGACTGAGTCAGTCTTTTTTTTTTTTTCTTTTTTTTTTTTACAAACAAAGCTGGCCAAAGTCCCCGATTCTATCCACTAACCCCAGTGTTTCAGTTATATATACATTACAATTATTGCTGCCGCTGCTTCAGAAATTCATGAAATTTCATGAAGGCACAATAACATGACTCTGCAGCGCTGTCTGCGCCACTGAACTTAAACGAACAGTTGTTCGCTCTCTCCCAACTTTGAGGATGAGAAACTGGAAGAGAGACAGGATGTCAATGACTTGTGAAGTCATGACAACCAAGTAATCAACAACACAAGTAGCCTACAGAATTTTCTCCTCATGCGGAGTGACAAACCCTAACCCCAGGGACAAAAGCCCGGATGGCTGTGTTCCCATGGAAACAGAGCGCTCATGCAAATTATGACAGATGCAGCTTGGATTATAACAATATGGGGAACAGAATTTGATAAATTTACTATTTATCAGACCACAAATGAGACAAGAATTAGCTAGATAGTGCAACCTGCGGTCCTTCCGCCTCAGCCAGCGCGATCCTCAGCACCAGGGGTCACAGCGGAATGGGACCGTCTGGGATCATCAAACATCCTCTTAACACTAACACTTAACCCCTGCTTCTGAAAGAAATCCTAGAAGAAACACTGAAGTCATCATTTTCACAGCCAGGAGGCCATCTTACTTCGTCGTAGTCACCTGTCTTGAAATAAATATTAAACAGATTAGAGGAAACTCCATTCAGTTTAGTAAAATGCTCCTGTAAGAGGAATTGTTACGGCCAGGTATCTCTGTAACATGATTTACTGAAACCCATAATACAGAAAATCTGAAAAGCTGCCCGTGCCATTGCAAGTGTAAAATTATTATTTTTTGAATGTATCATTCATATCGTTCCATATAAACAGCAGCCACCCCATTAGTTAAATTGCTTGTGATATATTGCAGCACATTATACAGTATTGTTGAAATTGTTCACACTCATGTCTATATACTTATTCCCTGCTGTGATTACTTAACAGATTCATGACCGTGCTTGATGAATATGGATGAGTGATGTACTATACAGTTATTTTTGTCAGGATTTAATCAGTGTTGAGTGATCTCCGTTGTTCCCACATTCTCTACCAATCAGCCTTAGTGACAGGTCACTTTAGGCCCCAGTTATAATGATACTGAATGATGTTTTCTACATCTGGCCTGTGAAAGAGCTTTAGATAGCAAAGATATAACCAAGCAGGATATAGCTTTGAATCTGGATATATCTGGTATAAAAGTAAGATCTGTTAATATTTTAACTAAATCTTCTTTCTAAAAGCAGTAAATGTAGGTGTAAAAAGCCAGTCTTTTTAATAGTGAAAGTATGTGATGTATTTGTGAGGGTTATCTTGAGGATAATCAAGTCTTTGCATGAACCATAAGGGACCTTCATTTATTGTTATGTATTTCTCCACGCCTCTACCAAAGCAGATGGTTGAGCTGTACTTTAAAAGCAATCAGCTTTACTGCTTTCAGGGTGTGTGAGTGTGTAACAGGTTGCTTGGTGGTCCAGTAAGCCCCCATGTGCCCATGCGCTATATCCTTAGCTATATATACCTAAGAGACAGATACTGTATGTGAATCGTAAAAAACACAATAGTCTTATGGCTGCTGTGTCCTCTCCTCTCCTCTCCTCCCATTGTGTCTTACTCTATATATTATTTTATGCTGTGTTACATTACATTAGCTTTTGTTGCATCACATTAATGTTAATGTCATGCCTTATTGTAACTGCATTAAGATCACCTTACTAACACCCAGCAAAATCTGCCTACCATACCTGTCAGAATGTAATGCATGTATTAATGTAAAGTGGGTACAAGTGGTGAGTGTGTGTTTCACAGCAGACGAGCAATCTTCCACAAATTACATTTGACTGTTGTTATACAGACTGACCCAAAATAGCTGTGCTTACTGTAGAGCTGTTGGTTCCAGAGGTTTAATGAGAGAGACGGAGGTAGTTTCTGCCATTCATTAAGAGTCTGCCGAGATTGCAGTTTGGGAGGTTGTGGATGAAACGCTTGAAGAAAAGAGGGATGGATGAGGCTAATGGAGCAAAGTGAATGCAGTTTAATCATTTTGGGAAATGCCTCTGTCTCACACTCTCCCTCCGTTTCATTTATATTCTGGTCCACGATTGTGTCTGTGGATTAATCTCAACGGCAACCCAATGTAGATAAGGACAGTAGAGGGACATAACAGTCAGGGTATCAACACACTTAGCCATTAATTAATCTGGTACAGATGTGTGAGTGGCTTGTTGTAAACCAGAGACTCTAGAAACCCGACAGAACAGCTTAGTGTCCTGTTATTATGCAACTTACTGCAATGCACTGCACTGCACAGTTAAACTTTCTGTTATGTTTCTCAGGTTACAGCAAAATAACATTTCTTGAACTGATTAAAGCTTAATGATTTCCTATGGGAGGCTGGGTCATTATTCAGCAGCAGCAATAACAGTTGAAGTGAATTGAAGTTATTACAAAAAAGGATTTCAACACTTCAGTAAATTGGAGATATTGTAAATACAATTTACAGATTGAACTAAGGTATCACAATATTGCTCACCCTATTATCCAGTCTAAAAACTGTAATCAGTTATAGGCTTAACAAGAGCCAGCAGTTTTGTTTTATATTACTCTCCTGCTAGAGGATACAAAGAATTAGTCTGCCCACAAGTCAAAGCAGTGAAATGGTTCACAGCAAAGCATTCATCTACCTTTGACCTGCCTTGGTTAAATTGATCAAATACTTTGTATCATCTGATGCTACCAACAGACTAATTGGTCAATCCATTTAAGGGAATTTCAGGGAAGGAAGTTAGGGGCGAGGGGTGGCAATTAGAGGGTGACTCACAGTCTGTGACTAAGAAAGGTGGAAAGATAATTTGCATGCTGTTTGAAACACAGGGTAAAATAAATAAAAGCTGCATCTTGAAGCAAGGCTCAAGGGATTATCGGATCAGTATCAGCAGAATCTAGTACTTATTATTCGTGTTTTAGTGGTAAACATGTCACACATGCTAGGTTTTGTCTGGACAAACGAACAAATACTCTATCAACATACTGTGTACATAGGGTTGTACATCTACGTTGTTCTTGTAATAGTAACCTCTAATCTTGTTTTGTGTGTGCTTATAGAAGAAAACATGAGGAAAAGCTATTTTACGCAAGACAGCACCCTCTACTGTGATTGTGTTTATTTTGCTTTTGCTGACAATATTTGTTCTGTGCCAGGTGTCATCAGCATCATAGCAAAAGTCACAATAAAAATGCACTTTAAGGCATAATTGCAAAGTGTGGACAGACAGCCATGACCTAAATATGAACAGAGTAATTGCAGGGCTTAATATTTCCAATGGGGTTTAAAGATGGAGCAAGGGTAAATGTGAGGAAGGAGGGAGGAAGACAAATGAGGGATGGAGGCAGAGTGGATGAGAGGAGACACCCACAGTGACATGGAGAGATGAAAAACCTGCTGAGAGAGACATTTAGTCATCAAGCGCGTTGACAGTTGGCTTGGTCCCAGCCCCTCTCAACTCACAAGATTTACTTGTTGTTGCATCTCTAAACCTCCTCATTATCATCTTTTCTATCACTCTATCTTACTGAAAGAAAGTGATGACAACCAAAGGGGGGGAGAGAGCCAGGAATGGAGAGAAAGTAGAAGACAACCCAGATTTACATGCCTCTTATAAACTGATATTGCATCTCATTATCATGTGCTATAGTTTATTGTGTTTGGATGTCAACAGGAAAAAAATATGGAACAGAAAAGGGATGAGCTGGCTGCTGAGCCATCAAAGCTGCTCTCTGTGTGGTGGCCTGCCAACACTGGTGGCTGTCTGCTCACACAAATTTGGTAACCCAAACACATAACCACATGCTCACACAGGCACAAAGAGATTCCAACTAGCAGTGAAGCACCACATCAGACACAAAAAAGGACAATTGACACTTGGACACACAGGCACACATTGGTATTAATATTAAAAGGCTAAGATTGAAGCTAGAATAAATAGACATTTCCTTGTGAACATAGATACTACTTGAAGCGTTGAACATGTTGGGAGTTGTGCGTCAGCACCTGTGTGTATTTTGGTTTCTTTGAACGAGTGTGTTTATCTACACACTGTGAAAGCTAGATGAGAAGAAGTTAAAATGCACCCCCAATGTTTGCCCAAAGACATTGAATTCCATTCGCCTGTTAGTGCCTGTTGGCGAAGCTTTCTTCCACAGCATGGCTGAATGGATTTACTGCATTGTTGCACTGCGTTAACATGCAACTAAATCACACAGGCTAGTGGAACATCAAAACACAGGTTTGCATATAAAGTGAAACCATTGGTGCTTTTAGCAATGTTTATTCTAGTCGCAAGAGTGTATCAGGTTGCACCTTTTCCGTTAAAATTTTCTTTTCTTTTTTTTTCTTTTTTATTTCACATTTGATATTAAACCTCTTCAAATGTGAGTAAAGGCAACAACTGCAAAAAGCTGCATCAATAAAAATGCATTTTTTTCTCCATTTTCCCCTGGTGCCTCCATCTCCCCTGCCCCTACCCCCCTCTGATCACTGGTTGGGAGGAGGCAGTGTCTCTTTTTCGGCTGCTTCGTTACAAAGCAGCCGCAAGCAAGTTTCACCAAACAGACCTCTGCAAAAATGCTTAAAGGTTATAGGATTAGGACCATGACTGGGGTTAGACACTACCAATCCAAGGGAAGAATGTGGGATTTGTACAGAGCCCAAACAGAAGTGTTGTCTAAGAAGCTCAAGCCAGGAAAGACGTAGAACACATGGCACATGACGAGCAGCACCGAAACTGGTGATCAGTCGCCTCAGTTAATGGGTTTCATTATGGTTACAATATTGAAAGTTTTGTGGCAAAATGCTGAGTAGGAGAAGCAGATTTATGATAGACAGAACAAAAAGACAAAAAATGGGAATCAGGAGGAAAGGTGTGAAGGGACATGTTAAGGGGTCAGCAGAGAGACCAAAACAAGATGAAAAACAACTATGATTATAGTAGGCATAGAGAACCGGAGAACACAAAAAAGTCAGACACACACAAGAGGGTAAGACAGCCACCAGGAGAAATGAGAGGAGCTCATATGCTCATATGCTGGCAGAAGTTGCAGATTCTAAGCTGAAGCTACATTTGCAAGATCTTTGCCTTTTATGGACCCAACTGATCTGCCAGGCCATTAATTGCATGTTGTCAGCAGCCAACTGCTTTTCACAGGAACAAATTTTTTTTTCTTTCTATCTGTAGTAAACAGGCAATATATTATTACTTTTACCGTTTATTTTGCCTCAATCAAGAAATAAAATCACTAAAATGACCGAAGGGGCCTCTACTCGCAGTATGTACCGTTGCATTATCCATTATAAAACCATCTTAGAAGAAATGCAGGAGGCATCCATCATGTTTGATTGGACCACTGATGATCCGCTGAGTGGAGGCATTGTTTTTTTTTAAAAGGAAGGCAACTTACTTATTACTGTGCAAGGATTTTTTTTGCATATGCCTCAGATGGCACAAACATATAATTCTTCACAGAGGTCGGAGTGTGTGGTCAGCAACTGTGTAGTCCCATTGAGCAAGTGTTCCTTGAAATAACAATCATTTCAATTACCCTCCTAAAGAAAGACCAAGACCCTGGGAACTGCATGCCATTGTACCATTGGTGTTCTTACATGACTGAAAGCCCCGGGGACCAAAGTGCAGTTCAAAGAAGTCACTGAGAAAGCGTCGATTCAGGCTGAAGCAGCAGAAATTAACATTCCTGATGTTATTCCACGGCTAGGTGCAGAGAAATGCCTGCAAAGTTAAAGGCACTTTTCCACATTGGTGACTGAAGATCAGCCATAGAGTCTGGAAGAGCATTACTAAGGCAGCCCATACTTCATAATTTTTTTTGCTCATATCCAGGAACTACAGGGACATTTTAAAAAGGGAAAGGAAACTTAAAGTAAAAAAGTAAAATCAAAACAGACAATTCACACCACGAGAGATCCGTCAAAGTAGGATGCTGTGTGTGAGCAAGCTATTAGGGTGCTCATGGTTTTCTATAAGTTTTCCAAATTTCAAGATGAGAAGCGGCTGCTGACTGAACTAAAGGTGTTTTACCCTGAATACAAAATCTCCCAGGAGAGTACAGGTTATATAGCGAGTATTAAAAAAGCATGAGACTGGTTGTTTTTCTATCACTATTCAAATTGGTGAAATATATGATCTTCCCGTGTCAGCACACCCCATTGAAAGTTCAACCCAAGTTGAGTAGATTGTGTCACTCATTGTGGGTGGACAATGAAATTGCAGAATTCTATATAGTACAGTACGTATTTTCTGAGTATGCCTGCTACAACACTGTTGCTTGATGTGTTATAAAATAAAAAGCTAGAAATTAAGCACAGTGAAATAGAAAATACAATTTCAATATCTTTCTCTATAACGATCACTTTTTATTTCTCACTCATTTTTACAACCTTGTTTACCTACGAAGAAACGGCACCTTGTTGTGTTAGACCACATGCTCTTATCTCACCTATACATGTAAAATGACAGAAAGGCTAGATGTCTGTAAACTATTTGTGTGCACTCATTTTAAATTTCTACTTGATTTGCAGTTATGTCATGCATTGGAGCTTCAGTGATTGTATTCTTCAATCTTGCTACACATTCACATAGGGTCAGGGTTCAGGGCATAGACCTCGAAGATTGCTATAATGTGATTATGGTTTCATTACGCCTGCCTTCTGACCAGTGGTGTAGTGGTAAAAAAAAGAGGTGGGTAAACTATAAATTCTATGATCAGGTGGACCACGACGCAATCACCGATAAGGTGGGCCACGTCCTACCGGTGTATCCTGATGACATTACTATAGGTTGTCTTTTATCACTGGTTGTTCCTTCATAGGTCACACAATCAGTATTCAATTCATACATTAATTGAAGTTCTTGTCAAAAAGACTCAAGAAGGAATTATATGGTTGAAATCTGTAAAGTTTACTAAATACAAAAACAGAGACAGAGAAAATTGGGTAAAATATTCACATCTGGAATCAAAGACATTTTTTCTTTTGTCTTAAAAAAAATACTCAAACCAACTAATCAATTATCAAAATAGTTGGTGATTACAGTTTATATATATATTAAAAACCCCATTGATTTTCTCCATATGAATTTAGATTATCAGCCATAATGTATAAACCATCCCAGGTAGACTGACCCAGTTTCTGCTCCTGATGAAGCTTGAAGTCTGTAAGATATCAACCTTGTAACATTATAAGAAAAACAATTATCCCCTATCTTACTCAGAAAACCTACATTACCCACAATCCTATGCATAACAGCAACGTTTCTGATTTGTACAACTCGCTGTTACCATACAAACGTTTACCGTACCCGCGAAACTGCGAACAGCTAGAGAGACAACTAGTTAGCTAGTTGACTGGCAAAGGGAGTTTCTTGTCACTAACTTTCAGTGGCCACAGAATGCATGAAATAACATCCAGTTATTATCAGACAATATATCCTGAATTTCACTAATGGGAAAAGGTAGCTAGGTGACCTGCAACTTCATGTCTGAAAGGGGTAGGCTAACCTAATCAATGCCGTGGCTTTTGGAGTCAGTGGCATGAATCTACCATTAACCAAATTAACCTCAAAAACATTAAGTTTAGTACTGTTTTCCGAGTTCACTCACTTTGGGCTTCTTTCCGAGACCGTTTGCCGGCATCAGGAGGAGGGCTGCTGTCTTGGCGGCGCTTAAAAAAATGACGGATATCCATTTTTAAAACACCATTCATCATTAACTACATGAGACATGTAGCCTAATGTAGAATAGTGTGACTGACAAATCTTGACTGCTGCTTCCTGCTTGATGTTTTAAGCCCCCAACGTTGACTTCAAGGCACACAACCATTGCCCAATCCTATTACCTTCCAGGCAGCGCTGCCTGAAAGGCGACGTTGGGGGCTCTATACCCCAAACACCGCAAGAGATTGGTCAACACTGACAGTAATGCAACGCAATATGATGACAATATGAAACTAAAACAACAGAAGCTTAATTTAGAATGGCTTTGGGACAATAGGCTATTCAGAGGTGGATAAACGCACTTTAGAGGTCGGTAAACGCCATTTCAGAATTTTGAGAGGTGCATAAACGGCGTTTACGTGCGTTTAGCCTCCACTACATCACTGCTTCTGACACAGTAAAATAAAAAAAACACGTAATGTATCAAGCAACAGGATACATTGTAATGGTAATAAAACTAGTATTTGATGCAGAATACCCCTTTTAATGTGATTTCTTTTTTTTTTTTTCTTAGAGAGCAGGTGGGAGGATTGGTCAATGTCACGTTTTCTCCCCTGAACAAGTACCAGCTATGTTTATTGCTTTGATCAATAGAAATAAAGGTGTGGTTGGCTTTGGGGTCATATCACCAGGGAAAAAAGTTCTCCTCAGGTTCAATGGTACATCCATCCCCCGGAAGATGGATGTACCCGCATGTAAAAGATTAATTCCCGCACGCACAAAAAAGCTGCTATAAAACATAGCTCATTGTTTTTTTCTATCTAAAATACAAAAGATGATGAGTTTCTGGTTTGATGGATTAAACAGATTAAGTAGGGTTTTCACTCAAATACAAAGCTGGCAGCTTTTAAAACACCATCCAACAGACTAGGAGGCCTCCTTGTTTCATGTTTGTTTTCTGAAAAAGGGACATCTTTATTTCAAGTTTTACATTATGGTAAATATATTTACATATAAATGATAGCATGCCAATGAGATATTTTTGATTAGTCTCTCAGTGACTTACTTAAGCCTTTAGTGCGTAACTTCTTTATATTAATTAACGTCCGTTACATCCAAGCCCTTGCCAAATGAATTGCTACAAAGCTAAGTCTATCAGCTCCCCACAAAGGTTCAAATGTTCAGAAGATTATTTCGGCCGGTGACTTACGCGTGCAAATGCTCAACTGATGGTAGTTACTTCTTCTGAAGAGTCTGTAATGTTTTCAAATCCTCCGTGTCCTCCTTGGCTACTAGCAACTATATGGAGGACGGGTGGGGGTGTTGCACGATCACAAAAGGCTCAAATTATGTGGATGCAACTGCAGTTTTGTTGTCATTATTTAGGATTCCTCATGGAGGCGACAGAAACTACACACTATGGCCTTAAACATCCCTCTGCTCACGTTGGATTTCCTCTACCTGTCCAGGCCCCTCCTTCGTCTTCTCCCTCCATTGCTCTGAGTCATTGTTGGCGTTCAGTAACTCACGCAATTCCCCCCTCTGTCTCTCTTATCCACCCCTTCCTCTATGCATGTTTGGGTGATAGAGTGAGTGTTGTGATGATGGTCCGCTCAGCAGGCGTATAGGCTTGGCTCAGTTAATAATGAAACTAACGAGCATCAGCCCAAATGAGCTTTTAATGAGCTCTGTCTACCTGCGGCTACAAGAGAGGGAGGGGTTGGATGGGGTGGGAGGAAGATGAAGAAAGAATAAGACAAAGTAAGAGATAATTCTAGACATGTCGAAAAAGAAAGAATTGTCATTTGCACTAAAATCACTGTTTTTCTATATACATTATACATATTTGTAACTGCATAATAAATCATTCATATTGACCGTTTATATTGACTTTGAGGTCCTTTATTTGACCTGCGAGCTACATCCATGATCCAAACACACTTTGGCCAAATTGTGTGAAGGGAAGCAATTTGACAATCAAGTTGCTTATGTCTATGTCTGCCAGCTAAGATTAGCATTACATGCGTTATAAGAATTTATGTGGAGATAAATGTAATGTTGACAGTTTTGACTTTTTGACTTGAAACATAATGTCAACAATATCAAATTAGAATTGTAATTGGATGGGTGAACTAGAAAATCAATAATTAGAATTATCTGTCAGAGCGTGCCTAGTCAAATTGTAAGTCTTGGCTGTTTTGGAAGCCTAGATTTGTGTCAACAAATTCTCAATAAAGTGAAGAAAAGACATTTTTAAGGAAACTCCAACCATTTTGCTAAGCAGATAGACGTTTTGAGTCCTGCAAAAACTTGCTGAGAGCAAGGGTGATGCATTAAGGATATTGTGGGACAGCCTGTCAGACAGTTTATGGTATACTTCGGAAAAAAGTGGTTGAGTTTATATTGGTTCTATTTTATTTTATTTTTTTCAAATTAGGATCTCCCCAAGTATGACATCAAACGACCATGATTGTCACCATGTGCCATAGTGACTATTTACTCAGTAAGTCTCAGTAACTCAGTAATTCTCAGTGACTCAGCAATTTACTCAGGTCTACTATAACTTCACTTTCCCCTACAGTACTTTCGCTGCTTCTGTGATTTCCTGTAATTCCAAAAATGAGTTTGGCCGATCCCCAGACAACACTGTTACCATATTACATCCATAAAGGATGTATAGAGCGGTCTAAGTGTTATAAAAATAATAGATGCCTCCATAAACAGAAGATGTAACTATGGAGATCTTACCATTGACAACATTGTTTTTTCACTGTAGTTTTCTTGACTCCGACATAATCTTTTACTGATGTAATTACTGATGAAGTATTGCACATGTGACCAAAGCAATGTGAATTAACTAAAGATTAGGATCCATCAAAGAGATGGCAGAGAAAAAACATTAGGCCATGGTGATTGATGAGTGCTCTGTGTGGCTGACAGAGCAGCAGGCAGGCAAGGAACTGAATATAGACACTTGATGGATATCACTCCATTGTGCGGTCTGGGGTAAGGACTGAATTTCTTATTTAGGATGCAGTAAATAAATCATCACTCTTGCAAACATTGTCTCATGCTTTCCAATTTTTCTTACTGACTTGCTGTATTGCTTATTAAACTCCCAGTCATCTTTAACCGTCTGTGGTTTTGTATCTTCACAGAGTGCCGTGATGTGTTGTTACCCATGATGCTGCGGGAGCTGAGCGGGGCATTGGCCAGTATGGCTGACGGGCCTCATGATGAGAGGAGAAATAGTCTGGAGCTGCTCAACAACATTTTGGAGGTCCTCAGCAGGGACAATGTGGTGAGACGCACAGCAATTTTGCAGGCACATAATGGCAATGTCTGGGTGATTGTTTCAAAGTAGACAGCAGTAAACACATCCAATATGCACTGAGACCATATCGAGATCTGATGGACCACTTTTGGATATGGTTAGGGGATGAGTGTTGGTGTGTTGTTGATTTAGTTTATGACAAGTTGGTCCATGTTGTTGCATACAGTATGACAAACCAAAGCCAATTGGCTTCTGTCTGAGACACGTTCTAATATCTGTCTCTCTCTTCATTGTCACCTTTTTTTATTTTGAGATTTTCTGTGTAGTTTTACCCAGTATACACACAGCAGTCCCAATCATCTCTAGCTTACCATACTGTAGCAGATGTATGGTTGTACGATTGCAGTTTCCACAGATGTTATCAAATGCCAGTGGGAAACAAAATCCAAACTTAAGTGGTCATTTTATATCAAAATATAAATCACCAACCAAGATAATTACACTAGAAGCTTACTGTTGAGGCAGACAAATCAGAAAAGTGACTGAACTGTCAAGCATAATTTTCTCTGACACGTCCCAATGCTCCAATACGTCCCAGGAAAATATGTGAAGGTAAAAGCCCATGAATTTGAAAACATTTCTTCTTTCAGCATCACTGGATGAAATGAACTACTCCTGAGCTCTGTGCCACCCCCAGTGCAACTCGTCTCCAAAAGAGTAAAGTAAATAGCCTTACGCTGTTTTGTCTTCATGCAGTCGTGAAATGAAGCAGGCATTGGCCAATTAGAATCTAATTGATTTTGTTTCACGAGTGTTGTTACATGTTAGTCTGTTGGAACAAAATCGTGTTAGCTCCCAAACTAAACACCATTTAATACGCGCAAACGCATACACAAAACAAATAAATCAACAATATGATATCCAGCTGAGGGCTTTTTAATTGCTTCTGCAAGTTGTTGACAACCTGCTGAGTGTTTGAAGTAAAGGTGTGGCTTTTTTAGCCCAATTTGTTTGGATATCCCTAATGAAGCATGAACCAAGAGGAGAGGCAGTGAGAGAAGAGAGAGGAGTAATGAATTATGTGGAGTGAATATGATAAGATGAATTTCTGTCGGTTGAGGTATAAAAGAAAACTTAACAGGTGGGGGCAAAAGGACACAATGATGTGCAGAAAACCAGTGACATACAGTCCCTTGGAGGTTTTCTAGCAAACTAAAAGGGGGGAAAAGTCTGCTATTGACACATAAGTGTCACACTCCAGATTAAAGAATCAAAGAACAAAATTACACACACTCACTGGATTGCTGGATTTCTATTCTAGTACACACACAAATGCAGTCAAAGAAAACATACACAGACACACACACACACACACACACACACACACACACACACACACACACACACACACACACACACACACACACACACACACACACACACACACACACACACGCCTTCTATCTGCCCTCTAACGTAGTGTCTTTGCTGTATGCTTCAATGATACGTTGACAGCCAATCACAAGCATTATAAGATCTTGGTGCAAGCATGCTGCATGCTTATTGGCTCTCTGACGCTGTTAAGATTTAGGTACTGAAATTTGGTTTTCAATAACAACACAGTTTTTGATAGTTAGATACTATAGATACTAGAAATGCAGATTTGCCTCCATAGATACTATGGAGGCAAATCGGATGGTATGTATTGAAGTTGTGACTACTGTGATTCCCTCACTCATGATTGCGTGCATGATGTAAGGAAAATACAAAGTTAGACTTTACAAACATTTACTAAAGCCTGTCGAAAGTCAGGGGAATTTTGTTCAATGTGTTTAAGTGGAGAGATATAATGCATTTCAAATGAATTTTAAAGTTGGGGTTGTTATGTAAAGTTGTTATGTTCTTTATCAGTAGGTTATGCATGTCGATGTCATGGCAACATGTGATGTGATAACTTTTGTAATTTTGAGTCTGGTCTGGAGCTGAAAAAGAACTATACTAGTGTATGCGTGTTGCTCAACAGCATATGGTATAGTTTAATAAGAAGCTTGACCGCAACATTCTCAGGGGGACAAGAGCAAAAAAAAGGCCCGAGAAATGAAAACTGCTAACGGCCATGCAGGGAGGATGAGATTATTAAATGGAGGAGCATGACAGAGAGTTAACAGCAATACAAATTGAGGTCAAAGTGTTTGTTTCATAGAAAATAATGTGGAGGGATTTAACAAGAAAACAATGCAGGGAGCTGAAAAGATGACGGAATGGGAGAGAACAAAAACAGATGGAACAAAAAAACAGAAGTAGAGGGGGATGATGTCACCCTCCAACTCTTATTTTCTTCATCCTGTCTCTTTTTTGTTTTCCACCCATCTCTTCATCTCTCTCTTCCTCGCTCTGGGTGGTACCTGATTAAATTGCCACACCACAGATGTTGCCAACGTAAAGAGAGAGATGCAGAAAGAGAAACAGAGATGGAAGTTGAGACGATGCAGGAGACAGATGCTCTTGTCTGTAGGAGAGTTTGTGTTGAATTTATAAGTAACTTTTGTGTGTATGCGGTTGTGTACGTTTGTGTGTGATAAAGGGAGGATGCTAACACAGAGAGACAGAAACACACGGCTCACCAAGGCGCTCTCGCTTTTTTCATTCCCTTACCGCCAAAACAATGCTTTCTCTTTTTCTTTTTCACATCATCTTTCCAGTACAGATGATAAACCACTCTGGCTACAGGTTGGAATGAATGAGTATTAACTTGCATGTGTCTTTGTAGGAGAGATAAAGAGCATAGTGCTACATCTCTCGTCTTTCTGCTCTGAGAAGACTGTCTAAGAAACGTTTTCCAGGAGACGAACATACCTACAGTCAGCCAGAAAGATTTGGGCTTATTTAGGCGTGCGTGTCTGCGGCCCGCGGCCTGCGTGCCTGCATGCCTGCGTGCGTTTTAGGTATGGAAATGGTATGCAAGATGACAAACACACACACACACTTGTGTGACTCATCATAAACAAAGTTGTTTATCTATTCTGTGTGCTGTTGCTGTGAGTCAGTGCCTTTTAATGTGGTTACTCTTGCCTACCTGATCATCATCTGGCCATTCAAATCATCAGCCATCAGGCCAGCACACACACACCCACCCACACACAGATGCACCCTGCAGCAGTATTGCTAGGGTGTGTTTGAATGCGTCAGAGGCTTCACTAGTGAGTTACTACCCTCAGGCGAGTCTGAGTCAACTTCCATTGACCAGTCCACTGTAACTGTAACTTTTAGTCTTCACAGGTCATCAACCCATTTGATTTGTTATGTTGCCTTATTAGCTTGCGCAATGTCTTAAATATTTTTGACATTACGCACAAACACACACACACACACACACACACACACACACACACACACACACATATATATATATATATATATATATATATATATATATATATATATATATATATATATATATATATATATATATTTCCAAAGGGAGTTGATTGTCTAAGCCTGATATTATTCTTTAGATATGACTTGAGTGTTGCAAAAGTAGCTAATATCCACAGTGTGTATTTAATAGATGAAAAAGGCAGAAAAATCCATCACTTCCTGGCACCAGACACCAGGTGCAACCATAATGCGCCATTCTTAATGTCTAACAAATAATTTGGATATTTTAACTAGAAAACAGTAATCTGAGCACAGACTGTTCTCATCCCCCTTATTTGCCTCTGGGCAGATGGAGGAAAGAAAGTTGACAGAAAAGTGGCTTCAAAGAGAGTGGAAAGATAGGAATAGGTAAGCAGGTCTGCACAAACAAATCCACACCCATGTGCCTTAGACGTTCAAATGTCCACACACTGAGGATGATTAACTGAATGTTCTGGTGAGTCTCACTTTCTGAGAAGTGAACAGACTTTAAATTTTAGGAAACGATTCTCTTTCTTGTTTCATTTGATCTGCCAATCATCCAGTTAGAGCCCCAGCGAAGCTTTGGACTGCGTGTGCAAACTTGTTGTTTTCGCAGTGAGGGGAGTTTTAAAAAAACACAATAATGGCTACACAGACAAAACCTGACGAGTCTCCAAAGTTTTGTAGAGAAAAAAAGTTCTGACCAAATGTTATGCCTAAGTGGATGCTGCATAAACAGGTCCAAATCCTGTTTTGCATCTTTGTGTGTTTACACCTGAGGATCTCCACCAATCTGTTGTTTCTTTTACTGTTTTTTCTCTCCATCCTTCTCTGACATCTGCTCTCTCTATTTTTCAGGGGGAAACATTTCAACATATCCAAGACATTGTGGCGTCTCTGCTGAGGATCATCAACCAGACAGTCATTACAATGGGTCGAGAGCACGCCCTCATCGTAAGTACATGCAACTCAAAAGCGCCATATATGACTGACTTGCCATGAATAAAGTATTGCAGAACCTTTTTTTTTTTTACTTAGTTCATTCTGAAACACAAAGTATGTCAACACCTGTAAATTTTTGTTTAAAATACACACTTTTATTGTACACACAAGAGGAAGATCAGGAAGAGAGGGGATTCGTGGGAGCTCATTGCACTGTTATGGTGTTGTCATCCAGGACTGTAATTGGACAACTTGTTAGAAGCAGCAGAAGAAGGTTCTTGTGAGATTAATGGTTAACCTCTAAGCTGCTGTGAACTACAAGCATTGTGCGAATGGTGTGTGTTTTTGTGTGCAAAATAATCGTTTGCAACGTGTTTTTGCAACAGGGATAGACTCATAGAGAATTTGTATGGATTCTTCAGTTTTAATTTCTGATAGACGACATGTCTGCCAATATATAGTTTGGTGTAAAATACTGTATTTATCTACTAATTGTGTTATGATTTTACATCGACACTATTTACTGGTCAAAATTTAATGGGACAACGTGCCTTGTAGGTGTTTTTAGGAGCGATTTCTGTTGCTCTATTGAAGCCTAATGAAGCAGTAATCAAGGGCAGTGTGGCCTGAATGCTACAGAAAAACCTTATACATATGGAAATGATTATCTGTGCTAATTTTATAGTGAACAAAGTGATGTTTGTTTTGGAGGAATAATTTTTCAACTGTTTAATCTACTTGGTAACTTACTGTATGTGCTCACTGTGGAACTACAGACAGAGACAGTCCCACTTGGTGGTTGCTAAATCACATGAAACTGCTGTTGGGCTCTCCATATGTTCCACGACAACAGAGCATCCCTCTGCACAAGTTCTGCAATGGGAACTTTAGATAAACTCCAGATATACACAGTTAGTTTCACAGTAATTCATACATAAGTTATAGGTGACTTATTAGCTCAGACTTTGCAAGTTGATAACTCTTTGAAACATGAATACAGGCCAGTAGATATCTGCAGTAATAAATGGTCTACCCCTCGCTTGCTGTGTGTGTGGAGTACTTGATTGTGTTAAAGTGAGTATACTGCACGTGTGTGTGCATGTGTTTGTTAGCGCCTGTAGGTGTATGCCTTCTTGTGCATGTATTTATATGCACACATTTATGTGTGTGTGTGTGTGTGTGTGTGTGTTGTCTGAAAATCCTTGAAACAAGATTGAGCTTACATCAAAACACTTCCATTTTGGATGGTAATAAAGGAGAGAATCAATCACTCTGTCAGACAACGCTGACAGAATTTTTTTATAATCTGACACAACCTGTCAGTCTGTGATCAGTTGCCTATAACATTGTCTCTTAATGTATTCTTAACACAATCTCCACTGTGCTCTCCAAAACCCTGATATCCATTCTTTGATCTGTCTCTTTGTCTTTCAGAGAGCTCATCAGCTTCTTTTCCACTCATACAGTATCCTCTCATAGCTCTCATTCAGCAGTTGCTACATTCAGATTTAGGCTGTCAAGCCATCCAAAGACATAGTATTCCGATTAGTTGTTAAATTGCTTGGATTTTTAGAATCGTTCGGATCCCTTGCTTATGGCTTTGATTTAGCCATAGTTTTTTGTAAGGATTCATTACCAGCTGTAGCGTGAATTCACCATGGTATAAATCCTTTCATACATCTGTCCATCTGTCTAGACATCCACTCAGCCAAGTGACAGAGAAAATGCCTGCCTGTCGTTGAAAGTGTCAGTGCTTCATCTCTCCACCAACGAAATATATTTTAGGACAACAATATCCTCACTTGAGTCAAAAGTGAATCACACTGAGAGAAGATGATGGTGATCCTGTTCTTGATATCTGTCTGAGTACTGAGTACTACTGTGGAAAAAGTGCCATTTACATGGATGGAGCTCTGAAAATGCCACCACTAATTTTAATGACACTTAAAAACACAACACTCCCACACTACACACCCATTGGAGAGATGCTTTATTCCACAACGTTGGGGCCTGTATATTCCTGAAACAAAATCATCCCTTTTTTGCCATGTTGGCAGAAGGGCCGTTGTGGTTTTTCAAAATCTTAAAGCCACCAGAAACACTTTTTGCGGAGTTTCTTGACACGGGCCCTGGTGCTGGGACGGTTGGAGGAGGAAGGGGCTGGCGTGGGCTTGGTAAGAGTGGGTGCAGGCACATCATACTCCCCCTCCAAGGCCTCCATAACACCCTGGAAGCGTCCCTCCTGCTGTCGGAAATCATGCTCCACACTGGAGAGGAGATAAGAGAAAGCAGTTATAGAACGAGCCAACAGGGGTGAGGGAGAGGCAGCGGGAGCACAATTTAGAGGTTGGGATAGTGTTGAATCAAGTCAAATTTATTGATATGGCTCATATTTTACAGAAAAGATTTAATGTTGGGGTGTAGAGAGAGAGGATGGGCAGAGGGATGTGACGAGAGGTGGTTGTCTACTGTGCAGAATGAGAGATTAGAGAGAGAGGGATTGAGAAAAAGGTGAGCAAAGGAGTTTTAGTGACATTAAAATCGCAAACTGCTGACAACAGCCTAAAGAGAGATTGTACTTACGCATAATGTACTTTTATATAGAGGTGTAAAATCATGGTGTATTCTTAACTCAGATGTGTGCACCTTCAGCACGCATGCATGCACACACACACACACACACACACGCACACACACACAAACACACAGGCCTCAACTCAGCACTCATTTCACGTCTATAGTATTCTTCTGCGCTTCATGCACCAATAGATCATAGGCTGGGGAGACGAGAGGAGAGGGAGGAAAATAAAAAAAGCAAGCAGGAAAGGGAGAAGAGGAAAGGAGAGGGACATTTTCAAAATGGAGGAGCTAAAGTAAAGCGCAGGGAGGACAATTTTTGGGCTCTTTTGATGTGTTCAAGGCATATCCTCTTGTCTTTCTTGTTATATGCTTCTGTAATTCGCCAACTCTCTCTTTCTCACCATCTCTCTGAAGTGTCCATGGATGCGGATCATAGTGGAGTAGACTTTGAGTTTTTTCTTCTTATAACTTTGTGTGTGTTGAGTTGGATAATAGGGGTGGAGCTCCATAGGGCCCGACATCTGGAGTTAATGAGCCACATAATGAGGCAAGGAGACCAGAGACAACTACCTACCCTCCCATTCTCCGGTGCCCCAACATCCTAACACACAAACACTACAATACACAAACACACACACACACACACACACACACATTCTGTAAAAGCACATAGGTGCTCCCCTGACACCCAACGTGTGGATCTGCCACAACAAGCTCATGGCTGAGTAAGGGGGGAGAAGAGACTATACTGTCGGGAACTTATGGAATGAGATAGGAAAGTGAGGAAAAGCAAGAGCAAAGGGATGGAGGGAGTGAGTCTGCTACAGAATAGAGTAGGAAGTAAAAGCTCTGGTGGGCACAGAGGAAGGGAGATTGTTGCCATGAATAAATGATAAAAGAGATGTTCTATGAATACACACATGCACACACACAAAAGTCTGATATTGTTCTTTTACACACAACACATATATATATATATATATATATATATATATATATATATATATATATATATATATATATATATATATAGGCTTCACATATATTAAAGAAAAGGTAAAGTGGTGCACCTGTCCTACAGTCACTCAATTTATCCTCTTTACTACTTCTCTTTTTCAGGTCTCTCTTTACCCTCACACTTCACTAGGTTTCAATCTCCCCCTCTTTCGATCCTCTCGAACTACCTCTCTCTACGCATATCTACCTCTTTCTCACTATTGTTAATGTGTGCAGTGGGAAAAGCTCCTGCTTTTAATTCAGTCTGCAGGCTATCATCTTCAGCGGGTGTGTGACTGTGTGTTCTTCCATCCCGATGAGAACCTGTTACAATTTTAAACATTCGCTGTTTGCTTTAGTGCGGGTGATGGTTAGTCTTGTAGTGGAAAGGGTTAAAATTCAGGTTTTTGCATGAAATGTCTGTTTGAGCTGTTTGAACTTTGGGAGAAAAACAGAGGGGCTGTCTAAAGTTCCTCTCCTCTTGTCTTTCATCATACAGATTAATTAGGAGAGACAATGGCAAAACATCTTTAGACAGCCAGCCCACATAACAACACTTTCCCCCCCACATTTATTTAGGATGGATGTTTCAGTCCCACGCTTGTGTATCTCTCTTACCCGATTGCCCGTCCTCGTTACCCAGAATCCTTTGAGTGTTTGATAAGGCAATCTAATCAAACAAATGGAGCTTCTGACGTTTGTGTGTGTTTGTTATGATGGGCCACGGAAAATGTTTTCTGCATATATAATGTGTGTAATTTTTTTTCAAGAAATTTGCACGGACAGTTAAGAAGATAAAAAGATGACAAAGCAGATTCTGCATATTTGTCGAAGTCATTAACATTTTTCACAATGCGTGAAATATGTCATATATTTCTTTGTTTGTTGCTCTGTATGAGTGTGTGTGCATCAAAGTATGCCTGTGAAATGTGTGTCCAATAACAGTTAATTCCCTTTTTTGTTGGATTAATTAGCATGTAAGATCATATTTGCATGTGTGCAAGAAAAACAGGCAAAGTGGAGCAGAAAAGAAAATCTCTGAAATTTAGAAGAGAGAAAAGAGGGATGATAATGATGTAGGCAAAACGTACATGAGCAATATAAAGTCATTATTTATATTACAAAAATGAGAAGTAAGAATTATTCGTGAAGTGGATTCAAGAAAAAACACCATCGGACTATTTATACAGTGAGGATTATTAAAACTGAAAGATGTAGTTGAGTTACAGATATTATTAGTGATGTACAGGCAAGGGTGTAACTTTGGTCGAGGTGGGGGGGATAAAACAGGGGGTCTGGTGGTCCGGGGGTCCTCTGGACACAAACAGGAATTTGAAAGAAGGGGGACTGTCCCCAGGGGAAATTACATCTATTGCATAAGGAAAAACAAGTATTACCAGTACATTTATGAAAGTTGTTAGATTTTAGTTCAGAGGAGGGGGACCATAGAAGAGAACTTCATTTGAAGCATCATTATGCACAAATTACTCTAATTAGTACACTCTTGAGATTAAGGTGGCCCCGGGCCCTTAAAAATCCCTCATATTTAGTGTTGCTGTTACTGTTTATTTTGTGTTGCTATTATTTTGTATTTATTACTATTATTGTTTTCACAAATAAACCTACTCTTTAATCTAGGACTGAACATGCAGTGCAAAGACCCTTTTTTGCACTGCATGTTCAGTCCTAGATTAAAGAGTAGGTTTATTGGTGAAAAAAAAAATAGTAGTAAATATAAAATAATAGCACTTTAGGTCCTGTAGACACTATTTTGTCCTGTTTAATTTTCTACACTGTTAATCTATACAGAATATTCTGAGATTCAGATTTATTGAATTTTAGATTAGATTTATTTATTTGATAAAATAAAGCTTTTTTCCTCTGTGTTTTTCTCATTTAAAATGCAATTCCATCATATGCAAAAGCACACTAATTGAAGAATATTTTGGGAGCAATTATGTTGTGACTGGTTGTGTAATGCAAGTTGTACTATAAGGCTTTCATCTTTGTGCATATGTGCTTGCATATGACTGGATAAAGTGGGGGAAGGGGTGTGTGTGTGTGTGTGTGTGTGTGTGTTCATTGCCATCTGTGTACACATGTATGGACACGTATTTGCATATATGAGTATTTTCCCCTTGGAGTTCATTACAACTTACTTGGCAAAGGATATTGCTGTGTTAATTAAGATCAAGGGAAGGAGAAAATGGTATGAAGGGGAAGAAGGAGTTGGACAAGTGTGTAAAGTGATGGAAAGATTAAACAACACAGAAAGTGAAAATGCAGGAGGGATGCCGATGTGGGCTGCTGGGAGTGGAATGTATGAAAAGTGGAGAGATAGAGGCCCTCTAAAATATGTCTTTATCCCTTGTGACCTGCAGGAGATATACTGTATATACACATCATTGTATACAAGTTTAATTAGCTTAAAGCATAGCTTTGTTCTGATATATGCATGCACAAAGGTTTTTAGACTAAAATTAAGTTTTAATGCCATATTATTTAAGTTCCAACAAGTAAATATGTTTCTGTGTTCTTGAGGAATCTGTATATGTGACACAATCCCCATTTCTAGTTTGTGTGAGCAGTACACACAGGAAGAGCAGAGTCTTGGAGGTTGTGTGGGAGTGGGGCACAGGTGATTATAGCGTTGGCATGTGACAGATGGAATGAGGCAGGGATGTACAGAGGAAACCAGTTTGATTGAAAGTTACAGATGAAAGAAAGAGGGCTTGAGTAGGCATAGGATGGAAAGATTGAATGATTTACATAATGAAAAAATGAGAATAAGAATGGGATGGGGTGGAGGTGATGGGGGGATTAAACTACTGTGTGTGTGTGTGTGTGTGTGTGTGTGTGTGTGTGTGTGTGGAATCAGATTGTGAGGGTGCAGCTCTGTAAGTTGCAAAGGATCTATGAATGCAATTACTTATTTAGGTCACGAGCAAGAGGGATGACTGGAATAGAAAAGATGCATCATTTAGGTGCTAAATTAATTTGCTTGTTTGCACAGAACATTATTTTATGTTAAGTTATTATGGTTTGTTATTTATCCGATGTACATGGCTTTCCTGGAGAGACCATCCTCGTCTAATCTCTGGAATACAACATATAGTCATATTAATATTGATGAGGGGGATCAATCATAGACTCGGATTTTTGAAATAATACGGACATATTGTGCAATTATAAGGGTGGGAGAAAAGGGCAAAGACAGCAGGATACCATGAGGAAACGCCTAATGAAAAAAAAAAAGCGAGATGTGCTGCATCAGTGATAAAACGTGAAAAAGCTGAAAGAAAAACAATGTGAAATGGAACATTTTCAGGGTTGCAAAAGGCATATGTTTTCTATGAGACATTTCAGTGCTGTCTATTACACTGCAGCAAAGAATGAGTTGTCATTGTTGGGTTATGTAATGCAATAAGCTCATTGTCCTGATCAGGTTACCTGTAGATGATGCAGGCTGTCTTCTGGCAGGTGGGGCAGTTGTTAATGTCCTGACCAGTTCTGTATGAGCTGCGACTGCAGAAACAACAGATGCAAAACACACACACACACACACACACACACACACACACACACACACACACACACACACACACACACACACAAACCAAACACTTGCAGAAGGAATTAAAGTGGACATACTTATGCATGAAGATGGCAGCTAGTATGCTATATTGATATTTAGTTGTTATTTCAGTCATAGAGCATCTTTGAGAAATAATTGCACTTGATAAACTGCTATAGATAAATATTACGTTTTGGTATCTGCCACTAAAAGTCTTTCTAGACTTAACACTGTACACTGATGTTGAACTTCAGAGAAAGATGGTAGAAGTAGCAAAGTTGTCACTAACAACAGGCTTTTCTCGTTTTTACTGGAAAGAGTCTCGCTCTCTTGACTGCTGGTGTCCCAATTTGTATTGCTCTCTCCACCCACACACACTCTATGCAGCAACATCAGGTTTGTTCTCTTGGTGTTGTCAAGGTTCACAAATTAGCTTGTGATGTTTAGTGTATGTGATGTACCCCAACAGGAGTATTCAGCACATCACCGGAATTGTCCTAGTGGGTTGCCTGCTTGTAATTCCAGGAAGTAACCACCAAACATTGTGTGCCGTAACTGTAGGTAAATTTGGTCGGGAGCCAGGCTGTACATGACAACAATATCAAAAGCAGTGCATTATGTGTAAATCATTTAATTGTCTTTCATTCTTGACAGTGTGTTAAACATTGGTGTACTTTACAGTAAAAATACATGAGTACACATGCAAACCATGTTGTGAAGGTTGAACATGACTGCAGAGCAAAAGACTTGTTGGGAACTAAAGTCAGATTAAAAGATCTGACAAGCTCATGCTGACTGCCATTTAATTAAAACGCTTTATTTTGCCAAGATATTTTGGCTGCCCCTTCGCTGAACTGTGTAGATGAGGGTGTAGCTGATTTATGTTGATAAAATAGACATTTTAATTACATGGAGGGAGAGACCTTGTGCCTGGCATCATTTTTTCTCCCCTACCAGTCTTTATCAAAGACAACAACAACAAGAGAAGACACGTATTTGCTTCGGGAGAGAAAAGAAAACAAGGAGCTAAGAACAGCGACAACCTCATAGCTCAGCTGACTCTTTCATCACTGCGGCCCAGTTAAAGTGCTTTAATTTCTGGCACAGTCTCTGATACATGTGGACCCTCTTACTTTTCTGGTTCTCTTTCTTTTTCTCTCTCTAAATTGCTATCTCTTTTTGCCTCTCCGCCTTTTTACCCCATGGTCCTCTATTGCTCACACACTTGGCATGAGGCATAAGCACACAAACACTGTGGAATATGAATATTTACTCTTTACAGTCACTCATACAGGGCAGGACAGCTTTTAAACCAGGTTTAGGAGCCTCATTGTGCAGCTTAAACATTAATTGCGTTTCTCAAAGGTAATCTGATGGGGATTAGTCTGGATCTAGAGACATCTGTTAACCCTGAACATAAGGAAAGAACATGAGTAAAGAATAAAAACATGTACAGCTGTAAAGAGGAAGTTTAGGTGGAAAAGAACAATCTTTATAGACTGAGGTAGACGGGTAGGGGAATTTATTTTAGGTTGTTTGGGAGGATGAAATAACCAATGTATTTGGGTAGAAAGGGGTTAAAGGTTAGGGTGGGAAAAAGACTAAGAAGACAGAAGAAGAATTACTGATAGTAAAGGTAATAATAAGCAGGACAAAAAGGCAAAGAATGGGGATGGATAGAGAAACAAAACAGAGTGACAGCTGACACATGACAGCAGGTGAGTGTGATGGACAGGTTGTCGGGGCAGAGAGAAAGCAAACATCACAAAATTGTGATGGGGCAATGTAGCAATTCAGTTGTTAGTTGCAGCTGGATTCAAATGTGTAGGTGCAGAAAGAAAAGAAATATGAGGAGAAAGGAAACCGGTTATAATTGAGAATGGAGAAAAGAGAGGTGGAGGGTGAAAGTGGAGAAAGGGATGAATAGCTTGAAGCGGGTTAAAGAGCTTCAGAGAAAAAGGGGATGGTGCTGATTGAAATGAAGTGAGTACGGAAAGCCAACTGGGATTTATGAAGAGGAAAGAAACAGGACGTGGTGGAGGAGAGGAGGATTCAAGAATACAACATAATTAGCAGAAGAGAGAAAGGAAGAATCGTTTAGCTTGCTTCGGTGGCCACTACAATGTCTCTTAGGGACACTGTTAGTGTGGAGAGTACAGACCCTATAAGGGATATAAGATGAACGGACAGAGGAAGGGTCTGCAAGTATTGACTGCAGGCTGGCAGGTATCGTAAGTCACTGCAGGATTGGGTCTCTCTCTCACACACACACACACACACACACACACTACAGCAATTCTCCACTGGCCTGACATTTAAAATCTATTACACAGACTTGAAAGCCTGTCGCTGTATATTGCTTTCAAATCTCAAATTTCCCTCTTCTCAGTCTTGTGAAGTCCCTTGACGCCCTCTCCTCTTCTTCTCTTTGTCTTTCTCACTCTCTCACACTTACTGTACATACTTAATTGCAATAAATATCTCTACCTTTTCCTCATCTTTTTGCTCCATCTCTCATCTTTGTTTTCATCCTTATCCTCATGCTGTCTTGGTGTCTTACCCTCTATTGTTTCAATTCATATAACATCCTACATTTCTTCTTTTCCTCTTCTTCTTATATCCTTACATCCCCTCTATCTCCCCTTCTCTCTTTCAATATCTTTCCCCTGTTAAGTCCCTTCTCTCACCCTTCGCTGAGGGCCTTGCTCTTCTCCAGGTCTTGAATGACGTTGAGAAGCACCTTGATCTTCTCTTGATTGGACTGTAGGTTCTCTTCCACACTTTGCAACTGCCTCTCCAGCCCGTGTGGTGCGTTCCCCGCGGGTGCACCCAACAACCCCCCTGGAGCCCCATTACATTGTGCTTTCATGTGAGTCTTACAAGGCAGAGTGTGGTCGTCAAAGGATTTGCTCTCCTGTTTTACATAGTCCTTGAGTTTGACCCGTTCTGAGGATATTTGTTTGGGATCGTTTGTTGTCTCGTCTTTGTTTTTGGTTTGCGCTACAGGTGTGGCTGGTTTGGAATGATTGGGTTTAGGAGAGTTTTTTGGTGGGAGAGGCGGGGTGTTGGTAGATTTTAAGTCACTGTGAAGGGAAGGATCTGGATGTTTAGAAGTGATACGGTCTAATGTATGTTGATGTGTGTGTTCGTCAGTGTGCTGGCTTTTAGCAAAGTCATACTTGTGTTTGTCAGTTGAAAGGGTCTCTATTGCATCTGCAGATGGTGTGTGTTGTTGTTGTTGTTGTGTATGTGTGGTAGCTGTTGTCCTGTCTGTGTTGTTGTGCATGTGTGTGTCTGTTGTTTGCGTTGCTGAGTCCTTGCATTGAGTAAATTCTGCAGAATGTGGCCTTGTCCGCTGCTTTGACTCTTGTGTTTTGTTCAGGGTGTGTGATTTGGGGTTGGAATGTGAGCTGTGTGTTTTTGGCATAGTGTGTGACAGCTGTGGTATTCGAGAAGTATGTACTGATGTGTGCGTGGAGATGTTTGCTGTGTCTGTGTTTTTTGTGCAAGGTTGAGAGTCCAGAGCAGATTCTTTTCTTGACTGCTTGGGAGCCACAGAAGGTTTCCGAGGCGGATTAGGTAAAGTCTGGCTGGCTGTTATTTGATTGACAGCCTTCCTGCGACATGCGCCCGTGCACGGTGTAATCTGTGATCGTCTCCTCCCGCATGTCCCACAAAGGCTGGGGGAGGAAGATGCCATCACTCGACAGGGCCGCGGTGGGGTGGCGTGCACAGTGGTACAAACGCTCCCCGTCTTTAATACCGTGCGATGGCCCTCACCACGTAGAGACTGCACCCTCCTCCTCTCTTGGGCCGGCTCCTTACCTTCTGTGGCCTCAGTGCAAACCCCTCCCACAACTTCAGAGGCTACCACACTGCCATTTGTGTACCGAGCTGTCCTTTTATCTCTTGTGTCCTTGGGGTTTGTCCGTGTAGTTTTGATCTGGCAGTAAACTCCGCTGCCTGAGCCCTGTGACCCCATGTCGTCCTGTGTCAGGCTGTTGATCTCGTTCTGAGATGTCTCCTTGGACACTGGCAGACTGTTGCTGTCACTTCTAATAACTCCCCCTGTCTCCACTGTTGTTGTCTTGTCTGTTGGCATGGTGAGTGGCCGATGTGTGTTTGTTGGTTGGCTGCCGTGTCGTTTGATGGAAGGGAGAGTTCGCAGTCCGGGAGATGTTTGCACCCCAACACTGCACAGCGGCCCCCATCGCCCCCCAGCCAGAGGCACCCCCAGCGCAGGCACCGGATTGGTTGGGTCAGCCACCCTTCTGCCCATACTCCTCGGCAGGTTGGCTCAGCCCCCTGAGGAGCTGAACAGGTTGGAGGGCAGCATTGATATCAGCCAACGTCAGCAGGATTATATCCAATAAACAGCGGGAATGTTTCCAGCTTTTGTTTACCCAAATGAATTTGCGTGTTTGTGAGGGAGTGTGAGAGAGTTTGTATTTGAAAGCTGGAGACAGGAATCCAATATCCAATAAGGCTTCAAACCCTTAATGTCCTTACATTAATGACCTCCTTACTAGATTAGCTACTTCTGATTGGACATCACTGTCAAGGGTTTTCTCTGTCTCCAAACAATGGCACGCAGATGATGAGTTAGATGGATTCTCTGGGTAGTCCGGGTTTGTTCTGAAGAGAGAGACCAAAAAGAGAAAAGCAATGAGAGAAATGACAGAAGAGAAAGACGGGGAATATATGGTCAGATTGGAATGTAAAGCTCCATTTAAAAGATTCCACCTTGACTAAATTCAGACACTGACCAGATCGATGAAACTCTATCAACCTCTTATTAGACCGGCAGGTGGTGAAAGCTACAAGTTGTTTCTCTTGAGAGAACACTAAAGAGCAGAAAATTCTCAATAATATTTTTTTTCATTTATTTGTACTTTTTATTAATACCCAGGAATTACAATTACACACGAGTAAGAGGGTCCACCAGGGGGTGAACTGGCATCGCTCCAGCTACAAGTTCACACTCCGTACTTCGGTCCGTATGCTGTGTCATCACGTGATGACACAGTTTAACACATTTCAAATGAGGTTATGTTTGCCTTCCGCAGTGTTATGTAAACTTATGATGCGTCATGCCTTGACATCTTTCTTGGTAACCAGTTTGGAAATATGTTCAGCATAATGTCCTGCAACATTGTTTCTGCCCATATTCCTCTTTTAGGGAGGTAGACAGGCAAAAGGTCAGTGTTGATGTGTCTACTTTGTATTTAATTGTTTGTTAGGTAGAAAAATGTATTTCAATGCATACCTAGATAATTCCATACAATCCTTATTTGGTTTTTATGCTTGATGAACATTTTTGGATTGTTTAGGAAGGAGCAAAATTAGCCATTTGACCTTAATCAATTAAAATCACTTACGAATCACCTTAGAAGTGGCAGGGTTGGCTCAGTATGTAGATTAGGCACACAAATACTCAAAGGAGTATGCCTCGACACAGAGGTCAAGGGTTAGAATCCGACCTGTGACGGTTTCCTGCATGTCTTCCCCTTCTCTCTCCTCTTTCTCACCTAGCTGTCCTATCAAATAAAGGCAGAAAAGCTCAAAAATAATCTTTGAAAAAAGAAGAGAATCACCTTAATAAAATGCTTTAAAGCGGTGGTGTATAGTATATTTTTGTCGCCGTTGGAAGCATAATGTGATTCAGTGGTCTGAGAGAAAACTATACTTCTGCATGTCCCCTTAGCTCTTTTTCTGTTGAGAGCGTTCTGGCTGGTATGCACATGCAGACAGAGATGGGAGAGACAAAGAGAGCTGCTGGAAAAGGCCTCTACTTGAAATGCTGGCGTTTTTTGCCTTCTACCTACTGCAGCTTTTAATGTTGTATATCAGCTGATAAAATTGGGGCAGTATGTCCAATTTTTTTCTTAGGAGGACAATTGGGCCATGCTGCAGCAGCACATATTGGCCGGATACATCAAAGATAGATAAGAGAGTAAATGGAGGTTGGTTAAACCAATTTATACTATGATTACAAGCATTAGAAATGGGCTGGAGCCATATTTGTCAGGTCAGAAATGAGCAGTCAAGTAATGGAATTGCACATTTAGCTCCTCAGGATAATTGGCATTGTTGTGGTTTATAACACTTATGCTGTAACTGTTGTTTGACTTCAAAGTGTCTCTGAACAAAATAGGAGCATCAATACATTTTAGACATGTGGTAGATCCAGGTTTTCTTCTATCCAACTACATTGAAATCAGACCAACTTGTGAAACCAGTATACTGTTGATTCCTGAATGCTTCCTGAATGAATTTCCGCATGAAATTACGCAGTCAGCAGATTGATATCATCTTTATGTCACAATCATTTTTTTTCTTTTTCTCCTATCTTCATTACGTTGAAGTCATTTCGTAGCAGTCAATGTGTGATGTGAGAGAGAGACCCACACACAAACACACACACATGCACACAATGAAAGAGTTTTTTGTTTAAGACAGCTGGTGCAACATCACATCACAGATTTTGCTGTATGGGATCAAGGTTGAAACTGTGCTAAATCTTCCAAAATAAATTAAACATGGCCCTTTACCTATTAGTTTAAAAATCTATGATAATACTGACAAAAACGTTTTATTAGGAGGCTTGTTTCAAAAGCAAAGACACCAGATTCATGCTCAAGGTTTCCAAAAGTTTCTTAAATCTGTCCGTAGCCCTGTAGCAGTTAAAAATATGTTCTCACTGGTAATCTCATACAGACTGGGAAGAGTCTGACTGCTGCACTAATAGTTCATATGTATTCAGGATTAGCGTTATATACACATTCTCTGATAGCAATGGTCTGTGTGACCTATATTTTATATATATATATATATATATATGAAGAAGATATCTATGAAGCCTTATGCTTTTTTGAGAGCATGAGTAAAATAGAAATGGGCAATTTAGCCCTTTCATTCCTTTTTTTCTTGATGTCAAGTGTTATTAATGTTGTCAGTCTCTTTGGAATTTCCATTTTCATTTAATGTAATTTAATATAAAAATTGAGTGAACACAGTTTATTATGCTGTTGGGCCCTGGGTTTCCAGTCTGTATGCCTAGTTAGTGATATTTCTACACGTAAGCTGAGACAACACCAGTCAGTGTCACACGGTACTGTACCGTTAGTGCCCATGACAAAGCCATTCTTGGGACACAATTGTGATCGAGAGTTTCACTGACAGCCGGCAGAGCTTTGAAATCTAAGGTTTTTACAAAAGGCGCTTTAGATCAAAGGATTTCTACTTCTGTGACATCACTAGTATTTATGTAAATATCTTGACAGTGTGTTTGGCTCACGGACTGCGGAATTGCCTGAGAGCTACTATAGGGTCATACATAAGTAACAGTCCAGCCAGCCTGTTTGTGACTGGGTACCATGGTAACTGTGGCAAAGAGTGTCCTGGAGTGGACCACACTGGTTGTGACCCAGAGTTCACACACCCTTCCATCCTTCCAGGTTGTTTTCTTTTTGTTTTGTTTTTGAGGTGTGTGTGTGTGTGTGTGGGTATGTGTGTGTGTGTGTGTGTATGTGTATGTGTGTGTGTGTGTGTGTGTGTGTGTGTGTGTGTGTGTGTGTGTGCATGTATGCGTGTGTGTGTGCTTGTGGGTGTTCACGCGCATATGTGTGAAATCTATTTGCAAAGCAGGCTCTAGCCAACATGTGGATAAGAAATGGACTTAGATGTGTTGTTTGCAGAAAGAAATTGCAGATGATGATGACATTTTGTCCTGAGAAAAACCGAGAGAGGGAGAGCAAGAATAAGAGAGCAAGCCAGTGTCTGTGTGTGCAACAGAGACAGTGAGGACTGAAGCTGTGCGTGCACATGTGCTAGTGTGTATATGTGTGTTGTCAAACACTTTGCTTTGGGATTCAGACTAAGTCAATTTGAGGTAATTTCACTGCAGCTCATTTCCAAGCATTTGTTTTTCAAACAGCAGCCACACCAGAGCACCTGCTCTCTCTCTCTCTCTCTCTCTCTCCTTGCTCTCACCATCTATGTTTGTGTGAGAGTGCATGTTTGTGTGCATGCCTACCATCTCAAGTCTCACTGTTCACCCCGGACCTGCAGGCAGTAAGGCAGAAAGTGGCACCACATCCTCAGAAGTCACTTTTACTGATTCACACCCCTGCCTCTCTTCATCTTTCTATCACTCTCGAGCTCTCTATCTCTCTCTTTGGATCTTATTGGTTACCACTCTCCTCTCATCACCTTTGTCTTTCTTCGTTACCCTTGTTTGTTGTCACACTATTCCACTTACCGCCCCCTTTTCCATCTCAGTCATGCTGTCTTTGATTTTCTGCGTGTTTCTCTCTCCCTTCCCTCTTTCTCTATATTTAGTCTTAGTCTCTCGCCCACATCACACTTCTGGCTGAGCAAAATGAGCGGGGAAGAGATGGGGAGGTGACTGTTGACCGGGGGATGAAGGGTAGGTGACAAAAGAGGAAAACGGGGGAGACAGCAGGTCAGGGAGGTGCAGAAAAGTGGTAGAGGGATAAGGGGGGAGAACAGATGAAGAAGAAGGATCATGGATCCGATGGAGTTGATGTATGTGTGTGTGAGGAAGAGATGCAAATGCTCATTTTCTCCAATAGTGTTTGATAGAATTGGTTAAAGAATGAAGAGAGAAGCATGGCAGAGAGAGATATGTGAAGAGACGGACATTAAAAAAGAGGAAAATCTGGGAAGCCGCACACACTGTTCACCAGTAATCAATATGCACTGCTTGAGCATCTGTTGCCACAGACACACACACGCTCTAGACAGGGTGCAGCTTTTTATAAAATCTGGTTCTACGTGCAACAAGTTTAATTTACCAGTTGGTGAATTTGGGCTGTTCAAGATTGGTCTATAACAGGCAGTCTTTCTCTTGTTTGTTGTTGTTGTTGTTGTTGTGGTGTTTTCTGTGTGTCTGTGTGTTTCTGTGTGTGTGAATGATTGCAAACCCACGCCATTCCAGTAGTAACAGAGCAGTGAACGCTCCAGCGAATCGAGTCCCCTGTCGTTTCAAGGTGAGCCTCATTTGTCAACTGCCGATTGACGGGCCGTGTGTGTGTTTTAGCGAGACTGAGACTCGCTTTACTGCTCTGTAATCACACTGCTTTACTCGCTCACTGTCTCTGGGCCACTCACCGCCATAACAGCTCAAATGCAGCATTTTATGTATTTATTTATATATTATTTAATGCATCTTGGGTAGTGTAGTCAGTTTTTTCCTCTGATGTCTGTGCTCAAAGCAACAAAATAAACCTTTTCTATTTTAGCATTTGATTTTTATACATTGGTGAACTTTGTTATATTTTGTTTTGCTTATGTAAGCAAATGAAACTGTACAATGTAGATTTAACACTAAATTTGTTCAGGGATACTAATGTCAAAGAAGAAGATGCCCTGCTCCCAAGGGCACTCCACAAATGTATCTAAATACATATGCAACAGTTCTTGCAATTCTTTGCAATAATTGTTTTTTTTTCACATTTCCATGAATCATGGCACAAAAAGATAATTTAAATACAGTTTGCACAGGTTATTCTCAATGAGTCATGGTAGGAAGAAGTTGGAGTGATGTCAGCAAAGCTAGCCGTAACTGTGAGCTGTTAGTTTATTAAGACATGCCCTCTGGTTGAAAAAGAGTGCCGGTGTGATTAGCAGAAGAGCTGTCACACCGGTCAGTTGGACTGAACAGCTCATTACAGGTACGACTTGTCTG
>NC_048416.1:16028218-16032678 GCF_013103735.1 Etheostoma cragini | reverse complement strand
TTCAGCAATATGACAGAAAGTTAGTTGGTCTAACCTACTGCATCTTTAAGGGTCATGGCATGCCTAATGTATATCCCTGCACCTTAGACAGAGGGAAGGATCATCAAAAGCCAGAATCCACAAATGCTAATGTTCATTTTACAAACACAAGTATCTCAGCCAACCCTGCATAATCCAAGTTTGAGTTCTTGTTGAAGCATTGTTTGGGGCAGACTGTGTGCGCCTCGCTGATATTAAGGGACTCAAGTGTCTCTTCGAGCAAGGCGACAATAAAAAACAGTTTCTGTCTGAGAAACGCAATGTGAGAACTTAATGTAGGTTTCCTACACACACTGACATTGCATTATTTGATGCAAAATACAATAATATAAAACCATCGTGCTCTACAGCAGTGGTTGACAATCTTTTTTTGCAATTTCTTTATCATGGCGACCCAACGCCCAATATAACATGAATACAAAGACTCTTCTCGGTTGTCAGTTTTAAATTTAGTATTATGTTAAATCACTAGTTGAATATATTTATTTGTTTTTATTTGAAATGAGCTTATATCTAAGGTTCAATAAAGAAAAACAAACAAAAAAGGTTGCAAGCATTTGGTACATCTGAGCCTACTGGTATGTGTGGAGAGAGAGAGAGCCCAGGCTGCAGGTCTATCCCCCAGAAGCAGCCTGAACTGTTTTGTTTAGTCTGATTTTAGTTTAATTGGTGGTCTCAGACTCTGTTGAGGTCTGAGATGTATCAGCATTTCTTTGAGATTTGTTCACTGTCAAATCCCATTGCATGCTCCGACGGTCACTATTTTAAAAATCTGTCTTTTGAGTGTTAAGTTACTATGACAACCCTGATTTATCAAGTCATTAGCCATTTTGAAAGTTTTGAAGCTTTATTAAAAACGCACCATAAATTAAAAATGATATGATAAATCTTGCGGCACCCTCGGCCTGTCCTCAGGGCACCCACATTAGGAGCCACTACTCTACCGCACACTGTGTACTATGTGTTCATGATAGGTGTGCTCTCCAATCTGGCCCTCCGTCTTTATCATGCCTATGACAACTTAACTTTGTTCCAAACAAGAATGAGCATCAGGATTCAGAGTTTTGCCTTCATGTGTCTAGAAACCCTTACAGCAATAAGCTGCAAGCCAACACTGCCCCTCGGTCCTTGCCCCTGGACACACTCTTCTAAGTGAATGTGCTTTATTTGTAAGCAGGGGTGTTACACAAATTCTGGGCCCTATAGAAAGGTATTTCTATGGGCCCCTCCCACATCCACAGCTATTCCTTCTTGCCTTTTTTTGGGCCCTCATGTTAAGAGGGCCCAAAAAAAAGGGTACTCAGTGCCCTTTTCCCCCCCCAGTCCAACCACCCTGTGTGTAAGTGTGTGTGCACATGTTTTAATCAGTAATGCAGAAATTAGACAAAGGCAGGAAATGAATTTCGCCAGAGATTACTTAGTTCTTCATTAGAGCTGTGAGGCAGACTAGCCCGAACTTATCAGCCTTTTCTCTGAGGAACCCTCAGATAATGATAAAACTGATATTCATTTGAAGTCATTTGAAAGGGTTTGAGTCTTTTCAGTTTTGCATGCAATAACATTAGTAGACGTTAAAAGTCAAACCTGCAAAATTTAAGTGATCATTTCTGATCAGAATATACATTACTAACTAAAAACTAACTAATAACTTAATTAATTTGAACTTCCACACATTAATTAATTATCTGATCAGAGGATGTGTTTAAACCTGTGTGAGGCTCCTTTTCCCCAAATCCAACTTTCTCATAAGTTTGAATCCATTTTAGCCCCTTTCACTTGTTTATGAAATAAAGGAAACAATTCAAAGTAATATCCTATTCCAGTCGGAGGGGGCCCTCAGAGAATTTTCTTTTTAAATTTGATTCGGTTTTATGGTGTTGGCTTATTTACAACCAGTTAGGTACCTGTAACAAGAAAAGGGGTGAAATATAGACTAAGACCGTATTATTGACAAATTCATGTGCCGGCTTAATTCATTTGTTTTGCTGTTGGCTAGAGGAACGTGTGTTGGTTGAGCAGCAGAGCAGAGAAACCGATGTAAAACTTAATATTTTTGAGATATTTGCCAACAAGTATTTGATAATCAGAGATATACATAATACAGTGAGAAAATAGATCCTCTACACCACAAGGGAAAACAGAGTGGCTTAGAGGCGATGCTGCAGATGCACGACCCCACACACATCTTATCAGTGTGGCTAATAGAGTTGATTTAGTCTGTTTTGTATTTTTGCTCAAACTGCATATCGCTCTCTCACTTTTATCCCTCTCTTCCTGTCACCTCATCTTTTTATCCCTCCTCGCACGCCCTCATCCTCTCACTGTTCTCTCTTTTCTCTTCTAATATCTCATCTTTCTCTCCTCTGCCATATTATTCATCCTGTCCACACGTCCCATATAATCTCTCCATCATTAACCCCCAATCTATCTCTCCTCCTCTCATCTCTCCATCCTCTTGCCCCCGCTGCCCTCCCATCCTCTCCCTCATCCATCTTCCTGCCCTTCTGACTTTCTAGTCTTCTTTGCTTTCACCACATCTGGTCTCCTTTTCATCACTTGTTCATTGTCTGTCTGGTTAGCAGAGTGTCAGTGACACACAAACACATTTATGCTTATGAAAGTAGATATGTTTTGTTTTGACTCTGTCTCGCTGTCAATCTCCCTTTAACCTTCATCTCTCTTTCTCCCCGTCTGTCATTCTCAGGAGAAATGGGGTTTAATTAAAGTCAGTGCAGTATAATGTCATGACATATTGATTAGGTTTCCCTAGTCTCTAATTTGTATTATACTCCTTCAAATGATCCGTTCAATGCTGCAGTTGTTTCCAATATATGCAGTAATCTAGACATGTAAACAACTTTAAAGTACATTTGACACGTTTTGAAATGTTGCCAAAAGAATTCAAGTTTTGGTTGGTTTCTCTAACTCGACAGCACACATAAATATTTAAAAAAAGAAAACATTAAAGTAATAACTAAATTAAAATCAATAATGCACAATCGTAATAAATTTAAAAATTTAGAAATGTGATTATTACTCAATCAAATTCCTACCAGCATATGTTGGCCATGCATCATTCTTTCAATAATAAAAACAGAGAAATGCATTTATCTTATCTAATATTCTGATGCATCACTAATAACCACATATCCGCAACAAGCAGCCTATATATTAAAGCATTATGACATGATTATCAACAAATGCGCTTCTATCCCTATAGGACCAATTTTTTTCCATGTATTTTTTTCAAGCAAAACATGACAGAATTTTGATCCTCCTCTTCAACATTTTTAATGTGAATTAAAATGATCTATCTGTAAAAAAAAAAAAAGTCTTTGAATAGGAATACCAACGAAGACTATTTCCTTACTTTGATTTTTACTTTAACTTTAATTGTGACAATGAAGGACAAGCGAACACACGCATGTGCATTGCACACACTGTCATTTTAAAGTATGTTCTTAACTGGCTAATGTGGTAATACAAGTGTATATAGTGTAATATATATAGTGCACAGTTTGCATATGTCCATATTGATCACACACACACACACACACACACAAATACAGATAAAAAGGGTAACATTAGTGTATAATCCCTTATAAGAGCTACACTAGCTGACGACTGGTTCAGAGGCTATTAAAAATGGGGCAACAGATACAGACACACTCACACGAACAAACGTACTCTAAATTGACAGAAGCATTTGTAATCCTTGTTAAAAGCAAGAGTTTTAAACAATGTTGCATGGTGAAACACAAAAATAAGCACTGCACACATATACTGTACACAAACGCACACAAACATAATCATATGCAGCAAATCCTACTGTGACAGCTGGATAGGATTACTCACCTGCCACGCACACACACACACGCACACATACACACACACACACGCACACACAGACATTTATCCACAATGTGAGGCTGTGAGCACACTACTTTAAACAGAAATACACAAACGTACAGTTGAAAACACAACCTTTCTGACGTAGAGATGTACAGACTTTTGTTACAGCTACAGAATCTGTACGAAACAAGATCCCCAAATACTTTTCAGCCAGATACTGTGTTTTTTTATTTTTTTATTTTTTGGTTCCAGAGGTTAGTCCAGATAGCTCACTGTGGCTTGCTTTTATACAATCACCAGTACCTCCGTCCAAATCCTCTCCAGTGTCATACATATTGAATGAGCTGCTTTGAAAATAAAGTACAAGACTGGAGAGATTCCTCAGAATGTCATAACAGAGCATCTTTACCAGGAAGCAAACATTTCAGGCTTGCTTGTATGCTTTTGCATACACTTTCCTAACAACTGTCTTTCATTGCTTTTGCAGTCATTTACCTTTTTTTTTTTTCCTTCCCTTTGGTCCGCATGCTTGTTCTCGGTGTCTCTCTCTCTAATCTCTGATAGTCCTT
>NC_048416.1:16020083-16028144 GCF_013103735.1 Etheostoma cragini | reverse complement strand
ACACCTTCTCTCTCTTTCACCCTCTCTGTCTAGTTGCCTATTCCTGTCACTTTGCTGGTGGCTAATCCCATGCCGTGTGTGTGTGTGTGTGTGTGCGCGCCCCTGCCTTCACTGACCCTGGCATGGTGGTAGACCCAGAGAGACTTTGGCAGCCCACACACACAGAAACACACACTCTTGCTTCTATCAGTCACTTAATTTATATCTTTGCTTTTCTGTTTGAATGCAGTCTACTATCTCCTCGCTCTCTCTTTCTGTTTTGGTCTGTCGCTTTCTCCCCCTGGTAACTTCACTTCTTTCTCCCCTTTGAGGCGTTTGGTCGCTGTCCTCCCTGTTCTTTGCCCCACTTTAGCCTTCTCACACCGTTCTTTCCTCTTCTTTTTATCTTCATCTTGCACACTCACCTAATTCTCTGCTGACATTCCCTCCTGCCACCCTCTCGTTCTCTTTATTTTTCTGCTCCTGTTCATGCCAACTCAGGATGATGCTGCTGTCTTTCTTGAAGGAGAAAAGAGACAAAACACGAGAGATAAATGGAATAGAATGTAACGCCATATGACATCAGGTTCTAATTATGCTTAATTTTGAGGGCTTTGTTTTTCATGCACGGCAGGAGTTGTGTGCTTACAAATTAATTTCCTAATCTGTCATGCATCACTAAAGACGAGAATATTTATTTATTTGTTTACAGGCAAGTTTAATAGTTTTAGGCCGGGGATCAGAGTAGGTTTAATTCACTTAAGGTGAGGCGGAGTTAGTGTTTACTTAAACAAATTAAATAAATGTACATTAATGAAACAGACATGCTCACAAATATAGTAAAACTGTTGTGTTCCGGCTTATGTAACTGTGTTTTAAGTTATGTGTTTGTGTGTGCATGGACTATGATTTATTATGTGTGTCTGTGTTCCCTGAGTGGTCCCCTGATGCAGCGTCCCCGTAAATATCCCTCTTTTCCCCTCCCCCTTCTGAAAATAACTGGTGATGTATGCTCTACTGCAAAGTGGTTGACTCACCTTGTGTTGTGTTTCAATTGACCTCTGATGAAGCAAGAAAAAGTGTGTGTGTGTGTGTTTGGGTGTATGGCGGGTGTGTTCGCTGTAGAGCCCGACCGATATATCGGCGGGTTGATATTATCGGCCGATATTGGTCATTTCCCGATTCATCGTATCAGCATTTATATAGGCAGATTTAAAAATAAAAAATAGTGTAGCATAGTTTGTCCACCACAGGGCACTTTACAATGTCCCTTTTGGCAACACTGATACTTTTTATTTTGTGGTGTTATTGTGTTTTGTTCAACGGACTTTAAGTTTCATATCTTAAGTTTGTATTTTTATCCATTTTATTTATCAGAACTTTAATATATTTTGATGTTCTTCTGTTCTGTTGTTACAATCAAACAAATTATTATCATATTATTTTAGTGAAAACTCATAAATAACTAAAAAAAAATTGTTGCGTGTTTCTGGAATTTTTTTACATATGTTGGCCGATATGTCAGAATATCGGATTTTTTATAACCAAATATTCGTATCGGTATCGGCCTTGAAATCCTTTATCGGCCAGGCTCAAATGCGCAGTGTGCACGTTACATAAGCTGTAAGGGGTCAGAGTGGAAGACATGGGGCCTTCAAATATAATACATGTGTGCACAAATTCATGCAAGGTTGACAAATCATGAGACAGTTGTGCTGCAGCTCTGAGGTCTCAATAATTTGATTTTGGAGTGGAAGATGAGAAGAGAAGCCTTTCATTGTCAAGGAGGAGTACACTATGTGAGCTGGAGACAATGTTTATTTTCTTTTCTTCTCTTGTTATTCCCATCCCATTGACCTCTGTCCATCTCTTTGATAGCTCTTCCTTATTTATATCAGCTGATAGTGTCTCTATGTACTTGACTGGGAAATGAGTCTGAAGACACATTGATCTGTTTTCTGAACAGTGAACAGGCAATCGTTCACATACACACAGAAATGCCAACACCCATGCACACACATAGACAGCCCATATTACCCCTTTCTTTTTCTCTGCCTCAGACAGACACACAGACATCACCCTGACACTGTGTGTGTGTGTGTGTGTGTGTGTGTGTGTGGGGGGGGGTGGTCAAAGATGAAAGTGTCTGAAAAGAGTACAGTGAAGAACGCTGCAGGCTTCCAGCAAGAATGATTTTTTTTTTTTTCGTAGATGTTCTATTTAAGAAAAAAAGATGCACGATCACAGTTGAGAGCAGCGTGATGACTTGCCTCCTGGGGGGAAACCACAAAAAGGAAGAGGAGAAGAAAAAAGGAAAGGGTGGCAAGCATACTACAGGCAGGATATGGAACTAAATGAAGTGCTGCATCAATAGACCTGATATTGAATTATTTGAATAGATGGTTGTTAACACGTCCCCCTGAGCTATAACCCTCATGTTGTTATTCGGTCAAATTTGACCCCTAACAACAAAATGTCAACATTAAAAATATCAAAAAAAGCACCCGCAACATTGAAAAAGTGACAAAAATGTTGGAAAAAGCAATTATAATGTTGAAAAAGTGACCAAAACGTGTTTTCTTTCGTGGTTGACTGGAAGACAACTTAGGGGTTAAAACAGTTTTTTGTCGGGATTTCTGCCATTTCAAAAAGTAATTCACTTCTACACCACTGTCATAAATAGGGACATTATGAATTCATTATAAACACAGCCAAACATCAAGCGAGTGCAACACAAAACATAGCAAGTCAGCTAATATTACAAGCTTGTCCAACAGAAAGAAGGTTAACAGTTATGGTAAAATAGCTACATAATGGTGTTTTGATTTTGAGAAAAGAGAGGCTCTTTTAAATTAAATTTAACAAAAGTTCAAATAACAAAATGGCATGAAAAAAAAAAAGTCTTTATGCTGCAGCGTGCTGAAAAGCTGTATCTCCTAACAGATCCACATTTTCCAGTGCTTTTCCTTCCCTACCCTTCTCACTACATTTTCTACGTTGTGGGCGGTTCCTTTTCCCCAGGTGGCTTAGGACCATTTTCCGTTGATGCTTCATTGGTGCGCTGCCATGTCCACCCCCCTAGGCGCATCCTATTAGATTTCTTTGTCGCCCAAATGAGGAGGACGTACTTCTTAAATGGTGTGTTTGAGTTACTTTCAAGATGTGAATGCTTTTCAAACTACAGGAATAAACATACTTTATTCTAATCTGGTCGGCGCACCAGCAGGGGTCGACGCCAAGACGGATACACGAAGGATTTCTTCCTGCCGTGTGATTACAGAAGGGCCTCCCCCTAACTTTCAGAGAGCAGACAGGCATGATTTAATTAATTTAGGAAACTGATACAATTGTCCTGCCTAAACGCTGCTGCAGCGTGTATTGTGACTGCATAAAAACATAAAAGTACACTGAAATCAAAGATTAGCATTGTTTTAGCATTTTTAAACTCTACAATTGATACTCATTTATTCATGAGTTCATGTTTATAGTCTGTTTTGCTGTGTGTCTGACTTCCTATCTATCTACTAGTCACAAAAATAGTCTAAACGTCTTAGATATTGGCAATTTATTACGTCAGAAGGAACACCAAAGTTGTCTATATGTACCTGGTGGAGTACTTCCTCCACTGTTCCACACTATTGAGTGAAAGTTGGGATTGACAAACAATTCTTCTCAACCACATTTTGCTGTTTATCCCACCGGGCATCCTTTGGGGATAATGAACTTTTAACAGATGATTTAAACTTGGTTATAAAAAGTGAGTCTATGTAATTTTGAAATAGAATTAGAAATGATGGGACCAGAAGTTAGAGAACTTCAGACTTTATGGCTCTTCTTTATTTGTGATACTGTCAGAGTATGTTGTAGCAAACATTTCAATGGTTGTATCACCATGTTCTTGACAGTTTGATTGTGAAGGTTTTGTTGCTGGAACCAGAAATTATATTTGACCATTTTTCCAATTGAAATTTGGTAAAGCAGGTAATAATTTTCATTTTCAAAGTCATTTTAGTAAGCTGAGACAGATTCCATATTCTTTTATGATTCAATGCGCACACACTTTGCATCTTCATTGTTGAATCCTTTGAAGTATTTTTATGCAAAGCTGGGGGCAGACATTGAGTTGTATTTAGATGGTGGAGCCTACAATAGATGAGTTTGGTGGACCAAAAGGAAGTTATCGTTGTGCTGCCGACTTTTGCAGAAGGGTGTGAATAAATGACTTACATAAATGACTTCTGTATTTCTGTAGTGAGACGTATGATATATTTCTTGGGAAATAGTTTGGCTGTGTATTCCCGAGATTAAACCCTAATGTGGAGTGTAATGAACATTGCAGCTTTTAGGGGTTCTGAGCTAGGTTTGGTTTAGATTCATTTCTAGTATGTCTGTATTTTCAGGTAACTGCCATCTTGATGCAACTTTGAATTTACAGCTTCTAATACATTAATTAATGAGAGTATGAGAAGATGGATAGATAAATGATGCAAAGTGAAGGAGGAGGTGGTAGAGAGAGGGAGAGAAATCCCAGACCTCGCCAGCATCTGTGTCCTGTTTTGTCAGTAATCTCTTCACTGTTGCGTAAGTCCTTTGCCTCAACAAGCTCTGAGCTCTCACTCTCTGTCTCTCTAACACACAGTAGTTATCAGATATTAGATATCAGGCTCATGTCTTCCATACGTCCTTGCATGTAATGTACTGCAGTGTGTTGATTAGACACATTCATGTGTGAGGACACACACAGTTGATGGTCAGATATTTGGCCCTTTGAGCATTTGTGTTTTTAGATTGCATTAAAGGAGATTGAGAGCATAAGTCCTCAGAGAAGACCAATTACACAGAAGTAGGGCAATACACGTGACCTACATAAACAAACACACACACACACAAACCGAGTGAACATGAAACCAGAAAGTACTGAACTGTAGAGTTGTTTCGCTGAGTGTGTGTGTGTTTAATCCTGTTACTGATAAACCATTACACACTAAAAAGGGCAAAGAAAGAAGAGAGAGAAGAAGCAGTTTTCTTACCTGCTCCTTTTTTTCGATTTACTGTTGTATGATTGCATAATTTAAATACTTGTTTTCATTTTAGGAATACATGTTTATTTCATTGACTTTAAGACAAAAAGACACTATTAAAACGCAATGTAACCATATACACTCATTTTAGTAAGCAGTACTTACTTTAGTGTCACACTACATTAATCTTCAAGCACTTTTAACATGTGATGGGAACTTGAGGGGGAAGAAGTAGTTAACAAAAGGAAGAGAGATTAAAGAAAAGATTGTGCTGAAAGGGTCTCTGGTGTGTAGTGGGGGATGGGGGTACAAGAAAATATCCAAGAAAATACAGTTCTCTTCCCCAGTTAGAAGTCAGAGACAGAGACCGTTTTATGTCCAATTTATTGTGTCTGCCTTATTTTTTCTGTAACGCTATACATGCTGAAATTGGTTTGGTTTGCATATGTGAATGAAAAAGTACATTTTCTTATTAGATTGCAGGCAAACACACACATGTTGAGTAGATCTCATCTTCAATTAGCCGTGCATCATCCTTCATTTCTGTCTCCTGTTTCCCTATTGTGCCAACAATTCTGGATGATAATTTCACCCTGCCTTCTAAGATATAGCGGAAATTCCCGCACATCTACCATGTTTCTGAAAAATGGTTTGTAAACTTAATTCCAGCAATTACCACACAACAGGCTCCCTGTCTCAGGTGTCATTGGTATGAGGGTCATGCCTGCATGTTTACTGACAGATAAATATGAAAAGAAATAGATGGCAGATGGAAAAGAGAGAGTGCAAAATTTGAATAAGAAAGAAGAGGGGCCACTTTATGTTTTGCAGATCATTTGTCATTTGAAAGGTTCTTCTCATTTTCTCTAGTTTCCAGAAACATTTTCAATTTAAAACTTTACCAGGTTTCATTTTAGGCTGTCAATAGGTAACTGCATTGGCTGGACAGAAAATGCAAATGGAAGCAATGTTTCTATGGAGCACATAGATGGAGAAAAGGGAAGTGGAAGAGGCTGATGGCAACTGATGAATTAAGCTTGATAATTCAATTTAGCACTCTGAGAAATAGCATCACATTTCTGTAATATATGCAAACTGTTTTCACGTTCATGCCAAAGGTTATATATGTTCTCTTCTGGTCAGTGCAGTTGAGTTTTTTGTCCATTTCATCTCTGTTTTCTTCTCCTCTCTCGCCTGCCGCCCCTCTCAGTGTCTCCCCCCCCATCTCAGCCTCTGGTTGTGGAAAGGTTTGCTCTAAATTTTCCATGAATCTTTTGCTTTAATCCAGCTCAAGAATTTTTTTCTCAGCTTAAGTAGTTTTTACAGTTCTAACTTGAAACTTGACCTTCTTTTGCTTATCCTCATCTTTCATGTCTGTCTTGTTTCACAGTGATGATAACTCCATGTGCCTCTTCACGTTCATCTTCTATATGCCATTCTACCTATTACCAGTGTGTATATTTCTGTGAACACCTTGGGCCATATTCAGAGTTAAGTGCATCTAGTGAGGAGTTAATACCTTATTAAAACACAAACACTAAAAAAAGAAAGTAGATTTTTTTTTTAAATCAGGAACCTTATATTATTTTTTCAGATGGGATTTTAGATGATATGATTGTTTTACGTAATATATTACCGTGCCATAACATTGCACCGTGTAAACCATGTAAAGCCCCTTTTTGTCGACCACATCTTGCATTTTGCATTCTATGGACGGGACCTGAGTCTCCTTGATGTTGCTGTTATTGTCTTCTGAGAAAATCAAATAACAAATGGTGGTGATTGAAGGTGATATTTCCTGCAGACGTTTGCACTTTTCACCGTTTGTTGTTGCAAGGAACTCTGAAAGCTTTGATTTCTGTTTTAAATTGTGTTATTTGGCAATTCTAAATCTAAACTAGTGACAAAGGGGAACAATTTAAATTATAGAATACAATTTAGAAAGTGGCCAGTCCTCCTGGCAATGGTTAGGTTTGTTTATAGGAATTATGCTAATTAGTGAATAACAAGGGGGTAACAACTAGTTCATACAGCGTTTTTTAACATAACATCACAGCGTCTTGCTCAGAGCGCTGGCCGTTTGTTTCAGGCCACGCATGTAGTATGTGATTATGTTGAAGCTGTTTGGACTTTAGAGAGGTGTATTATGAAATTCACTTTAGTTTGGTGCAGTGACTAATTACTTTAAGATTTAAACGACTTTAGCTTTATATGTATAGCACTCAATGTAAGAGCAGCTACACTGTGCCCAAATAGTAATGCGCTCTCTCTCTCTCTCTCTCTCTCTCTCTCTCTCTCTCTCTTTCACACACACTTTACCTTTGCAGTCCAGGGTGGTAGCCTGCATGACAGCTATCCTCAGCCAGATGGATGATCGTCACTATAATACATACATAGACACCTTCACCGGAACCTCTGATCTAGTGGTAGGTACACACACATGTGCATATATCTGTTCCACATCCACATTGATAGTAAAATGTAAAAAGAAAAGCTGTATTGAATGAACATATATCATATGCACACACAATCCTTATCTTTTCCTTTTTACTGTAGGACTTCTTGATGGAGTCCTTCCTACTTTTCAAAGACCTAATTGGGAAACATGTGTATCCCTCTGACTGGATGGCCATGATCATGGTACAGAACAGGTACTACAAGCACCCACCTGCTTGTCTCAGATATGCCTCTGTAACTGATATATTTTCTGAACTTCCCCAGTATGACCTGCTGTTGGGACATTGAGGCTTGGTGTATGTGATTATTATAGATTGTTGACATCCACACAAACCCACATGGGGATAAGTTACAGATTGGAAAGCTAGGGATCAGAGCTATGATGATGATGATGAAAAAGGCTGATGTGACAAATGTGTTTCTGCAGAGTTGCAGCGGTTTATATGTATACGTCTGTGTGTGTGTGTGTATCTATGTATATTATAGTATATATATATATATATATATATATATATTGTATGTATACATATATATATATATATATATATTGTATGTATACATACACTGTATGTGTGTATATATATGTATGTATGTATGTAGATGT
>NC_048416.1:16015706-16019983 GCF_013103735.1 Etheostoma cragini | reverse complement strand
ATTCACCTGCACAGTGTGTGACGTTGCTGTCATGATCTATCATTGTGACAAAGATTTTGAGACTAAAGCAACATTACAGTTTTTTCTGAAATAGCAATTCTGTAGAAAGCTGTGGGCTTTAGCTGCTGTCAAAGATGCAGTAAACAAGGTGCATTTGTGATCAGCGATAGATTCTTTTCCGTTTATTCTCAGATATGACTTTTTTCCTTTAAGTTTATTTTTTTTTTATTAATCCTTCATCAACAATCATACTACTGTATGAGGAAGTTGCCTTTGTTGCATTGATTTTCACAGTTCTTCATTGGTATATTTTGTTTGTGTGTGTGTGTACCATCAATGTGTGTATTTGTGTCCATTAGAGTGTTCCTGAGGGCCATCAATACCTATGCTGACACTATGAACCAAAAGTTCCTCAATAATGATGACTTTGAAGTGCAGGTTAGTGTGTGTGTGTGTGTGTGTGTGTGTGTGTATTTACAGGCTTTGATTCATATTGACAGCTATTTTTTTTGTTGTTGCTTGTACTGCTTTTAACAACGATCTCCATTTCCTTTCTCTATACCCCTCACCTTCCTCGCTCTTCCTCCCCGTCTAGTTGTGGAATAACTACTTCCACTTGGCGGTGGCGTTTATTACACAGGAGTCTCTGCAGCTTCAGCATTTTTCGCCAACCAAGAGGAACAAGATTCTGGCCAAGTGAGAGAAGGCCATATACTTTCCTTATTTACCACACACACTCTCCCTGCTTTAATGAAACACTCAGTGATTTGTGATCTATTTTGGAGTCTGCATTTACCATTTACACTTCCACTGCCTATTAAAACTGTGTGATGCCTGTAGAAGATTGACAAGTTCATTTTGGGGCAGATTAGTGCAGCATTGTCTTTCCCCCTGGGTTGTTTGATTTCTGAAAGTGAAAATAACAGTATTGATCAAGATATTGCTTCTAAACTAACGGGCTAATGGGATTTCTCTTTCTCTTTCTGTCTCTGTTTATGTGTATTTGTTTCTCTCTCTCGTAATTTCAGATATGGCGATATGAGAAGACTCATTGGCTTTGCTATACGCGACATCTGGTACAAACTAGGTAAGGAATTTATAGGAGTTAGGTTTAAGACTTTATGTAAGTGTTGCTGCCTTGCTGCTTCTTGTGACCAGGTGTGTTTACCCTAATATCAAGACATACCTGTGTGTGTCTGTGCAGGTGGGAGCACAACACAACAAGCATCAGTGTAATTTGTTTCCGTTACAGTGTGGTAATAAGGGTTTACAATGCCGGCACCAATTCACATAGACAGGCATCAATGTAACATATCACTCTATAAATGAGACAATGACAATATGTCAGAGAACGTTGCATGTCGGAAATGCAGAGTTCAAATCTGTAATGCAGAAGGAGGCACTGTTGGTGGATAGAGACCTGCGGAGCCTTCCTCTGGGCAAATGTTGAAGCAAGTGGTGAACAAGGGAAGATAGGCCAGATATGGTTTCACTCACCCTTTTTCATTGTGTGTGTGTGTGTGTGTGTGTGTGTGTGTGTGTTTAGGTAGTCATAAGATTTGTTTCATCCCCGGCATGGTGGGTCCCATCCTGGAGATGACTTTGATCCCAGAAGAAGAGCTGCGAAGGGCCACCATCCCCATCTTCTTTGACATGATCACCTGTGAATATGCACACTCTGGAAACTTCCAAAAGGTCGAAATACACACATATATTTAACTGAAATGTATGAATGCTTATATGTGTGTCAAGGTTTTAAGAGAATAATTGATCATCACTGGGAAAAAACACATCACTTATGTGTCCAACAAAGTTGTAAAACCTATCTGGTCAATCACACCTGAGCATTTTCTTATGTTTTCATATAGCTCTTCTTTTTTGTTTAATTTTCTTATATGCCCAACTGAAGAACTAAGAACTGCATGTTTCCAGAGACATCTAAAGATATAAAAGCCAAATTCACTTTTGCACACACAAAATAGAGATGGAAACACTGGCACACGCACATTGTGCACATCCATTGATTTTCTGTGACAATGCATGAAAGTAAAAGAGACACCTTAATTATGCTTGCATAATTGATTTCTTTTCTATCCCTCTTCTCATTTGTTTTCCACTCCCTTTTGTCTTACCCTTTGCTTTCTCTCTCTCTCTCTGTCTCTCTCTTTTCTTCTGTAGTTTGAGAATGAGATCATTTTGAAGTTGGACCATGAGGTGGAGGGTGGAGGAGGAGACGAGCGATACATGGAGCTACTGGAGACCATGTAGGCCTGAGTATTGGAATATACCGCGTTTACAGCAACCTTTAATGCCTGGCGGGTTGTACTCCTACTGTAGATAAATAAGCATATAAGAATGCGTGATAGTATTGGGAAATATGGTATAGCATATGGTTTGAGATTATACAAAAAGGGTTAAAATCTTGACTGGCCTGGCTTTGCGAATATCCCAATAAGGACCTTAGAGTGTAGACTTGCCTCTAACCCTCCACAGGTAAACTTTGGACTCATTTCACTGGTTTAACAGAAAGTCAAACACTGAATATCACTTGTGAATGCTTGTGTGCCAGTCTGCTGGATTGTGCTGCAGAGAAACCCACGCTGAGGCCACAGGTGCAGCACTTTGTCGCCTTGGTAAAGGGACTCCTCATCCGTCTCCTTGACTACCGCACAGTGATGAGCGATGACAGCCGCAACAACCGCATGAGCTGCACCGTCAACCTTCTGGTAAGTCCAAACTTCATTGAAATACAATACACCTTAAAAGTGCTGCAGGCCTGATCAGCTTTACAAAGTCTTTCTCCAAAATGAGGTGTAGAAGTGGGTTTTATTAAAAAGCATTACAATATTACTTACTTTACTTATATAACCAACGTGGGTACAGGACTAAGTAGGAACTTGGTGCCTTGAAATTCATCATATTGCTATGAGCCTGTCCTCCTTAAGATTTTTTTTTCTTTTTCTTCATGTTTCATTGATGCAAAATCTCCCATATGTTGTGAATCTGGCATCTATCACCATAGATTCACATTTATTGATACACATTTTCTGATTTATGCGCTGTACTTTGTAGCTGTAGTATAGAACCCCCACAGGGGCGGGCATTAGTCAATAATCTCATCCCTACCAAAAGAGCCACACTGATTGAGAAGTTCATTATGCAACACTGATTTTATGTCTTGTCTTTCATACCAAGGTCTTTGTATCCCTTTTCCACATTTGATTTGTGTCCCGATTGATCTAGAGGAAAAGATTCATCTCTGTGTCTGGTCTCCTACTTGGTTTGCAGAGAGTTGCATCAGCTCTTGTCTGCTCCACATCCTTTCTCTAATGTGATCTCACAAGTACATTCTACCCTAAAGCATACTCAAGTTTAGTAACGCATCCCATCTTCCTACAATATGATTGTCTTCACTCAAGTTAAATTATTACATTCCTCCTATAATCAGTTTTCCTTCTTTGATATTGGCATTTTTGGGAGGATTTTTTCCTCTAGATTTTACTTGTTGAAGACATTTCTGAGATGCTAAGGAAGATTGGTTGATGATAAATGGTTGTGTATGTATCTTAAAATGTGTTTTTCTCCCCATAAGGAGTTGAAGCTTTTAGAACATTATAGAGATGTTTGTATTGTAGCCTGTGGCAGCTCCCCCTTAGCTATTCTCTTTCATTTGTTTTGCCGGCTAAAAAAAACGCTTCTTCAGGGAAGCAGGCATTAGTGCACTCTCCTAACCATGTACCCCATCAGACTAACTTCAATTAGGAAGGGCACACGCATTCAAATGCATTCACATGCATTCACATAGGTATTTAATATGCCTGGTCATGCAGATGCACTTTCAAAGTAATACACTTGTACACATTCACAAACACACACTGCTCATGTTAAAATAACCTCTGCTAACCTCGATCTAAAGTCTTTCCGGAATAACTTTGTCTTTCCAGGGACACTTTCAGTCACAGACAAAAGCTTGTTGGTATTGCCAGATTCACTTTCTCTGTATAAGATCATATGCAGATTTTGGAAAAATCTGCCTCCTGGTGTGGTGCAGATCATGAAAGATAAATAGAAGGTGATGTTGTGGATTGTGTATGTTCAAAAGATATGTCAAAGGTACTCATCTTTGATACATTAGAGTCAAAACAGCTGATCATGTAGATGGACAGCCTCCAGCAGGGAATTGGCTACTAAAGATAAAATGTATTTATGCAAACACTGATGTACCTGACCTTTTCATCAAATAAAGCAAGTACATATAAATATTCATACAGTGTGCT
>NC_048416.1:15975097-16015606 GCF_013103735.1 Etheostoma cragini | reverse complement strand
TGCGTGCGTGCGTGCGTGCGTACGTGCATGCGGCTCCATAATCTGACAAGGGATTATATGAGCCCTGCTGAATTAATGTCAGAATCCACAGGATCAGCACTTGGTCTGACTAGAGGGCCAGCAGAGAGAAAGAGAAACATGATTGGTGCGAGGGAGGGAGAGGTGAAGAGACAGAGAAAGACAGAATGATGGCAGGAGAGAGAGAGAGAGATGGCAGATGACAGATCCCCTCTGGTCCCACGGTACATTTCTGGGGATGGCTTGTGGACATAAGTAGTTAGTTAACTGTATGTGTCAATGGGAGCTCAACTCTGTGGTTGATCAGCTGCCTCCGTCTACCCTGTGGAGTGTACTTTTAGCTTTTGGCCGGCTTGCTAGTTGACGTTAGCAAACAAACAAACGGTTTATTGAGATTACGTATTAAAGCATTACTTATGTGCTATATAATAAGCCAGAATGTTATCTTACACAGTAGCTGTATTACCTCAGGCCACGCATGGATAACAAAACCTCAAACCAATTATGTTATGGTCCAGCATGTGAATTATGGACCATTACATTTACAGCTTAATTGCTTACAGTATTTATGCTGAATATGCTATTTCTTTGTACTGCATTAATTATATGGTAGATACTTAATGCTAATCTTGATAGTATACTGTTTTTGCAGATAGTCTACAAGAACTAGAATTAAGAACCACACAAACTTTCTTTACTGTTATTGCACTAAACTGTCATTTTACAAAGTGGTTTATCAAACATTTAATATTTAATTTTTTGTTTTGTGAGACTTTTGTGGAGTTCTCTTACTAGAATATACTATTTTATTTTTGTACAGCCTTGAGTACCACCTATATTCCCTCTGTGTATTACAGTGTAGCACACATGAGAATTACGAGTTGTGTTAGTATGTATACTGTTATCTATGAATGTACTTCCAGTAATTTTGACACTTTTTACTAGGTGAACATACTACATACTGTTTGAGTACAGTAATTTGGCTGGACCTTAGAATTTGGACGTAGTGTGGAATTAGGTAATAGTTTATGTGATGGTTTGAGGGGGTAAAAAAGTTTTTTTTACAATTATGGACAAATACGTCAGCAATGAATCAATTTAAGCACTCCTTGTGAAAAGATGCTGAGAGATTGAGGATGGAAGAGAGGGAAAGGTGGAGTCAGAGAAGGTGAGGAAGAACATTAAGGATGAAGAGCAGAAGTGACAACTAGGGATAGTCAAGAGGTGCAGATTAACCCAACCAATAAAACAGGCTGAACATAACGTGATTCTGATTGGTTGGTCAAAAATTAGAGGAAAAAGGAAATGATGAGGTTAAACAAAGAAAGAAAGCACCATTCGATATTTAGCCAGATAAAGTAAACAGTTTTGCAGGATTGCTTAATTAAAAAGTCAATCTACTGTAGAAGCCACTTCTTTCTTGCTTTGTCATTGTCATTGCTTTAGCAAGAAAGTCCAGTCTCTGGCCTTATAACAAAATGTTTTCTGCAGATGGAGATACAGAAAATGATATTAACTAAAGATGTTCACTAGGATCCCAGTGTTACTTGTCCTCCTTTCTGGGCTTATAACATTATTGGGCTACACAACATCTGCCAGACCGTTAAAAAGACATACGTTAAAATGTCCTTTTGTGAGTTTGCATGTATGTCCTCTTGAACGACCTTGTGTACATATTTCAGGGTATGTACAGGTGTTTGTGTGTCTGTGTGGGCATGAGACAGATTAGCAGTGACACACTAGTGATTAATGCTTAAATTCCTTAAAGTTGCCCAACAGTGGCATCTAGTGGAGTGATGTATAAGTTGTGTATTAAATGACCTCTGTGACTGTGTTTGTACACGTGTGTGCTCAGGTACCTTTACAAGTTAAGGGACCTTCATCTGGAGGGTGAAAATTACACTGAGGCAGCTTACACACTGCTCCTCCACTCTCGCCTGCTCAAGGTAGGACACACACACACACACACACACACACACACACACACACACACACACACACACATACACATAGGGAGCTATTTTGTCATTTTAATGCTGGAACCAGTGCCTTGCTTTGTCTAATTACTTGTCTCTCTGCCACAAATGAGTTTTTTATTAACTGATAAATTGTTACTACTTTTCTAGCCTCCAAATGATTAAGTTAGTTTATGGCATGGCATTGGCCACTTACTTCCTTCCTTTCCAGTGTGTGTGTGTGTGTGTGTGTTTGTGTCTGCGTCTGTGTCTGTGTCTGATTGTGTATGACCTCTTTTGTCCCTTCATCTCTTTTATGGCACACTTAGAAGCTCACTCAGAGGGACAGAGGAACGGGGGCATCACTCCTCCTTTCTCCGTCTAGTATCATTACATCAAAGCAGTTGAACTCTATAACGATTTTTATAATCTCCATTCATCTCCAGTGTCAATCCTGTCCTGCCCGTTTCACATTAATGGAGAGAGCAGTCTGTGTTAGACAGCATGCTTCTTCCCCTCTCTCCTAAGCAGATAGAACAGCTCCGATAAATATAAATTAGTGGTGGAGATTATTGTGCAATTTCTGTTTGGTTTATAAGTGAATGTTCTGTTTATTTGAAGATGGAAGATTAGCTATTGTATCATTTTTATGAAAAATGCTGATCATGATGCTTTTTGTTTTTGTGCATACACTGCTTATGGTGCTAAATATTGATTTATTACAACAAAGAACCTCTAAGTTAAGTTGTTCTCCCCGCTTATTTCAACATAATGATAAATGGTACAGTTAAAAACAAAGTTGGTCTGTCTGTAACGGTTTTTATACAATATATATATATATATATATATATATATATATATATATAGTGTATATACTATAGTTTGATGTATATACTATAGTTTAAGGATTCCAAAATTATACATCCCACATCTCTTTTTTTTGTCTTTGTCCTGTCCTCCATGTTTTTATCTTCCATCCTGTCATTCCAGTGGTTAGATGAGACGTGCAACCCTCAGTTTGAGTCCCACGGCTCCCAAACCCAGCGGCAGCTCAAAGAAACTCTCTATGACACCATCATCGACTACTTTGACAAGGGCAAGGTCAGCATGCTTCACTTTCCTAACTCCGCCTTCATAGAGTAATGGAAGGATTATTTTAAATGTTAATCAATGCTCCAAGATCAATTAAAGTAAAGCTTTTTATTCTGGATAATAATTTTAGCACGACAGTTGGAAAACTACCATAACTTTCTGAATTCTTTTCACAAAACGATAAAGAAATCACAATACTCATCATACACTTTTGGTTTGTTTTTGTTTTTTTTGGGGGGGGGAGCAATAACCCATAAAATCAGAAGTCAATGCACAGACCTTTATTTTGGAAGATATTCCTTTCCTGTATCAAACATTCAGTAAGTTTTCAGGATGAAACAGTGTTGCATTCTCATGCAGTTATAGTCTCTGTGCTTTACGTTGGGGTCACATTCACTTTGTTGTCTCTGAGTGCTTTATGTTTTCTGAAGCCTTGAAAGAGACATTTTCCTCCACTCTTCAGAGACCTGAAAACAGATTTTCTCGAGATGATTTCCCACCACGACAGCTGCTCCTGACGATTTATTAGCAGATGGCGTTATAGTGTAATGAAGGACACTTCTTTTTTTCCGTGTGTGTGTGTGTGTGTGTGTGTGTGTGTGTGTGTGTGTGTGTGTGTGTGTGTGTGTGTGTGTGTGTGTGTGTGTGTTTAGATGTGGGAAGAGGCCATCACTCTGTGTAAGGAACTAGCTGAACAGTACGAAAACGAGATCTTTGATTACGAGTTACTCAGCAAGAGACTGGTAATACATGACTCTCAAACCTTATCTTCTGCACAGTAATGATGCTCTCACATTGTTTTCTGTATTTCTCTCCTCCTTCTGCCCTAAATTCCCTTTATAGAGTTTGGAGATGTTCTTAGGTGGAAGACAGCATTTAAAGGAAAGGGAGAGACTTCAGGAAATCTATTCAAGTTTTGAGATTGCAGGAGCAACATATAGTAGCTCACTTCCAATGCACTTGTTGTGTAGCTAGCCCTTGTTAAATTAAATATATGAGTAAAGGAAATAAAATATGTACTGTACATTGGTCAAATAGTTGTCTATGGCTTTAACGTAAAACAAAATCTATGTTAATTGACCGGCAGCCAATGTGTAAGTTATACATTGCACACAGTTTCCTTAACCTCGAAAACTAGTGTTCCAAATAAGCAGTTTCCTGAATACATTAGTCATCTGCACTCCTTACATATTACCAGCTATCCATCCATGTTTAAAAATGAATCCTTATTTGACACTTAAAGTCCTTCAAGTGTAAAGTTCTGAAGAACTGTGGTTTGAGCTTCTACTATTACCATATAACCCCAAATGTGTGAATACTCAATGCCAAACCCCTCAGAAACATTCTTGCTTCGTCTTCTCAACCACTCTTCTGTTTTTGAGATTGCTTGCTTTGACACCACAGCAGAAGGGATTTGCTCCATGCCCAAATCTACCACCACCTTCTCTTCACCCTTCTCACCTCCCCACAGAGAATTACACTTTTTCAAACAATGGAAAACTCTCTTTCTTTCTTTATACAACTGCAGCAGTGGCTTCTCTTAGCTAATGCCAAATGTATGTGGTTGTATAAATGACAGATATTGCCCTTGGTTGCCGTGCACTTTAGTTTTTCTACATTTATCACCGTCAAAGGCCCAGCATTCTGCTGAGGGTAGCGCTGTCATTGGCACAGGCTGGTAAAACTGCAACGGCTGCATATGGTGCACATCTCTGAAACTCTCCCCTGAACATCCTCTGTCTCTCTTTCTGTCTTTGTCTCTCTGTCTGTCTCTCTCTCTCTCTCTCTCTCTCAATTAAGTTCAATTGCTTTGTTGGCATATGAATGTCAGAAAAACAATATTGCCAAAGCATCAAGGATAATAAGAAAAGAATACTTACATGCATACTTTACATATATAGAATTTATTTAGGTAAACTAAAATGTATACATTTAAAAACTACTATGTACAACTATATACTGTATGTGTGTGTGTATATATATATTAATATATATAATCCTAAATCTGTAAGAAAGAAAACAAAGACAATAAAACATGAAAAACACATGAAGTAAAGGACTAAATGAGATGACAGGGTAAACTGTGAGGACATGCTTCTCTCACTGCTTCTACAGCACTGACACTATTTTCTCCAAATGGATGTTGCGTTTTTGTTTGGTCAGATAGTGTATTAAAAACTGTAAGTTAACATTACATGCTCTCTCTCCCTCCCTCTCTCTCTCTCTCTCTCTCTCTCTCTATATATCTATCTATAGGAGAAACAAGCCAAGTTCTATGAAAACATTATGAAGATCTTAAGGCCTAAACCGGACTACTTTGCAGTGGGCTACTATGGACAGGGCTACCCTCCATTCCTCAGGGTTTGTGTTTATCACTGTTGGGGGGGAAATAAAAGCATTACAAAAAGAATGTTCTCACTTTCCGTAGTAGACGTAGAATCCCTTCTGAATCCCTGAATCCCTTCCTTGTACTGTATACAGGGGTCATAACAACATTTTCTCTCCATTATCAGCACTGAAGCTAAGTTGTTTAAAATTGCAACAGTGGACAGGTTTCTAAACACACCAGCAAGACGGTTTACAGAATGGGACATAAATACCTTCTGGGAACTTTGTGGATTAGTGGATTTTGACAAACTGCAGATATAAGATATCCCATTGTTTAAAGCTCCTACAGTATATTCATTATGTGTGTTTAGCTGCTGTGGTAAAGAATATGAGAAAGTCAGTGACTCTGTTTTTTCAGGGCAGTAAAAGGAAAGGATAGGCCCACTATAAGCCTAGGCCCACTTCGAGAAATGCAGTGTCCTATTGAACAACGTCAAAATCAGAAAAAGAGAGTGTCCCTGTGTTGATCACAGGAGAAATAAGGGCTCAATAATTATCATTAGTAACACCAGTACATTTCCTATGGCTTCAGAACAAGGTGTTTATCCACCGTGGCAAGGAGTACGAACGCAGGGAGGACTTTCAGAACCAGCTGATGAGTCAGTTCCCCAGCGCCGTGCGCCTCAACATGACCACCATGCCAGGAGACGACATCAAGAACTCTCCTCTGCAGTGTATCCTTCCGGCAGCAGATACAAAGTATTTGGGTTGCTGATATAAGATCCTGTTTTTTCCAACAGAAAATATCATGGGACCTTTTACTCTGAAACACAATAAAAACATACCAAGACATTTTTGTGTATTAGATCTATTCATCTAGACGGTATTGTTCTGAATCTCAATAAATCTTTTTTGTGTGTTTTGCTTTACCACCTCTGTGTATTAAAACCCAGCTGCTGGAGGTCTGACACATCCCTCAATTCAGATTTTTTTTTACATTCTGACACAGGGATGTTGACACCCTCCAACATGTAGTGATGTTTTATTCCTGAGTGTTTCTGAACCAGATATCCAATGCTTCACAGTGCAGCCTGTCCTCGAGATTCCTCCTCGCCTGAAGAACAAACCTGTTCCCGACCAGATTATCAAGTCAGTGAAATAGCATTACGTGCTCTAAAACAGCATAGGCAGTTTTAATGATGTTACATTTCCCTTATTGTAAATTATTTCTTTTCTTCCCTTTGTTTGACTTCAACCTCTCTCTTCCTCTCCTTCTTCTTACACCCTGTGCAGCTTCTACAAGTCCAACTACGTGCAGCGTTTTCACTATTCCAGACCGGTGAGGAAAGGACCTGTGGACCCAAACAATGAGTTTGTTGTAAGTTTTGTACTTTTTTTATATGAAAAGATTATTATCAGTCTGAAAGAAATGAGTTCCTGTTCCATAAAATAATAGGATTTTATTCAACAGCAGTGTGTGGTATATTTATACGATAAAACATCATGTTATGTTCAGATTCAGGTAATACAAAAATAGAGAGTGCCTAGTATTTAAAAACAAAAGTAAAGAACAAAAAAAAAATGGAAACACTGAGATAAAAAAGAAATAGGCCTATGCAGGACAGGTGGGAAAAAGTAGGGATGTGATTATTTTTCCCAGGGAGGATTTTTTTGTCTTCTGATACTAAGAGATATATTTATTCTTATAGTTATCTGATTTACTCTCCTTACACCAATGAGAATTACATCTTCTGAGTAAAATATTGATTGTAGGAATTGGAATTGAAGTGGACAAAAGTTACAGAAAATGGGAAGTTATTGGGAAGTCATTTAAGTAGAAGGTCCAGAGAATGTATGTGTACAGTAGTAGGTACCAGGAGTATAAAATGTGTTGCAACCTAAAACAAAAAAAAAGAAAAGCCCTGTTTTTCATACCTGCTAATGACCTTATGCCTACAAGACTTTGGGCGCCTGGGTAGCTCACCTGATAGAGAAGGCGGCCATAGATAGAAGTTTACTCCTCAACGCAGCAGCCGCGGGTTCGACCCTTTGCTGCATGTCATTCCTCCTCTCTTTCCCCTTTCATGTCTTCAGCTGTCCAATATAAATAAAGGCCTAAAATACCCCCAAAAAACTTTTAAAAAAGCAAACAAGTAATGACTTTCATGGATGTAAATATGTAAATATATGAGTCCACAATGACTCCTACATCTCTGTACCTGAGCAAAGGGAGAATGGGTCAAATAATGCTAAAAGACTGCTATGTTTTAAAAAAACAAAGAAAAAAAACACATAATGGTGACACATCCTCCCCCACATGGTCTTTATAAAGCTTAGAGGTTATATTTTGTCAATGTTGGATATGGATATTCTATTCTTCAACATTTACCATTAATCACTCCACTACAGCAAACATCTGAACAGGACTTCAAGTGTCTTAAAAAAGTTCAGACTTGAATACAAGATATCTTGATATGAATATTCACAAGTGGAAAAAAGCACATCTGATTGTTTCTTTTTTGTTCTCCTTTCCATTTCTGTGTTTTAGTCTATGTGGATTGAACGCACAACCTTCACCACTGTGTATAAGCTGCCAGGGATTCTGCGCTGGTTTGAGGCTACTGATTTGAAACATGTAAGTTTGTGGGCGGGGTTTCTACTCCATGTTTGACTTGCATGTTTGTCATGGGAAATTGCCTGATTCCAGATCTCTTTCACTGAATTTTGTATTCTCTATCTTCCACATCCCACCCTCATAACCTCCCTCCCTTATTCCGTCCCTCATTTTTTCCTTTCTCTCTCCTCCTTCTCTCTGCTCTTTACACCACTTGGATACTCCGTCCAGACTACCTTGTCTCCATTGGAGAACGCCATAGAGACCATGGAGTCCACCAATGAGAAGATTCTGACCATGATTAACCAATACCAGGCTGACTGGACCCTTCCCATCAACCCCCTCTCCATGCTGCTTAATGGCATCGTGGACCCAGCAGTCATGGGCGGCTTTGCCAAGTATGAAAAGGTAAACTGTAAAGAATCAGCCCAGTAATCCTCTCCAATGTATAGCAACTCGCAAATACACTGCTCTGGGTTAGTAAGACTTTAACAACTTTACATTGATTTTGGCTCGTTATTTTTATAGTGACTTTTTTTCCTATCTAAACAAGTACTGATTCCTGGTGACTGTGTAGAATTGTACCTAAGATTCCCCATCTCAGTGACGCTTTTTTATTTTTGTATGAAGACTATCTGGGCCTCAGGGATTACAATCTGGATCACCTCCTCAGGCTAAATTACTTTAAATTTACAAATAACATTACATGCAAGGCACTTGTTAGAGTATGGTATATTCCTAACTACAAATACTGTTAATAGTCAACATCCTACATAGGATAAGATCAGCGGGCCTGTGAAGTGCACATGTGGGTGGAAAGGCCTTGGCATTTCAAACGTGTACCCACATTTCTTTGAATTAGATTTTAATATTTCCTCTTTTATCAGGCTTTCTTTACCGAAGAGTACAATCTGCAGCACCCAGAGGACAGAGATAAACTGCTACGCCTCAAAGACCTCATCGCATGGCAGGTACTGAACACGCAAACACACGTTCTCCGACACACGTACACACCACATAGTTAATGTGTTGCTTTCATGTGGAAGTTCTGTTAACATTCAATATTTTTATTTGTAGATCCCATTACTGGGTGGAGGGATCTCTCTCCACGGGAAGAGAGTAATGGATGACCTTCGTCCTTTCCACGAGCGCATGGAGGAGTGTTTCAAACAGCTGAAGAAGAAAGTGGAGAAGGAGTACGGAGTGAGAGAGCTGGTAAGAGCGGCGGGAATAAGAATGAGAGAGGGAGAAGTGAGACAAAAAATGGGGAGAGACTTACTAAAACATGTTTTCTCTGTAATCCAAAACATTTTCTTTTTGTAAGGCGTGACGCAGTCACTGTGGTAGAGCTAATGATCCCGCAAATTAGCTGACCCAGGCCACTTTTAACGATCAAAGTACTCACAAAAGCCTCTTGGGTGTAGTGTTGAAATGGGATTTGTACCTTTAAATTTCTCCACAACCAGAACATAGTTTGGATGGTCTGACTGGGGCGAAGTATGGTCATTAACTTCTAAATTGGCTTGGGCCTTCAGGAGAGATTAAACTAATGATGATTGGAGTGTGATGTACTGTTTTATAAGTAACTTCACTTGCTTTTGCTTTTTTTTGCGTTTTCTAGTGATGTACTTCTGCTTTGTTTCACCTTCACTGTTTATGAAAAGTACTATCCTAGTAGTTTTGTCTATTTCTATGGATATTGTGTGTATATATATATTATAATGTTTAACTCTATTTCCAGCCGGAAATGGATGAGAGGAAGTCCACTCGTCCTCGCTCCATGCTGCGCTCCATTCGTCAGTCCATCATCTCCATCTCCTCCCTGCAGGGATCAGAATGTGGGACTCCAACCAAGCTCCATGCAGACAGGTAGCATACACACATATGTGTTGCAAGATTCATTTACCTGACCTTAGAGTTTAAAGAGAGCCCCAACATCTATTACAAGAACGTGTTTAATGTGTTCTAATGAATGACATGAGTTCAACCATACATCTCATCTAAAACTGCAAAGATGCATTTTTCATGGAAAATTCACTCTAGAGCAACGTGGACATGAAAAACCATCATTTTACCCATTTAATGTACTACTCGAACCCTTCCTGCCTCCTCCCAGGGACCTCAACCCTGAGTCGCCCACCTCTTGGACCTCCACCCTGCCGCGCTCCAGCGGCAGCTTGAGTGGAGGGGCAGCGGAGGGGGTGGTGCTGGTGGGCGATGCAGAGGTCAAACTGAGGAAGAGTAAGAAGAAGAAGAAGAGGAGCAGCATGATCTTCATCACAGAGGAAAGAGAAAAGATGAATACACTGGACTGCAAACGGGTGAGATTGATCTTAAGTGAGACATAGAACATGGCAGGAGAGAGGATAAAATATGAGGATAGAAAGAGAGGAAGAACGGGAAGAAATTCAGTTTAAGTAATAGAGCTGAGGATCTATGGGAGTTCTGTTGCTGAGTTTTGTGTGATCTCTGTCTCCCTCTAGCTGTCCAAGAAACAGGAGTTCCGCAGTGACACCAACTTGTCTGAGCCGAATGAAGGAAATGTGTTGCTGACCAATGCCAACTCCAGATCCCTGCCAGCCATCACAGGTGAGTAACGTGCACAAATGAACATGGTGCTGCATAGTGTGCTGTAATTAAGAAATGGCAAACTGGGAAATGTAACAGCAGTAACAGCCTGACCTAACACAAACTCTGATTTAAGGTGGCAAATTGGTGAATTGGTCATGTCAGTTGCAATGTTTTCAGAACTGGGCAGCAGTTTCATATCTCATTGTTTAAGTTACATAACCCTGCTCCTAAAAATAGTGCCCCAAACCCCAAACCACTGATGTCTCTGGCACCCTGCCCTGTTGGACAAGGCTAGCTGTGCACTAAACATACACACAGTACCACCGGTGTTGCCAGAGCACACGGTTCATCAGTAGAACAGCTGCAAGAGCACAATTTGTCACTTTAAATGGTCTGGCTGCAGAAGGAAGCAGAGATTTTCATTGTAAGCTGATTATTAGTGAGACACAAACACTAAGTCCTCAGTTGTTTCTGTGTGTAGGCCTGTCCTTGGCGGTGGTGGGGGGAGCAGAGGAGGTGGACTCTGCCAGAGCCCGGAGGGACAGTAAGAGCATTTCCGTATGTGTGACCTCTGATCGAACAGCGGACAGACGCTCAAGGGGCGTCATTAACCTCCTTTTCAAGTCCATGGTGAGCCCAACAGGTTTAATGCGGTTTCAAAAAGAAACATCACGTTGTAATACAAGAATGTGAACTACAGTTTTGTTATAAATTGGTTACATTTTGGGCAATACACTGATTTGCTTTTTTGCCGAGACTGAAGATGGAAGATACCACTCCGATGTATGTGTGCTAAATATAAAGCTACAGACAGGGGTTGGTTAGCTTAGCATAAAGAGTAAAAACAGGAGGTAACAGTTTCCCTGGCTCTGTCCAATAGTAAACAATACTATACTGTGTTTGTGCTAAGACAGCCGGCAGCTAGCTGTCTTCATATTTATTGTACAGATGAGCCAGGAGCAGTGGTATTGATCATTTCATCTAACTCTTGGCCAGAAAGCAAATAAGTATTTTCCCCAAAATCTTACCTAGATTATTTCAAACACTGTTGAAATGTAAACCTACGGTGTATAAATTATTTTTTTAACATTTGCACTCCAACACAATATTCCAAAGTAAAATCATTTTTAGTCATTTTTACCCTTAACTAGCTTAGTAAAACCTTGTGTTTACATTATGATTGTTTCCATGTTTCAACAGAGCTCCAAATCCGACGATGTGAAGCCCAGTGATTCAGCCAAAGACAGTGCCAATCATTTCTGAAATCCATTTTTTATTTTTTATTTTCTATCTAGTTCACACGCTCTCACGCACGCACGCACGCACACACGCTCTCACTCACTCACTCACTCACTCACTCACTCACTCACTCACTCACTCACTGTCTGCCTGTCTCAGTTTTGCTGTTGCCTTAACATGATTGATTTAGCCTGTCAATAAAGACTATTCTTGTGGCATAACTTTTTTCCTGGTAATTTAAATGATTTCCAGTGAAGCTGAGAAATGCCATTTTACAGCTTTGAAATCAATTCTGCTTCTTCCAGAATGAACAACCACAAACCATCCTGCCAACATGCCTGATGGAAAAGCTTTTTATTATACGGTTTTCAGCATTGTATTGACTGACTGAAGTTAATGGGAAAATAATCATTTGATGAAGCACAAAGATTGTTGTATCCTTCCAAAGGACTTTAAACCGGAAAGGCTGCCAAAAAAGCTTTGGCGCTGATACAACAAAATAAAAGAAAGGTAGGAATTAAAAAACAACAGGGAGCTACAAACTGTGGAGGCCACTGTTACTGCTACAGCATTTGTTCTGTGCACACAAAGAGGAGAAACTGTTTAATATGTATTTTCTCCAATCATATTGGATATGGTGTATGCGTTGGAACAACCATTTACTTTTATTTAGAAATTTGAATCAATTCATAGTTTGACATTTGTTGCTAATCAACTTCTGGCTCTAGTTTAATATATAGTATATAGTCTTCATCTCTGCAATGTCATCACAAAACTATAGCTTTTTCTCCAAAAATGTACTTAAGTAAAAGTTATGCTTCATTAATTCCTACTTCAACAATTTACTGAAAAATGTCACCTAAGTACATTTAACTGAGTAAATGTGCTGTATTTATATAGCATTTTTCTAGTCTTAACAACTAAAGCGTTTTTACATCATACAGGATACATTCACCGTTCACACACATTTATACACTGGGGCCGAGGCTGCCGTAAAAGGTGACACCTGCTCATCAGATAAACTCTGACGCATATTCACACTCCGATGCGCAGCACCGGGGGCAGCTCGGGGTTCAGTGTCTTGCCCAAGGACACTTTGACATGGGACTGCAGGGCAAGGGATCGAACCAACAATTTTTCGATTGGCAGGCAACCGCTCCACCACTGAGACACAGCCACCCACTATGCTCATGAAAAGAAAGCATATACGCCTTATTCTTGAAATGTTGAGCTGTTTCTTTAAACTTGACACATAATGACCGGTATATTTGTCAAGATGTATGAAACTTCACACAACATCCACACAGGGTAATTTATACTTAGATGATGTCATACGTGTTGGTTGGTCTTTTGTTGGGTCACCACAAAATGCTTGATAGTAATTGAGTATCGGAGTTGCCGGCTCTGCTGTGTGAGTTAGCCCTTAAAGGAACACACTGACTTATTTGGACTTCAGCTTTTTCACCATATCCCCCAGAGTTACATAAATCCATACATACCCTTCTCATCTCCGTGCGTGTTGTAACTCTGTCTGATACGCACACTGCTAGCCAAGCTAAGCACAGATCCTGAGGGTAACCAGATACAACTAGCCTACTGCTCCCAATAAAAGCCAAAATAATGCCAACATTTTCATATTTACACGTTGTGATTTGTACAGTCACAGCCATCTTCTAACCGTGTACTGGGAACTGTTCTCAGAAGGCAAAACACTGCTACTTCTGCTACTTGGGCGGAGGGATTTGCTCACAGCAAATCCCTCTCAGCGTCTCAGCACCTGAGACGCTGACCATTGGTGAGTAGCAGAGAGTTTGCCTGGAGTTTCCTCAGAGTTGGAGTAGTAATCACTCCGCCCAAGTAGCAGTGCTTAGCCTTCTGACAATTGTTCCCAGTATGTATATGGTTAGAAGATGGCTATGTCTCATGTGATCTTGTTATTTGTACATGAAGTGACTATACAAATCACAACATTGAACGTAAATAGGAACATGTTGGTGTTGTTTTGTCACTTATTGGGTGCAGCAGGCTAGATGGAGCCAGTTACCTCCAGCATCTGTGCTGAGGATAGCGGTGGGTGAGTCAGACAGAGTTACGACCCGCACAGAGATGAGAAGAGTATGTATGGATTTATTTAACACTGGGGCATATGGTGAATAAATCCCAATAAGTCAGCGTGTTCCTTTAAAGTTGTAAAATACTGTGTGATTTGTAATCAATGTTGATGTTGCTAGATACAAGAGTAAGAGGGAGTATAAATAATGTAAGAACAGCCCAGGATGGAAATGTCCCCAGGGACAGTGTCTGTACGGCTCCCTGGGCCAGAGGAAAAAAGCTAACTAAGAGTGTGATGAGCTGATTTCCCCTTTTCTCGTGCAGCAGAAGAAAGAATGTGAGTAGAGGACACATTCCACCCTCAAGGCCCGTGTAGGACTTTATTTAATGACTTGAGTTATCTTGACCTCACTTAGTTTATTGTTTTATACCCAGGTGAACAGTCATTTTGTAGGTCTATCCTGGCTCATTCTAAATGCATATAACTAAACCCCTTCAAAATCCTGACAGACAGTGAAGACGTGAGGTGGGTAGGAAACAGGCTTAAATCTTAGTTTTCTCCTTGGACTTTAGTGACATTTTACTAACAATATTAAGATCAATTGTTAAAAGAGCGGACAGGCTGTATGTTCTTCTAAATCGGTGTCATACAACTCTGTGCGGCATTATTACTGTGCTGCATAGCTCATGTGTCGGACGTGTCATGTCACCATTTTAATAACTTGCATGGCATTGTTTGACATTTTATCAAGATCTCACCATGATTGTTGTATTTTATGTATGTCTCAGTGCATGTTGCTGCTCTACGTGTTTGCATTGCAAAAAATGGCTATGATCAGTACTGCTGATCTGGGTTTTGTTGCTTCGTATTGCCTGCTTGCTGTTTCCTGTTGCTATGGTATCAAAACATCTTGCCAAAATACTACAGCTGAAAACACTGCCACATTTACAGTAATGTTGATTCATGTGCGTTGTCCATATATACATAAGTGAAATAAAATGAAATAATGTATCCCCTGCATTGGTTAAAGGGCATCACGTTAGGCTGTTTTAATGATTCATAGATGTGGATGATATCACATTTGCCTAGTGGTAGTTTTTATTTCCTCACAATATCTCTGTCCCCTGGGAGGGCTGCTGACAGTCAGGGTAATTATGAACAATGGAGACATTTTTCCTTTCCCTTAATAATACTGTCATTATCTGGTGCCCTGATGACCAACAGCTTTCTCAACATTTTTCTCAACATCCAATTTAAAGTTGCAGAGTAGCCTTTTAATACTCATCCCGCAGTCTTGTACTGCAATACTAGAGTCTGGAGTGTAGCTCTTTTGATCAAACTATTGCTCCGTGACCACAGGGTGATTTTAGTACACAGACATTTATCTCACTTCTGTAAAAAAAGGGAAGGATTGGTGGCTAAATTAAATGAAATGCTGCATATTCTCGCGGGGAATGAAGGAACTGCTTTGCATCACTGACCAACAAATTCATTCCCATCTAAAATATCAAGACTTTCCTGGAAATGCTGGTCCACAAAATCTCTGTTGTGTAAAGAAAGAAATATGTAAAACATTGCATTTTTTAAATACATAAGTAAGATGCTAGCTCACAAAGCTATCAGTGATTTATTTGAAAACTTGCTCAACACCTCTAATTGGCTTGTGGCTATATTCATGATATGCATATCAAAGTTAATGAGCTTTTTTGCATTCCAGGTGGAAACCTGTCAGAAACTCTACACACAACTTCTGCAATTATTATTTAGTTTTTACTTCAGCCTCTGAAGGCATGTCCGAGTCTTTTGATGTAGATTCAAGCTTTTATTGGAACTGTCTTTTAGTTTGGCGCAATAACTTACATGTCACATTATCTGGTGTAACTTGTGTGCTTGGATCAGATCTTGCTTACTGCATTCTGAAGCATGGCATCCAACTCCACTGAATCTGTAAAGGCGCTCTCTTCTGTTTAGTTCAGATCGTTGGGTCAACCGGTCAGACAACCTAGACTATTACATTTGCCAGTGTTGTGTCTGGTTAAAGCACATAATGTGTCCTTGCACAAACTACTGTTAAAATGACTAAACTAAAAAACATATTAATATCCTGAATGAAATCCTCAGAGCACCTTGCAGGCTTTTTTATAAGGTATTGATCAGCAATCACTGCTGAGTTACAGGTAATAAGCACATTTTGTTTCAGTGTGATGGAATTTGGAAAATTTTAAAAGACTCAAAGAAATTATAAGAAATCAATTTCATTGTCAAAAGCATAGGATGTTGTATTCTAAAGATTAAAAGACGGACATGAGTTGTTTTGTCTGCAGTATGATGTAGAAAACAATCTTGCTTCCCCAATTTCCAGTGAATACCCCTGTTTTATAGAAATGTCAAAGATGACAAAGTAAATTAAAGTACTTCTGTGATTCCTGAGTATTCTGTACACAACATGCAGAAAAAGACAGCTTGTGAGCAGGATTTCTATCTGTAGAAACATATGTTAAAGCCTGGTTTTACACCCCCAAAAATCTAACAAACTTTAATAAGTTCATGTAAGTAAACAAATGTGCAGATGCTTAGACAAAAGCCTTATTCCAAATATTTGATGTGATCAAATGATCCAATAAATTGAAAGACACATGCATATACTGTATACATACAATGCTGGAGGCTGTGGATCGACTGATCTGTGTGTGTGTGTGTGTGTGTGTGTGTGTGTGTGTGTGTGTGTGTGTGTGTGTGTGTGTGTGTGTGTGTATATATATATATATTCATACAAACACTAAACAATAGCTTGTTAGCGATTCCCCCAGAAAGCTAAAATCATCAAAGACTCAAAAGAGTGGATGTTAAACTCCGTTTGAAATGTTACTGTCAGGAGACATGATTAAAGCACGATTGAACATGAAAAGGTCTTTTGTTTGTTTAGGATGGAGTGAAGTGGTCAGTAAATGGTTGATGCACTCATTGTGGGCTTTTTAATATCTGAGCACAGCTGCACTGAGATCTGCTGATCTGAGTCTGTGTCAGCCTGAGTGGAGGGTGACAGACACCACTGAGCAGCTCCACTCTGTCAGAAAGCACAATTTATTTCATAATGAGCAGTTGATGGCAAAGTAATAATGGTGGTAATTTGAAAACAGTGATATCAATTTGTGGTGCAGTGAAGGCAAACTCATTTACCGCTAATTTCAAGCAAATTATAGATTAGCATCAGAAATCCTTATGAGCTTTGTCATTGTTATTGAAATTGTGGCAGTGCAAACACTGAATCATATCACAGTAACTGACTTAGCGTGTAGGTCTGAGGAAGGCAGGATCACATCTCTGCAGCATCATATTGAGAGTTGTAGTTATGATTATTGCTCACTGGGGGGCAGTAAAGCATTGATATGAGGCTTTAATGGAGCTGGATTGGTCACATACACCAGGATGTTTGCTGTAAAAAAAAAAATGTAAAAAATATAAAGCATTGCAGCAATTCTCTGATTAACTTTCAGCATGTTAAAGACTAAGTGACGGAAGGTGTAGTTGTTTTATCCGTACATTTTGAGTGTTTTCTCACATTAGAGAGGCTTCAGTAAATCTCTGCTTCTCACACCTGCTGGAGATTTTAGTCCCAAGGAAGTATCACCTTACGTCATGTCAGGGGCTTTCTGCTCATCCCCACTCCCGGCCAGCATCCTCATCAAGATTGCCGCCATCCAGCTGAAACATGTGGGTAACTCATAACTATAGAACTGATTATATAAATGAAGCATACTGTGCACAGGCTTCTTCACTATTATCCTTCACCGCGAAATTCACTTTCTCCTGTTGGCCGCTGAACCCTTTAACATCTGACATCACACATGGGCTTAACACCTGAATTGTTCTTGAAGCTCATAAGAGAATAAAGAGTGTTATGAGCTATCTTTTGTCTTCCATCTTGGAATTAAATGGTAACAATTAGGTCTAACATATTGGAATTTTGCCCTTTCAAAGTTACATTAATGCACAAGGACAGTTTTCTTATTCCCTCAGATCTCAGTTTGCCTTTGGTCAGCAGGGTTTGGATATATGCTTCCCTGCCTCCAGCCTGGGTCCTGAATCGTAATCCAGTTAGTCTTTGTGTTTGTGCAGGCAAAGTTTGCGTTAGGCAAAAATATAAATGTCACATTAAGTGTGTCCTTGGTGCCTGGTAATAATATCACAGAGTGGGAACAGTGCTAAAGAAGCACAGCCATTGTACTAGAAAGTATTCCTTTCTCCTTCTGTCTGCCTTTCTCTGAGTTGATAGCTAAACCCTAACTTAACTTTTCTTATATGGTTATGTTAACACCAACAGGATGGGTAAGATTATTTTTGTGTGAGTTTGTGTTGAACTCTCAAAAGTGTAAATGAGTAGAAACAGTAGATATGTACCTGAACTCACGGTGGCTTTAAAGGGTGCTATGCAGTTTTGCTTTTTGCTCACAGGTTTCTCTGTAGAGCTCCCTCTACAGCTTTGGAATCGACATTTGGCAGCTCCTATGTTTACTTGTCTGACTAGCTTGGTCAGTCCGCCGCTTCCTCTTTCTCTGTTCCTCCAGCAGTGCTTTCTTAAGTTAAAAAACTCTGAAAAAAAAAACTCCATCCCTACCTGTTGTTCCTAATTGGGCATACGTGTGCATTGCTGTGAAGCAATCTGTCGCATCGCAAGACATGATATCACACAAGACTTCCAGATGCTGAGTCCGGCGACTCCCCGGCCGAAGGCTGGAAGGATAGCTTTGGATCACCATTCAACTTGAAAAAAAGTCATATAACTATTCCAATGACTCCGAGGCTGTTCAGTTAAGGTAAATTAAGCTAAAAAAAATGGCACAATTCCCCTTTAAGAGCTGCTTATTTCATTGAAATTCCCACTCTAGCCTATAGAGTGCAGTGTTGAAATGTGCCAGCATTGAGCACTTCCACTCTGGCTGATGGGTAAGCTAACGTGTTAGGAATGAAAGCTGTTGAATAGTCGAGACAACTCTGTAAATCAAGTCTGATAACAGTACGGTTATCAGCCGTCTTCCCACCCTCTCTTCTTCTACTGTCATTTCTCTAGCCTCTCTATGCCTTCTTGTAATTGCTTTGTTCTTGCTTTGCCAACAATTCATCCCTCTCCTCTTCACTCTCTCCAGCCCATTTTGCCCTCCCTCTAAAACTCTTGAAACACTCTCCATCTCTCTGACAGGTTTCACACACAGCTGATGGGGGAGCAGAAAGTGGAACTGTGCTGCTGTGAGTTTTAATGGGGCTCATCTGTAATCCTTAATCTGACAGTTCATCAAAGCAGATCATGCATGCTCACCAGGATGCATGTGAGTGTAATGTACCACATGTTGTCTGTGCCTGCAGGCTAATGAGTAGGGGTATGTATGATATCCTATAGCAGCACAGATGCTGTATGATATATATAGTTCAGCGTAAAATTGTGACTGAGTTGTAGTATTTCATTCAATGCACAAATTACCGTACACATCTAGGTGTTTGCGTTCTCATAATTTCACTGTGTTTTGTTTTTAATTTTGTATATAGAGAATATAGAAACAGAGATGTATTTGGTGGAAATCTCTGTTGCAAAATTAAAATTTCACACCACTAAAAGGGAGAGCAGGAAGAGATCAACGCAAACCCCAAAAACTTCATAACGCAGTCCAATGTTAACTACAGTCTAGCATGTGTACTGGTGGAGCATCAACTACATGAGCCAGTCAATGTCCCACATGCTGTGTGTGAAGTGAGACAACATGCAACACTACCAACGTTTGGATCTGATGTGATCTTTGTAGGACACCTGTCAATGTGTTCGCCAGGCACCAGCTGCTCTACTTTAGCAGAAAAGCCAAGACATACTGTATGTACTGTACAGAGCAAACCAAATAACCTGTGGTATGAGCAGTATGGTATTTTAGATTCAGGATCAGAGTCTAATGTGTACTTTTACACTTGTCTGTATCCCAACATTCTTTTCTCTTGCCATGCAGAAGTGAGTTAATTGAAAGTTGTAATCAGCATGAGTCAGCACTTTTAATCAGTCATAACAGCAGTAAAGCCCATTAGTTTGTGAGTAATCAGGATTTGTGTCAAACTACATGCTGTGTAATGGTTGAGGACTCAAAGTTGAGCCGGAAATACTCAGATTTCAATACTACAGTATAGCCTGTGAAATACTGAAGTGACAAAATGTTTGTTTAAAAAATAAGGTGGTGCTGAGCTGATATGTATAGCCATGACTAAGACCATACAAATTGGACCAGATCTCACGTCTCAACCTGCCCGGGCTGTGACACTGCAGGCAGACATTTGATTTCCACCAGACAGGAGCAGTGAGGGCAGCAGCTCTAGCTCAGTTTGATCGGATGGAATTACAGTTTGGTAAGCCATCCATGTCATCCTGCAAAACGCTTTATAGAAGTGAGACTAACAAGAGTGACATTCACAGGTAGCAGAAGGGCAGGCATCCTCAGAGAATCACCACCTAATTGGTGATGGCCATACTCAAGTAAGCTCAGCACCTGCAATGTGCGGTGCCACGCAACTTGTGTGTGTCTGTTTTGTGGCACTTAATTATGCTACCAGCTATCTCCTTGGCCTAATGACAGTATGTGCATGCCAGAGACACAATGCCTGCAGAGAGGAGGAAATGGAGAGGAAGTAAGCTTGAGGTAGACTGAAATGAGAGAATATTATCTGTCGGTGGAGGAAAGAAATGTGGTGAGCCAGTGATCGAGGTGCTCTGTGTTGAGAATTTTAAACTGGGGTTTCAATTTTGATAAAAACAATGCAAGAATCATTAATTTGTATATCATCTATCTTGCTTTAGTCGGCTTGTTTAGACGTTGAGCTTCCTACTAAAAAAGCTTTTAGGCTCAAAATATTGAATGTAGAGTCATATGCCACACACACACACACACACACACACACACACTAACATGTAAAAGTGTTTTTCCAACTAAACTGTAGAGTTGGGTTCCCGCAGTGTTAACCCCAGTAGGGGGATGTGGTTGTTGCTTATGTAAGAAATTGCCTGTTACTAAAGGCTGAGAACTCTATTCTACTCCCTGGCAGGAAAATGGTCCATGTTTTGCTCCCTGGTTTCCACCAATCACAGGCCGCTATTGATCCATTGATCCATTCAAAGGAGATTGTTTGATTTCTATTGTGCATTGGGAATTGTGCAAGTTTTACAGCTCAAAGAAAAATGGTAAAACGGGATTACCTTAGACAATGAGGATGGCACTTGACAAACGCACTTTTTGGGCCAAATTGTAGCTTCGACATATGAAAAACAAAATATGAACTATAATTTCATACTACGCAGTTTAAATACTATGTTTTGTCCAAGTTATTAAGCAACAAAAGTTCAAATGTATTCTTATCAATAAATGCGCACAGGAATATAATGAAAAAGTAATGATGGGATAAAAACACAACAATAATACTTTAACACTAATATTAAAGTGTAAGTCTCACCAAATTGCAAATTAGGATGTTTTTGTGAATGGACCCGAGTCAAACACAGATCGACACGTTTTGACTGGCAAGATAGTGGCGTCCGGAAAAACCAACTTTTGAAGTGAATTGTTCAAAACCTTTCTTTTAAGTAAACTCTGTGCACACAAACAATGTTATCAATGCTTGGGTTCATGTGTGGAGACCCTGGTAATACTTCAAGCAAAGTTTCATGTTGTGTCGAGCCTTCTTATTGTTTTAAAAATAGGGATTTTGATGCTATCATAGTAGTGGCCCAGGCTCTCCCATTCAAAAGCCCATTAGACAAAAAATGGAAATACAGTAAATCTTAAAAGTGGCCTTTCCGTTGTAATTATGCTTCTAAACAAAGGTTTGACACGGCCCCATTCACAAAAACACCCTAGGTTGCATTTTGATGAGAGTTCCGCTTTAAAGTACTATATTTGGCAAGGCATCATGTGTACATAGTGAGGTTTTGATGAGTTAGTGGGTGACGCTTCTTTGATGTAAATCAAATTGAATTAGCAGTATCATGGGTTAAACACAAACTTCTGACTGTGAGCACATGTTCTCATCCAGCATATTAAAAGAATGTGAAGTCCAGGCACCATGTTGGGCTCAAGCTTGTGAAGTGTGCATACAGTACGATCAGGAGACTTCATCGTAAAAAGTCACATCTTGGTCATTAATGCAAATATACTTCCAGCGATCCACAGGGGAAATGAGCGCTCGTCTCTGGGGAATCACCCTGGGTATCTGACTGTCCACCCACTGATTAGGCAGTTGTCACCAGAGGCCTGGTTGCCAAGGTAACTGCCTTCTGTCACCTCCCGTTCTTAATGCTTCCTGCTGCTCTCCACTCTCTGCTGCGCTCTCACTCTCCTACTCTGCTTGTCTTTTTCTTTTCAAAGGGCAAGTGCTTGCAAACTTATTGTGCACGTGTGTGTGATTCTTCATGTATATGTCTGTATGCGTATGTCTGTGGGTGTGTATAACTCTGTCTCTGTGTGTGTGTGTGTGTCCGTACCAGCATGTCTGTGTTATCAGTCACACAGAGTGGCCACTGCCTCCCCTGGTGATGGACTGTGATGCCAGTCTGTCAGCAGCTCACAACACGTCTGTCGGTACTGAGCTGGAAAGTAAGAAAGAGTTGTTGGTGTTCATTCACCCTTCCCTTTCCCCACCTTCCTTCTTTCCTACCTTTTTGTTTCCTTCTTCCAATTGTTGTTTTCTCTATCCCCCCCTCTGTGTAGATGTGTTTTTTATTAAATTTTCCATTCATTTTTGTCTCTCCTTTTTCCTCTTTCCTCAGTTATTTTTTTTTCTCTCGAGTGCTTTCGTTCATTTTCTTCTCTGGTGCACTATTTTTTCCCTTAACCTTTTCCTCCCTACTTGTTTTTGTACCAACATTTTTTCCTCCTTTCTCTGTATTTGGCTTCCTGCTTTGTGTCCTAACATCCATCTTTCCTTCCTTGCTTCGGTGAGTCCAACCTGCTTTCATGTTTTTACTGTAATCATCTTCCATTACCTTTCACATTTCCTTCCACCCCTCTTCCATCTCCCTGCCTATCTTCCACTTTGTTTTCTTTTCTTCTTTTTTCCTCTTCCTTACTACACTTTGCACTATGTTTTCTTTATTTTATTTCCACTCATCTTTAGGGGAAGGTTTTTTTGCAGGGAATTGCAGAGGTATGAAAGGAATACACAATAATTGTGTTGAAATGGAAGACAATCATCCTCAGGTGTAAATAAGGCATATTGGAAATTAGTTTTTTTCAGGTATTTTCCACAAACTAAAGCACTGACAGTAATAGAGGTGTGAGTTAGCGGCTGCTGTTGTCTTAACCAAAGCCTCTTTAGTTTAGTTATACTTTAGAAATTTAGCAAAATACTCCATACATAGTACCTTATATTCAGAGATGAATTATACCAGACCTGTGTAACTGCAGACGAGAATGTTATAGCTTTTGGGAGAGAGAGACACACTACAGATAGTAATTGCAACCTGGCAAGAGATGGGGAACAAAGAGAGCGAGAGAAGGTGTCAAAGTTTAGGGTCAGAGTCACACGTTCATAAAAAGCTCCAGGACATTCAGATCCAGGAGAGACGGTCCCTGAGCCTCGGAAATCTGCCCCTCCATCTGTGTGTGTTTGGCTGCCAGATGGATGCTGAGCACTGCCATGCCCGAATCGGAGCAATACGGACCTCAACCCACAGCTACCCTCCTGGAACTGTGTGCATTGCAGAATGCCTCCCCTCTGTTGTCCCACTGGTTGCTCTCGTTGGCTATTTTCCTTGTTGCATTCTCACTGTTTAGCGTATTACCATTAATTGTAATGCTTGCAATTTGAATTTGCAAATGTGATCAGAGATGAAAATATAGGAAAAGTCATTTTAAATTTGAGTTGTGAATGCGAAGTACACTACCTGCTCTGTCTACTTAGCTACTGGTACACCCGAGGCCTGCTAAACCCTTCTACTGCTCTTTATGGCTCTCATTCTCTTTGTCCATTTGTATGTTCTTCTCTCGGCAGAATTGTCCTTTGTAAAAGTTTATGGAGGACATGCTGGTCCTGCAGGGCAGCCATCCTCTGTGTGAGACTAATCAAACACTGCTTTCTCTTTCTTCTGATCCCTCTTTCTTTCTCTCTTCCTTCTTACATCCCTGTGATGCACACTGGGCTCGTTAATTACTCTGGAGTTTCCAGATCAGCATGCTCTGTCCTAACGTCATCCAGTGTAGGAACATATTGTACAAGCTCTTATGGAACTGTGTACAGTAGTCGTGACGCTCTGTTTGTAATATTGTTAAGGCTGCTGGCTGAGCTGTTGCACGTGTTTGTTTTTTACTTTATTTTTAAACTTTATTTTCCTATAAGGGAGTGTAAGTGTGTGACACTTACATAAAGTGTGTCTCACAAAGGTACTGTCACCATTCCCAGTTCTTCTCTTAAATTGAGATGAAAGGGTGTAGCATCTCTCATCTTAGACAGATATCTGACAACTAGAAGAAATAAAAATGTCATACAAGCATGGTGTTGTAACTATATCATGTAAGATGTCTCTTGCCACTATGTGTGGCCTTAGAGATAGGTCAGTGACCTTATGCAAGCTATAAAGAACAAATCCTGTGAGACTTCTGTGTTCTGTTTTCCCATTAGAAACCATTGACTCCCTCTTCAGTGGGAGAGAGGGGACAATTTAACTCAGGTATACACTCTCCATAGTATACTGTGTACTTTTTCATTCTTCAAACCCACCAAATGCTTTGTGTGTTTGCAGGCAATTTCCACCACACCGTATAGCCAGGAACTGGCTCAGGAGCGGTGGGCTCTTGAAAAGATCGATGGTGAAGCCCGGGAGTGTAATGTGTCTGATGACCAAGTCCATGTTCTGTTTGTTGTGTAAGTAAGATTAAAATCCTCACATCTTTTTTTCTCTGTGTGGGTGCAGCACCATGTCTATGTATTTGCTGTAGAGAATGTCCAAAGTACCAGGGGAGAAGCCAATACAGAAACATTCTTCTCTAGAAGGTACAAGGTTTTTTCTATAGAGGATTTGGATGTAGAAATATGAGGCTGCATGATGAATGCTTCAGACAAATTCTGAATGTTGTAATGTGCAACCGGGAAGTTGGTTCACTACAGAGGTCCAGGACTGGCCTTACATCTCCTCACATTGTTGAAACAAGGCATTAAAAAAATAAGAGGCTCTGTATATTTGCCATCCTGATAATGCACCACTGAATATTCATCATTTTCTTCAGTTGTTGAGCTGCATCCGTGTCGAGTGAGAAAGAGAGCAAAACGGGGGTCTTGATGTTTTATAGGGTATGGTACCACTTCATTTGATCTGTCTTTGGTCACTAATGCAGAGTCTCAAATGAGGTAACCAATATGAATAAAATAATGAAAAGTACTTTATCATTTGGTTATAATACAATAATGATGATGTCAAAATAGTAAAATCTTTGAGCAAATCTATTACTGACAACACATACATTACTTGAGAGAAACCGTTGTGTGAAAATGGATATTAATGCTTTAAAAATGAAGCATGGTTGGTTAAATCAGGAGTTGAGAAGAATGAAATGGAAGGCTCAGGGGACCTTAAATGTCAGGATCAGCAGGGGACTCCCCGGAGGCTCATGTCTCTTGCCAGAGGTGAAGTTGTGTGAAAGCTCCTGCTGAGCTGAGCTGGTAATATCAGAGCGGTAGGGCTGTTTTTACACTAATGCAAGGGAGAGGAATCTGAACAGAGTTAAATCGTAAATTTTTTTAGCCTCCCACCATGCTTTTGCAGTGATGAAAACAATCACACAGTCAGCTTCACAACAACACTTATGCATGGCAGCAATCATTTTGTTATGTGTAATATGACACAGGGCTGAACAATTATTTGAAACACAACATGAACTGTTGCAATATCCCAATTGCAGGCCGCATAATATCTGTGAAGGAAAATGAGAATAATGATGTGAAAATGATAATTTCCTGCAGAATCATATCACTATTGCAATATCGTAAAAACAAGCGCAATTTTTTCTTTTTTAAATTGTCAAGCCCCAGTTTGACAGCCACAACTGGAAAAAGAATTGCTTACAACTTGTTAAAATGTGAAAATCGTTGTAGATTGAGCTGCACCAGAGTGTCATCAGGAAAGCACAGGTGTAATTATTAACCTTAATGACCTCAACTCTCATTAATTTGATTTGTTACACCTGTAACGGTCTTGCTATGATGATAAGTCAACATGTCTGCTGTGAAAAACGGCTGACACATTAAGCAGCAGAAAATAATGTTCTTCACTGACCACTGGATATGGGTAGGGGATAAAGAAAAGTCCAGAGCATGTTTAAAAGTAAGTCAATTTTAAAATGTGGGAAGAAACTGAAAGGGTGAGAGAGAGTGAAGAGAGAAATGTGTGTCTCAGACCGGAGAACCAGGCAGTGGGTAGAGGGGATCAAACGATGACATTGAGGTGAAAGATAAAATAACAAAAGGAAGATGACAAAGATAAACTGTGAGCAAAATACAGAAGGTTGCGTTAGAATAACCCACATGGGGAGAGAGAGATGGTGATTGAGAGATTGTGTGTGTGTGGTAAGAAGGAGAATAAAAGTGCAGCAGGAGAATGGCCTCTTTGAAAGCAATTATCCTTGGAGCAGGTGTCGTCAGATTTGCTGGCCCTTGCCAGCACATTTCTGGAACAGGGAATCGAATCGGGGATCTGGCAATGTACTTCGATTTCAGGCCCCAATAAATAAAATAATACCACTACCACAAAATATGAATAAGGCTAGAATCAGGAGTAATGAGAGCAGGTGGTGGAGTGCCCCCTGGTTATCCAAAAGGAGAGCAGAAAACGTTTTAGCTAGCAGTCAAGATCTAGTGAGGAAAGAACCTACAGAGAATGAACAATAAGTGATATGACAATTTTAAAAATATCCAAGTTTTAAAAAGAGACAAAGCCATATGCAACAATGACATGCTTTATTTAATTTCTCCCAAGTGAGCTGGTGAGCTAATACGTTAGCAAGCCAGAAACATGCTATCGCTAGCTACTTACTACCTCTTGCATTCTGTTCTCACTGGTGAGGGTGTACATGGAAGTGATATGGGTGCAGCAAAGCTAAAAGGTGAGTGATTGAGCTGTCAATTAAGCACAGTCTGTAGACTCTCACACAGTCCTAAAAACAGGTCTAACTTTAATCTGCCAAAATAATTGAAATGACATGTGCTTAAGTGTGCAGGGCCTTTAAGACTGTTGTTTGAAGATATTTTTTTGTATTTTGGGTTGTTAGCCTTGCAACTATGGCTTCAGGCTAGCAAGTTTCCTGCTGTCACTGTGCAGAATGTCTGCTAGAGCTAGGCCCAGAAGTGTTTAGCTAGACCAGTTTATGTTTCATGTTACTAGTTTGGCTACTACAGTGAAGATTACTTGATGACGTGTGAAATGGACGCGAAAGAATCTTCAAGAAACGTCACAGACTGTCAGATGATGGTAAGTTCAAAAAACAATGTCTTGCTAACGTTAGGTAACCGAAAATATCAGAGGAATGTAGAAACTATATGAACAAAAAATAGAAAGTTGTTGTCTTTGAGACTTGAAATTAAAATAAAAAAGGCATGTAGGCTATTGGCTTGTCAATTTGGAATCACACGGAATCTTCTTTTTTAGTAATTAACTTCCAGTAAATAAAAAAAATGTCATTATGGTGGTGCAGTGACTGGTCAGTATGCTAGCTAATTTAGTTTGAATAACTATGCATGTACAGTGGTGTTGCTTATAGTGTTTAAAAGGTCTTTATCCCAAAATACATGTTGCAAACGTTTTTTTGAAGTAATGAGGGAAACTTTAATAATATCTAGATGTCTTTTTTCTTTCTTCGTAAAATTATTTTCTGATATAAACATGCGCCATGCTAGTGACTGTCGACAACTAGATTTCACTTTTTGAAATAAAATGTGACAAATGTGACAAATCTTTCAAATAATTCACCTGTGTTTCATATTCTAAAGACAGAGTGACGCAGATTCAGATCAAGCATATGTCTTAGTTTTGTATGAAAGTAATGATGATTATTGGACAGAGATGTTCACAAGTCTTATTTTGGAAGTCCAAATAGAGTCTCAAGTCTTTAAGCTCGAGTCCAAGTCAAGTCTCAAATCTCTCTTGCCATCTTATCTGTCCCTAACACTGTGATGGTCATGATGCTCACCAGCATTAATGACGAGGAAGCATGTCTGTAGCTGTACATATATTAACCTAGTCTGTCTCATCATATGGATACAACTATGAATATACAAAGTGTCTGTTCCCAGCATTAGCACAACATTTTACGATGGTTATCTAGTTTCCTGTGACGATATAGAGGGTTTTCACCATCGTCACGTTCTGGGCGGTAACCTGGATGCGCGGCCATATTGGAGACACTTGGTGTAAACAACTGAACGGAGTACATTGGAGTATTGTGCACTGTGGATGCTTTAAGTGAATGTAGCCATGTCTGAACAACAGGAAGCATCCAAGATGCAAAGGCACATAGGGAAGGACTTGGACCACAATATTTTACAGAAAGAAGAAATTACAGAGAAATTACAGTTTATTGGCATGTCAGATCCCTACAAATTGGCTCCCTCTTCTTAGATCCAAGCAACCTCAATCCTTTTAATACCAACCACAATGCTTCTGCAGCACTTTTAATTCAAATTTGACTTTGAATGTCTGATCAGATTCATCATTTTGTCTACTTATTCTTTGTATAATAACTCATAACTAGGATAACAAGTATTTAATCAGATTGAATAAGATTTGATTATTTGTTTGACTTATTAGTATGGAAGAGGATTATGGCCGCATGTGAACAATTTATTAGAGTTCTGAGTTTAAAGTCAGAATTCTGTCTTTAATCATATTCTCCAAACTCCTTATTCTGAGAATAGCGACTAACGATAATGACTGACAACAGACAATAGAAATTAGCCATGTTCACCTGATGAGTACAAAAGCAAAATGGCAATCGTTAGTGGCAGGAGAGCAGGCAGAAGGAGCTCGGGAGACGTTCTCCAGAGTGGCGGGGAATGAAGAGGAGGCACAGTTAGACCCAGCGGCAGCAGGTAAGCGGGGCTCAAGACCCAGCCCGCTGGTTGGCGTGCCCGTCGATCAGTGTACAAACCAAAATGTAAAAAGAGTTATGGTTTTGCCCGGTTGCTGGTCACCAGGAAACAGTTCAGCATGTTAACTAACAATAAAATTTAAACTCATCATGAGTACATTTTCGTTTTTGCACAGATAAATACAAGACAAATAGGAATACATGTTAATAAATGATCTTTAGAGGTGCTTTTAGGAACAGTGCTTTTGAGGAGATTTATTTTGCACAGAGCCATGCTTCCAAGCTTTAGAGACCTTGTTTACACTTGGCCCTATTTAAACGATCTAAGCGCACAGCGCAGGTGCATTTGGGGCGTGTCCGAAGTTTGATGGTGGAATAAACTGTCTGTGCTGTGCTATCACTACCTGCTCCCTCAAGATAGCAATACGCCAAGAATTTACCTGAACATACTTCCCCTGCAAGATCAGCAAGCCCATGGATGCAAAGATGGGTGCAGGTGCATTTGCTATTTTAACGACGTGGGTGCTGGACGGGAAATTGACTACTGTGTCGCTCTTAAAATAGCATTGACACTTGCGTTGGGCTTTGCGCTGCACCGAGTGAAAGATTAGGCCCTTTGTTTTAAAATGCATGTGGGGCAATGGGATCACAAGTGCGCGGCTCTAAATCTCTAAACAACCACTAAGAAACATTGGGATCCAATCACTTAAACACATTTGTATTTTGTGTTGCAAACGGGTCCAGATGCATTCCCCGTCATTTAACCCTATGAAAGGAGATGTTTCGGATTCTGATGACAGCCTTCTCCAGCTGTACTGACACAACCGCTAACATGACTCGCTAACAGGAGTGTGGACATAATAACGGAGAAAATAAGGTCTGTCTAGTGTGAATTGTTCCCGGCCTTGAAGACACTATTCAGGAGATCATGTTACTGCACAGAATGATCATAAATCTTAAGTGTATTTGTACAGTACATTGTACTATTTAATAACAACCTGACACTAATACACTACAGTACCTTTGTTTTATTAAGCTGATATTGGTATGAGAGTGTGTGTGTGTGTGTGTGTGTGTGTGTGTGTGTGTGTGTGTGTTATCTGACAGTGATAATAGCTGTCATAATTTACCATTAGGTTTTCATACTCATGTTATATTCATCCCCAGGTGGTTTATGAACACTTGTTGTGTGTGTGTGTGTGTGTACATAATGTGTAACCTTTCTATAATGCATGGTAATGACTGTATTATGTTTCCAAATAGGTACACAGTACCTAATGACCTCTTACTGTAAATCTTGTGGCTTGTGCAATGTCTCAATTTCTTACTGTCGTTTTTAATTAGTTCCTGGTTACATTTCCTTTCATTTGGCTGCTTTCCCTCAATTTTCCTGCAAATGAATGATAAGTTTATCAACCCAATCACTCTGTTACACAGGCAGGCGGTTTTGATGTTACTTATTCATGACTAGCCACCTGGAGCATGTACATCTACTATAACACGTCAGTCTTCCATTAGGATGTAGGATTGGATATTAGATATTGTGTAATCAATGTCACTTCTCCACATCCAACAAGTACTGTAATCACTGTGCACATTATACCAGTGGTCCCTTATTGTTTGTGAATGCATACATTTATGTGGTATCAATATATGTATACAGTATAATGTCTTGTCCATAGTTACTCTATGCATTAAGGGTTCCTTTCAGAAAAACATAAGAATATATATATTTTTAAGATAATGTTTTGGGGCATTTTTAGGCCATTTATTTCCACAGTGAAGATGAAGACATGAAAGGGGAGAGAGGGTAGGAAGGATGCTGAGGAGTAAACCTCTACATATGCACGCCTGCTCTACCAACTAAGCGGCCACAGAAAAACAAATTCATATTATCTGGGTATTTTATATGAATCCTCTCCTTCTTGCACTTTCACATCTGTTCATGATTTGCGTGTTTATCTCTTTGTTTTTGCTCCAGAGCTCCAAGCTCCAAAGTGCTCCAGTGACACATTGCCACCGACTGCCAACAAACCTGAGGGAAATATAAATACAGAGCGAGAACAAAAGTGAGATTTGAAACTGATGTTTGGGGACGAAAGCTATTGAAAGACAAAGAAATTAAAAGCAAGGGACATGGTTACAGAAGCATACGCATATTTTATTTTTATTTATTCTCTATGCGTGAGTTTACTTTCAGATTTTTACATATATTTACAATGTGCATGCTGTGAGTCAAAACGAGAGCTTTATGTGTCTGCAGTAAACCAATGAGCAGACAGCCTAGCAGCAGCTATTGCACCCTAACCAGGGCTGAGCTGGCATTTTCTTTGTTTCACACAATCAGTTGATAGTTTAGCTTTCATATTTCTTTGTCATGGAAATTAAGTCATTACGGTAGCTTACTCTGGGGAAGTACAGCTTTTATTTCACGATGAACACTGCTTGGTTATGCAAAGCAGTTGCATCATCCACGCTGTAAGTTATCAAATATTTAGATATACACACATATGGACACAGGAGTGTGCGGGTGAATATGCGTAACATTATACTAACATGCAAAGGCACTGACACATGCAAACACATTCCTATAATTGTCTGTATAAAGATTCATTGTTTTACATTAGTATTATATTTTTAAATATACAAAATAATCCAACTCATTAAACATAAAATGGATGCCTGTGCATACACACAGGCAACACATTCATCTTCATTAAAAGCTGTGATCAAGAAGAGACCTGGGGCTGTCATTGGTAATGCTTCCCTTTGATGTATTTCACTCTCTCTCTCTCTCATTCAAATCAGAAGTTACATCACTTTCATCTTTTCTGCTAAACTGTTTATGAAACTTGTGTTTCATGTCAAAGTACTAAAATCATATTAAAGCCTGCTGCCATAGTCCAGACAGACCAAAGCTCTGAGTTGACTGTGAAAATGATGTGAGGCTTATTCTTCTTAGGGAAACAGTTCCTATTGTGTTGTATGCTGGCTTTAATGTGTAGCAGATGGCTAAAGATGAAATCTGAATGTTTCTGTACGTTTTTGCCATTAAAGCAGCAAATGTTACCAGTAGGGTTATAACCAGGTGGATTATGACCACTAGTACCATTTTGGCTGATTATTGTGGACAAAATACATTGAGAATTTTCAAATTCATATTTTTAATTTTTGTATACACTTATTTGCTTAATTGCAGAGAGTTGTATGAGATTAATACCACACTCTGTTTTTTTGTGTACATATATATATATATATATATATATATATATATATATATATATATATGTATATGTACACAAAAAAACAACTCATGTTTATATAATGGACTATTTCTTGGCCGAGTGCTGTGACTTCCTGGAGTTATAACTTGAAGATACAACATGGTTATGCCTGCACTTTATGCGATATGAGAGTGTCAGGTTATTTCCCAATATGTGAACTGTTCCAATTCTACAGAAGGGGGTGAATTAGTGGCGGACACATATCTGACTACACATATCTGACATATACTGTATCTGACTAATTTCTTAGTGTGTGTGATTCTACTGTGACTTCTTTTGGATGTGGAAGGAGATGAGTTATTGTTGTATTTCTTTAAATGAGTGAGGGTTGGGGAAAAAGTGTTTGTTAGTGTAGATTTAACGATGGTTTGGTTATGCTGGAGGCATGGTGTCTTAAATAAAATGTGTCTTAGGCTCACAGGGTAGTTATGGAGATTTGGGCAACAGATTTAATTTAAGGCAGAAGTGTTTTTATGGTCTGGCAAGCATGCTTATCTGTTTCAAATGAAGGTGAGTTCCACACAAATAGAAACGCGTGCATGTATACAGAAACAAACAGTAACTATGCCCACCAGTTTTACTGCAAATGATGATTCCTCCCCTTGTTATTCCCTCTCTTTTTCTCTCCCTCCTCAGGCTGCCATCTATAAACACGTTTTCAATATGGACACACTGCTGCTTTGTTGGTACAACCCTTCCCAATTTCCCATTCATATTTGGTCACTCGTCATGCTTAAGTGATAAAGGTAATTGTGGCTACCAGCTATCTTTGGCTTTGGTTTAGCAGCACAACTGGAGCTGCCTGCAGCACACTCTTCTCCTAATCAGAAATGGGATACAGCATGTTCTACCCATTGCAGCTGTAGAAGTTTTGCTGTGTTTGCTTTTGATGTTTGCTTCAGCTTATATTATCTTTGTACCAAATTAAATGCTTAGGGTTCAAGTTCAACTGATGTCAGGGTCTCTTCCGGGGTCTAGTTTAGTACTGTAGTGTACCATGTCTCTGTACACTGCTCACCAATAATAATAAAAAAGCAGCATGCAGATAATAAAACAGTATGTTGACATCCATGTACCAATTTGATTAACGTGTGTGTGTCTTGGAGAGGACAGGGCAATTCATTAATTGATGAACTGATATATCTTACCAAAATCTGCATACATTCCTGCATTTAATCATGCAATTTGTACGGTATATTGTACATTGATGTGTGCGTAATAAGATTGATTTGATTTGATTGATTGATTCAATTTACTTTATATCCCGCTCCTGCAAGTATAATTAAGCTTAATCAGACAGTGTCAGCTAACATATTAAGATATAACAATAAATAACAATACATGCTTTCTTACCATTTTTTGCTGTACTAATTAGTAAAAAATAATGACATGGAGATGAAGCAAAATGCCCACACAGGGACTTCCTTTGAATGGTGTTATCAGAAGCGTAGATACTGTATCTTTAGCATACTCAAACAAATAATCATTCAGTTCTCAAAATGCATGTATGATCTAAGTCTTACTCCAACAGCCTCTGTGCTTTTAAAATATCCGCATGTGCCTGGAGCTCCCTGGTCGGATCAGGTAAAGCATTCCTAATGGATGCTTTACCTGTGTGCTTGTTGAGAAATGTATATAGAAATGAAGGTGCCAAATGGTTATGTAAACTGTCGGTTTAAACACAGGTGAAACTGTTTTCAGGGAAAATCTACTCGCAATTCTATTAGGGACCGCTCCCCAATAGTGTGTTTTTTTCCCCAAAAACAGAGACAGCTAAAAAGTGTCCCACCAGAGGAAAAGAATCGCCTTGTGTTAAAAAGACCAAAAGATAAGGCACTTTTCATGACTTTGTTTTTTGGGGGCACAGAGTATTTGCCAATAAATAAGCAATTTGTTGCTGCAGGGGACCAAGAGTGGCACTTAAACTCCAAAAGTGTCAGAAATAGAAACATGGCATCGTTTTTAATTAGAAGGTGTGAGGGTTGTCTGTTATTGAACTTACAGTGTAGAGTGCCATTTTTCACAGTGAAAGGGTGGGATTGGATTCTTGGATTCTTTGCTTTTCATGTGTTTCCTGTCTCAATTGTTTAGATGGTTTTCCAACTACTTCCACTTAAAGTAATGATTCTATATATAGTATACTCTACACTGCAGCCATTTGTAACTTGCCAACTTTCACCTAATTTGCTCTTGTGTCTCTTTTCGCACAAACTGTGTGTGTGTGTGTGTGTGTGTGTGTTTGTGTGTGTGTGTGTGTGTGTGTGTGTGTGTGATGAGACAAAAGACTGAATTTCAGTGGAAAGCTGGAAGGACAGGGTGTGAGTGTCTGCGAATCATAAGTCTGTGATGAGCGCTAATGAAAAATAATTACGATTGGACAGGAGAACAGACACGGCATGCGCCTGTCTTATCCGCTCCCTCCTTTATCATTGATTCTTTGTTCTCCTCTCACTTCTTTCCTCCTATTATCATTAAGTCCTTCCAGTTCTGTATTCCTCTCTCTCTCTCTCTGAAGGCCAGAACCCGATAAAGGAGGAAGTAGAGGCAAGCAATAAATTAGGCTTTCCTCTTACCCCTGAATTTGCTATTATGTTCATCAGGTCTGGAAACCAAGATTGATATATTTAATAAACTGTGAGGAAACTGTTTTAATTACTCAGTACAGCATAACTAACTTAAACATTTTCATGCAACTTTTTGTTTTTCTGGGTCTAAATTTAAATTTCTTGACACTTTTGTTAGTTTTCTGACGTTTTGTCACTGGTGGGTGGCTGGGTTGATGATTTATTATGTATTATGGGATTACATAACTAATGTAGCAATACTAAAGTCTTATCTAATGTAATGTATGCCCCAACAAATTGGATCTTGAAGAGGCGAAATGGCCACAGGGGTGCATCTGGATATATGGTGGTGGTCTACATCACATGACTACATAATCGGTGAGTGAGGAGCGGTGAGTGATTAATGGCCTGTCTAATGGATTTTAGTAGCTTGACAAAACTTACGAAAATCTTTCAACACGTCTCAGAGTCTTTAACAACAAAAGTAGTTCGCTCAGTTTGGAACTTCTGTCCTGTTATGGTCATGTACTATATACCTGTTATCACGTGAAATAACACCATATGTAGATAAGGGGGAAGGCTAGGGAGTTGTAGTTTTTTGTCTAATTACTTTTTCCCATGTCAATGGGGAAACATTTAAACTCAACATGTGTTTTTAGCTTCTTACAATAAGTATTTTTAGGGAGCATGTATACCTTTTTTAAATTATACAGAAAATGACTCTCCCTTCTGGCTTTTGTAGTGTAATTGCTGTAACACATAATGTACTCGTAACAACCATTGTGTAAATCATCTCACTGAGGAAACACTTTTAAAGGCTACAGTTCCTGCGCAAAGATAAATGACATATGTTACTGTCATGGGAAGCTAAGTCAGGTCGGGTATTTCCCAGTGTTGAAGCAAATAGACATAACAGACAATTCATTAATTTTTATCTTGGATCACCTGGTGCACTCGTTTCCGTCAAGGTTCCAATTCGAGACGGAGCCATTCAGTGAAGTGTAATTTTCACACATGCTTCTTGTCGCCTTGGCTCGAGAGATAATAAAGATAAAGAACATCTGTTGATGCTGCTGCAAGATTTATTGCTGCATATATGTCCCAGTGCGTTTTTATGTAACACTAAACTATGGGGAGATAGTTTCTATGTTGTGCAGAATGGGAAACAAGATGCAGAGGATTAGCTATTGTATTCCCGGCTCCTATACGTTGGATAAGGCTGTAACACTGAGCAATATAATGTGTGAACTTCACTAAGATTAGACAAAAGAGGAAGTGGTAAAATAGTTTAATTTTCAGCTCGGCAAGGTCAGCCCAAGTTAATTAAACATTGCATCTTATGCAGAGAGAGAGAGAGAGAGAGAGAGAGAGAGAGAGATAGAGAGAGAGAGAGAGAGACCTTTCATTTAATTATCCTGGGTGTCATTTGTTTTCTTTTTGAGTGCCTACAATTGAGAGCAAAGCCTGTAACAAGGAACCAGTGAGTGAACCTCTGAGCCCATAGACAAATTTAACATCTCTTTAGAAGGGTTGTGTGATTGATTTTTTTTCTTTGGCGGTTAGCAGATATTGGGGATCCTGCCCATTTAGTATGAGCCTTTGTACAGTAAATGATAACAATCACCTTTGATAGTCTTTGAACACAAAAGGAGCTGTTGCATTCTTACATGACACCAGTGCAATGTAAATTAAAAGTCATTGGTTGAATGCAATAACATCAGCTTTTTTAATGTGACCTCAAATTGTTCAAAATGTCCTTTTTAATAACTGAGTACATCTTTTACAGTGAAAGACATCTTTGACAAAATGATTAGTAGGTCTTACAGTAGGCCTATGTATATTTAATTTGCATTTCAATCAGGAGAGACATGTTTGCAGATATGCAAATAAGATTTAATGTACAGCTCAAATAAAATGTACAAAGTCTCTGGCAATTAGACTCCATTGCTATACAAATCTTTCGTATATATCTACTGGACATATTGGGTAGAGAACCATCAGACCCCTCAATGGAATCTAGACACCGGTGTTGGCGATGAAGGAGCCCGAAGACCAGACCAAAGGAGGCTCCGGACCGGTCAGCTGGAGTCGATGACTGGAGGTGGAAGGTGGGTTGAGGGCTGCTCTCTTTGCCTGCAAACACAGCTGAATGGCAAATGGAGAAACAATTATTTAAAGCAGGGTTGTGACTCTGTGATTGGCTCTTGCCATTGTGTAACGATTCTGATTGGTTTAGCAGGAAAGTGAACGCCTGCAACAGCTGATTCGAGTTAAGTAGAGCATTAATTAAGAGTGAGGTCTTCCTGAAAGGATTTACGCTGAGATGCTTTTCAATAAGGAGAGACTAGTTGCAGATTTGCGACAGTTATACACGCATGATAAAATATACATTTGTTATGATAACAGCTGAATTGATATAGGAGTGCAACAATTAATAGTCAGGTCTTCCTGAAAGAATTTACGCTGAGCTACATTTGTATGCAATGTTTTTGGAGGCAGGAACAGTGCGTCATGGATAAATCCTGCAGTGCAGGATTGAGGATTAAATGATCTCTCTTCACTCAGAGAAAAGATTGCCTGGCGTGCATGCCTGAATGTGTGTGTTTTTGTTTACACTCTGTTTATCTAACAACAAAGCTTTTCAATCCCAAAATGTCAAAAGTTTGACACCTGATAGTGCCCACCTCTTCAATCATGATTACTTGGCTCCTCCTCTGTCCATCAACACAAGCTTTTGGAAATAAGATTGTGTGTGTGTGTGCCATGTTTGAGTAGTGTATTTGTATATTTTATAACCCCACAGCCATGTAGCTTTCCTGTGACCTGCTATTGCTCTCTGCCAGAGTGTTGCTTGTGCTAACTGTCTGATGATGAGAGGTGAAATAAATGTCATTTGAAGGTTAGTTTGAGGTAAAAAAGTGACATTTGTCTCAAGAGGAATTATGTACCACATTCAGGTCAGTTTGTAGAATGGGGTTCTGTTTTGGTGCAATTCCTTTTTCCTTTTGCATGAGTAAGTGATTACAAGCGTTTAATTGATGTTAACCCTCCCAGTGGCATCGCTAATGTTTAGATAGCTGTGTTTGATGTGCATGTGCAGGCCTATGTGATAGCTCCAAGTTGAATGGCAGCCATGTTTCCTGAAAATGTACTGACACCCTGGTGATGTTGAGTAACACGGAGAAAGTAATAATTAGTTTTACACCAACAAACTTCACAGACAAATATTAAGCTATGCACACCCAATCCCCCCCCCCCCAATTTCCGTCCTTCCTTCTTTCTTCAGGTTTAATTTGCAAATGAGGTGAAGAGTCACTGAAAGATAAGCAACAGTAGGATGCATAAAGTAGAAAACAGACAGAGAGACACTGTGAGACACACAAGTGAAGGCTCTGCGCCTTGATAGATAAGCCCGGCAATTCTCTGGACACTCCTCATATCTCCTGTTACGCTTGATTGTGGAGACAGTATAACCTTTCAGGAACCCCCTTCCCATCCCCCTGCTTCTCCATCATTATTTTCAGCCTCATATATACTATAATTCAATAGTGAATCTTTCAATATGCTGTAGAGGTATCTGGATTTTAATCCTCAAACCTCAGTCTTGCACTCTGATTCACTATTCCTAATCAGCTCTTCTTCTTGTAGTAAATGTAAACCGAAATCACTAACAATGTGTGATGTGTGATGTCATTGTCAGGAAACTTGGGGATATGTGATTGTGCAAGTGAGGGGGTGGAGGTGGAGGCAGTGTGACAGAGAGACAGAGCAAGAGAGACGAAATAAATCAGATGGGTTTTTGTGATTCACTACAGAAGAATTGTCTACCATAAGTAAGGTGGCGCAGTTGGCTCCTCCCCTGTTGCTATAGAGGAAAATAAGATTGAGTGGAGGGAAGATGAACTGAGAAAAGTAAATTGGAGATGATTTCATTTGGGAAAATACCTTCCACCTTCCACTACCTTTGAGTAAAATGCTTAGCTACTATTTTTCAAGAGATTAACAATTATCAATGTAATCAATATGTTTTTTGTTCTTATACCCTTGTTTTCAAAAAGAGAGTTTTACATCTTAGTTTTGCACAACGTGTTTGTGCACCTCTACATTATAGTCCTCATTTTCGTTTTCCTTTACTTTCCTTATCCCTGCTTTCACTGCTCGTCTCAGACTCAGCCAAAAGACTCCTGTAGATCACAGTATGTCTGCTGCAAGACGCATTTCTCTCATTCTTAGGTTGTTATTTTCTCCCCCTTTCTTTTCCTCCCTCTCTGCCTTTCTCCTGTCTTGTGTCAGATCACAAATAGTCTAAGCCTTCACATCTCATCCATATTTTACACATCACTCTGCCTTTGTCCACTGTTGCCTTTTTCACCCCCCAAACTCTCTCCTTTCTGTCTTTGGGCACATTGAGGAGAATTGGGAAGATGAGGAGAAAAGACCTTGTACATGCCTTGTGAATGTAATAGACAGAGGATGGTTAGGGGAAAGCACAATGTAAGCTGGAGAAGGATTGCATTGTGTCACAAAAAAACCTACATGTATCTTCATGTTCACCACTCTTTATTTGGAACTGACATTTTTTCCTCCTGATACCTGGCAACAGAATGTCTTAATGTAACATGTATCAATCTATACGTGACCCGCTCAATAATGCTCAATAAAGTCACATGCTCCTTTACTGGTTGAGAAAAACCAGGATTTTCATCTGACAGCCACAATATTTTAGTTAGTGTCAGCTTTTGTCTTTTGCTCTATTGGTACACCTACAGTACAGAAACACACTCACACAGGTAAAAACAGAAACACACTTTGTCCGACTTAATGAGCAGGAAGTTGAAAGGATAAACAATGCTCGCAGTTTTTGTGGTAGATGTTTACTTCGGTAAAACACATTGAATGATAATTACGCATTGTAACTCCAGATTCTATGAGTATAGGTGCAGTCTTCTAAGGCTATTGCTATTGGTTTGTCCCTTCGTGCTTGCACAGACATGAAGATTTTCTTTCCCACCATTGCGACCAGCACAGGCCTCAACTACGTCCGCAGATACTGAATATTACATGGGCGGACCCGTCGTTCGGCTCCTAACATTAGCATTTACTTTATTGTAGCAGGTGGCCCGACTCTTAGAAGGCTGTGCCTATACTTATAGAATCGGGAGTTACAATACGTAACTATTGTTATAGGCTTTGCCCCTATCGCTATCAGATGACGAAGCCTATACAATATAGAACACAGTGTGCCCATTCTGTGCTCTCCCTCCCTCAGACAGAGGAGTCTTCACCATTAACTATGAGACACAGTGTCTCATAAAATAAGTGCAGAAGCTGGAGTACACCTCTTCAAATATAAACTGAAATTCGTCAAATTCTCCTTGTCTTCTCCTGTCACTCACATTGTAGATGGCATTCCAATCCATTGCAGTAGTTCATCCTTGCCACCTTCGGCCATAAAACCTTAACTGTATCTTGACTTCATGAACTTTACATATTGTACTTACTTTTTTGCATCTGGCTGCTATTACTAAATCCTTCTATCCAGAATGTTCCAACAGCTGTGCAAAAACGCATACCTGTGCACAGTATTGTTATTTGGTAGCTACTTAATATACATGATAAGAAACATAAAAGACTCTAATTTGTCAAATTAATAATAAAAAAGAATAATGTTGCTGTGACGTGACGTGACG
>NC_048416.1:15966693-15974997 GCF_013103735.1 Etheostoma cragini | reverse complement strand
TATATACTGTATATATATATATATATAATTAAAATGACAGATAAATGAAGCCATGTACTTCTCAGCACAAGCTTTCAAAAATGAAAGTCATTCAAACAAAAATTCACATGTACAAAAAGGAGTAGGAAGAATTTGATTAACAACTTATCTGGTCCTACCCCCTTTCTCTACTTTTATCCTTTAGTGAATACAAAATCTTGTGCTTCACTTATTTACACATCAAAGACACTGATGCATACTTTTCGTATCCCTTTAATATATATTCATTTTAAATAATCTCTTAAAATTGCTCATTGTTGTAAATGATTTCATCTCTTGACTGCAGCTGTTCCTCAAGTAACTCCTTTGGTTGTGATGATGTGATATCTTTGATTCTTTTTTCTATACAAATGTTCCTCTTAAGTGATGTTTGCTCTCTCTCATTTGAAACATCCCTTGGATACTGTTTGATAGCTGACGATTAATTATTTTGTACATCAATTGTGCAGTTTTAGAGTCAACAATATCTTCAATATTTTAGTGCTTTCAATTTAATAAACAGTGGATTAGTTGGTTCTCTATAAGTGGTTTTATTGACAACTCTTAAGGCTCTCTTTTGAAGAATGAATATAGGTTCAGTGTTTGTTTTGTAAGTGTTTCCCCATACCTCCAAACAGTAAGTAATGTATGGAAGTATGAAGGAACAATATGTGTACAATGAGCTGTAAATGTAAATGCAGCTAATTAGAATGTTTTTAGATTTTTCCATTTCAATTTGTACTGTGATGCATTCCATGATTGTATCTAAAACAAACAACATTGTATTAACTATTTGACATTGATATATTTGGTCAATATATAATGCAACCCCCCACCCTTTGATTGTTTTCTATTGATGAATGACAGTTTATGTCCTTCAATCTCCTGTTGTTCTACCGTGAGCCAAGTCTCTGTCATTGCAATTGCTGTGAACTTTTTTTCTATTTGTTTTCGGCATTGTTTGATTTAAAAAAAAGTTTGCAATAAGGCTCCATCTGTTAAAATGTATAACTGATATTGTGTTGTCCATTTTTATGCAGGCAGAAAAGTGAAAAATCTAAGAAGCATGGCAAAGGATTCTGCGGGGAGCATTAAATCCCCCATTGCATTTGCCTAGTTAACATATAAATCTAATACATGCAGGATTCAGATAACTTTATGACATCATAGCATGAGCCAGATAAGTGCAGAAATGTTTGAACAAAAATACCAGGAGAAGAGCTGGATGATGGAGGGAGTTGAAGCTATCACACTGCTGTTTACAGAACGATTAGAAGAGTTAAGCTGCAGCTGTGAATAACATTTGAAGCCAGCTTGTACATACTGTAGGTTTGAATGCTATTGGTTTTTCTTTGTCAGTTTATATCACAAGCTGATGTGGCACAGAATCTACTGATGGCAGCCAGCTGAAGAAGCAGGATTACACCTACCAGCCGATGAATATCAGCGTTGTGTTGCTTCTGTTGTAAGAGGTGCTAGGAGTGATGAGTGCTCAAGTGGCACTTGTGGTGGAGGTGGATGAGTTCCCTGCTTCTAGTACAATATGCCCCATGGTCTCAGTGATTGCATGTATAAGTTCATTATCAAGCATAGCCCTTCACTTTCATTTAAATGCCTCGGGCTACATGGCGTGACAATGACAGAGAGTATTTCATCTCATTTAAATGCCTGAGTAAAACTACCTCGTTTGAATTTCAGCAGTCTCTGCAAGTTAGTTTCTCCCTCTGCCGGGTAAGGCAGTGGAGCATCCGCAGATGCAACCGAACCACTAGGCATGTGTGTGTGGAACCCTTATTGAAGCTCATGGCATTAATAATGAGGTCTGCTCCTGAGAATATTGGCCTGGCAGACTCTTATCACAGTCTTGAGGTGTTTACATTTGTTTGGCTGTTTGCAGTAATTGCTTAAGATAGGGTGAATCTACTGTATATGCGTTTTAGGTGTAAACCTCTTTTAAGATTGAGATTATTAATTATTAATTAAGGTTGATTTGATTTTATGACTTTTCAGTGGATGCTTTAAATGAATTATTGACTTGCATAACAAAGAATTATGGTGATAGGTTGGACTTGCTTTAATTAAGCAGCTTTGAATTCAAAGTCAGCACAGATAAAGCATACTAAGGTAAATGCTAAAGTTTTACATGTAGGAAACCATACAGCGTTAGGGTTGTGGATGGAAAAAAGATTGTTGCTAGATGCAAAAAAAAAAAATTATACTGACTAATGAAATCAAGAGACAGTCATAAGATCAACCTTTTTCATTTTAGAAGGACCTTTTCTAATTTTGTTGCTTTTCAGTAGATCCAATCTTGCTGAAGATATTATTCCACTCAAAACGAGGGATCTGGAAACTATTACCAGTGACGCTCTGTTTCAAGTGCAGTCTGCTGAAGCCCAGAATAAGTAAGTAAATATCAGCAAGCACTGGGCAATTAGAAACTGGCAACCCGGTCTCACGCCAGTGAGACATGGTCACGTTATTTTGATTTATTGATTCGTGTACAGGTCAGGTTAATGTCATTTATTTAGTGATTTTCGAACGTGACCATTCAACAAACTGCCATGACACTGGGCAGCTCTGGGGTATACTGGGTTTGAACGTTGTAAACATTTGGGATAATGTAGGTCCTCAATGAAAACATTTATATAACATGAGTATAGTTTTTTCTGCAGAAATATTACATATTATATATTTAAGAGGCACTCAGTTCAAATCAAATCAAACGTACTAAATTATAAGTTTTTATAGTATATGAGAATTTTTAATTTGTCGAAATGAGTTTTACTTTTATTGAGTTTTCTAGTGAAATATTAAAGATGGGGCTGTCATTAACCTTTCAGCCTGTGTCTGTGTGATCAATAATGATTTGTAAATTGGATGTTCATTCAAGTAAGACACAGGTATTTTTTGTACTTTACTAAGTAGGGGTCCCTCCCTCAATAGCTTCCAAAGTTTCCATCCACAAGTTTGGTAAAAAAACAACATTTTAAGGTGTTTGCATTCATTTTTGCACTCAGTCGCACAACACTAAAGCAAACATTTGCAAACAAAGTTTTTCTAGTCAAAATGGATTGCGCCGTCAGCACCGCTGCAGGGACAATAAAAGGCAACTTTTATTGTCCCTGACAAAAAAAGACAACTTTTCTTTTGAGACGTGTCGCTGTTTGAGCGCCTTCCATTTACTCTGGAGGACGTCCCACGGCTTGTCGTAACCTTTGTTGACCATTTCCTTTGTGAGTTCCTGATAAGTCTCTCGGCTCCTCGTTCGTCCGCTTACATCTGTCTTTGTTGACACCCGCCATGTGTGCAAACAGAGCGGAAATACTGTCCGGAAATTAACTAGAACTTCTTCTTCTTCATTTCGTGGTGGGTTGAAACCATAATATTACCTAAAACTCAATTGCAATTCATTATTTATTCAGCACATAACAATTCCATCAGCGTTTATTTTATAAGCCTTATATTGAAAACGTATCGTATAACGCATTTCCTTTGAGTCTATACTCATGAAATTCCATTGAATATTACTTTTTCCATACGTTTTTTTCCTGCAATATCGCTTTTGATAAAAACGTGTGGATGGAAACAGAGCAAATTCCTCGGTCTTTAAGGTGATTCTCGCCCATTTACTTACAGAGCTGTTTAGCTGAGGGAGCGGCCTTAGTGCCGCTGTTGATCCTTTCAGCATAAGCCACTGGTGAGAATAATTGAGGGCAGGTATTACTCCAACGATCTGCTGTGCAACGAGGAATGAAACCGCATTTCCCATTTTACACGGACTACTACACTCAACCCCAGAGCGCAAAGATCAGCTGCACTCTCTAATTGTCAGCAAGTGATTTCCTAATGTGCATTTACGTAAGAAAACTGGTTGTTTTAGACTCACCATTTCTCAACTGAATGTTTACATATTGAACGTCTTGCGGAGCACATCTGAGCACATTTTTGTTTAAGTATAAGCAGAGGAATAATGTTAATAATTATTTTAGTTTTTTGGCCCTCCAAACAAAGGAAATTCAAACAAACAACAAGCATCAACAGTCACTTTGGCAATAAGAAGGCTTAGTTTCATTAGTCCAGTTTCTCCCTTTGCCCTTGACAGATAAATCCCAAATATATATATTTCCTTTTGCTATTTATCAATCCAGATAGTTTTGGTGTTGTGATGTCGGCCCTAGAGATGTCTGCCTTCTCTCCAATATAAAAGAACTAGATGGCACTCTAGCAATACAGTTGGCGGGTGTAGTTCAGTAGAAAATAAATAGTTCCTACTTGAAACTGCTCGAGGGCTGTAGATTATCTTGAGTAACTGGGTCATGAAAAGAGACTGCTGTTTTCAGATGTAATTTTTTGGCACTTTTTCCATAATGTCTTAGATTCATGTGTCAAGGTGAGGATGTATTACATGCGCCAAAGCAAGGAAAGAGATTTTTTTTTTTAATACTTATATGTATAATATTAGTAATCTTCATTAGGTTATACATACATGTATTTATGTCAGCTAAATGTGTTTGGACTGCTTGTTGATACTGCAGTGAGTGTGTATGTTGCACACTCACTGTGGCCCCTGTAAATCTGAGTGTGTATACTGTAAATGTAAATAAATGACATTGACTGTTCACTGTATGGGGGAGTTGACCAATTCATGACATTCAACATGTTTTTGCTCCACTATAAATTAATGTATTAATATAAAAACAGAAACAGACAAAGAGAAACTTTTTTCCCAGAGCATTTATGTGCATGATACCCCATGGTGTGGGTGTGCATGTGTAATAGGATTGGTCTGGGGTTCAGAAACCAAAGCACCAAGTGTCTGATATCTTTATTAAAGGCTTGTTTGCAGAAAACCTCATTAAATGCTCTGTCACAAGTCATTCATCAAACCCTTGCAAGCAGACATAAACGTTTTTAAACACTTCAGTGTCTCCACTGTTGCTTCGTACGAATAAAAAATGCATAAAGTATTTATCGACTCCAATATTTGCCTATTTCAGTCAGTGCTGTGAGTGGTCTTACTGGTTAAAATAGGAGAGAGAGAAAGAATAAAGAGTGAACATACAGAGTAATCTTCAAGAAAAATCTGTAGAGAAGCATCACTGCTGTCCTCAGGGGACTGTGGCCCCCATTGATGGCATGACATGTCATTGATCAAGGGACCAATAAAATTACCAAGAGGTCGATAGAGGGTGTGAGGGATTGGCTTTCGTGGCCTTCCTCCTCTTACACACATTAACATGGATAGGCCTGGTGAGGCCAATAGGACAGGAAGCACTGGGTTTGCATATTCTGGTTTTCAGAGAATCCTAATGCGGCTCCACAATAATAAAACCGATTTAAGTGATGCTGTATACTGTTTTTCTAATCCATGCAGCAGACTGATCACATGAAATGGTGTATTTATAAAACACCAATTTGTATGCCATTTTTGGCATGTTATCAAGACGCATGCTCACTTTTTATTGTGTTTATCAATGCCGTTTGGCCTCCATTGACTTGCATTACCTTGTGACGGCATGTGAATTTACGCCATAACGAGTAGCATGAAAGGGCAAAAAATCTGCATAGGGAGGTTTGTCGGGGTGGTGGATGGGTAAAATGCAGGACTTTCACCCAGGAGGTCATAAACTCAACTGCCTTTTTTTTTCTTTTTTTACTAAAGCCAACCCTGTTCTTCATTTCCTAAACCCAAACACTTGTCACGTTTCCTAAACTTAACACGGTAAGTGGAGTGTATGTTTATGCTTGCTGTGTACACTGTAGACATACACGCAGATAGCTCACAATGCGTACATGTAACACGCCAGTTGACTTAAGAAAGTCGGTGTGTATGTTTACGCAAAGTCATGATGTCATTTTGCATACAGGATGTAAATCCTATGAAGTGTTTAATGTTTTGTCCCAGAATATGTACTGAATGCTTTCAGACCTGAGCACCGGAAGAGTGCTAGGAACTTTGACTAGACAAAATGAGCTTAGAGTGACACGTTTGACATAAAAGGAATAAATTGAGGACAGGGTATGAAGAAGAGGGGGACAGATGCAGTGATGAAAAAAACAATAGCAATAGACACTGTGGCCCATTGGATGATTGATTTTTGTCCTTCTACCATCTGTCAATTCTATTTTGAATTATGTTCACAACATTTGCATAAGCAAATACAGTGTGTTTCGCGAAAGATGTCATGTCACCTGGATTCAACTTTTTATCAACATGACATGGAAACGTTTGCTTTCAATAAATCATACTTATGTTAAGGGAACTTATATCTGAGTCATGTTCTTTGAAAACATAGAATAGTTTCTGATGTGTGTAACTGTCGAATTGTTTTCATAGCAATTATCAAGTCGATTATTATGTCTTAATTTTTCAAAGCAGTTGGTAGATGAATGATGAATGCATCAAATGTTGAATAATTATCATTTTGGAACTTTCTGTGTTCAGATTATCAATGGTACAGGCCTGCTGTAAGGACAGAAGGTAATGACAACTAGACGAACCCCCTGGGACAGCAGGTTTGTAGCTTCCCTTCTTCTGCCAACACAATAAATAGCTTAGGGCTTCCTGGACTGTCAGCTCTTCCTGGTGGACTTTCTGTCTGTATGCCATTGGTTTACTGAGGCAAACACCTATGGAATGTGGAGCCATGACTGGGTATCTGTAATCTATGACTGTTTATCCTCCATTGTAAAACGAGATTAGGAATGAGATGACACACATGAGGGAGCACACTGAGTCCACTCCACTGATGGAAAAAGTTGAAAGCAGGGCTACAAAGAGGCTGTGCTGTCACACCAAACCTTGGCCAAGCTCTATTTGAATTGGCAGCGGATGTGTGAGTTATCTGTTTGTCTCTTTGTCTGATCCCCAGGGAGAAGCTAAAGGGAATCTGAGATGGAATCTGCAGAGCTGTGTCTTGCATGTTTCAATGCATACAGTGAAAGTCAGAGGGGGTTGAAGTGGTGTTTTCATTGTGCTTGACGTTTGTTCTGTTGCAAAATGTAATTTCTGTAATTTAATGAAACACTCCATGTCTGTTTTCCTGCCTTTTGATCTCTGTCCTTCTTTCCTAATCATACTATGACTACTGTATGCACCTGGGAAATTCAGAGTTCTCACGAGAGCACAATTTGAATTTGCTCAGCGAGTTAATCTGCCATCGAGTAATGCTGCTCATTAACTATACCCTTGTATCCGAGCTGCACCAATCACATTGGTGTATCTGATGTAGGCAGGCCAGAGGCAAGCTAAAGAGACAACGATTTGTGATTGGTCGTAGTGTTATCCAATTGCCTGCAGTGAGATTTTCAAATGCATGCTTGGTGCCGCCCCTCGAGATGGGTAAACTTTCATTACTCAATACCAAACCCTTAATCTTTCACATTTTGGTCTGGACATCTTTACTCAAATGTTTCGACTTGACACAGAATTCACTGTAAGAGTTTGCTGTACGTGCTTTGAAACCCTAATTTCAAAATGAATCACAGGACAGAAAAAGTGCTGCTGCACTGCTTGATTAAGAAAAGAATGCAGTTTTTCTGAACACCTTCCACCAGTGCAGTGTTTCCTTTAGGACTTTTTTAGCAGTTGGGGAAGGTCTCTCCAAACAGCTAACCCAAAAGGACAGCAAAAAGTCATGTCATAAGATCGACAGCTAGCAAACCTGTTTATGGTTCTCGCAATGTTACCCTTAGTTATTTATTTTTTTACCTTGATTTTGGTGTCTACTTTTCAAAGCCATCTCCCGCAGTGATGTTTTTGGTGGAGCTGTTCATTTAATAGTCGACTCAGACAAACGTTTTGACAATAAACTACATAAATAGTATGTGGAGTAAAACTGGATGGGCCCAATAACCTCTGATCAGTTATACTTGTTGTTAAATTGTAGTGTGAGCGACAGCCAATGGGGGGTGCGTTATGTTGGCAGGCAGTTTGAAAAGGCAACTGCGACTATTGTGCGTGTGCCCTATTTCTGATACTGTGGCGGAAGAAGTTTTGCCATGGCGGTGTGCCACAATGAAATCAACATGGAGGAAACACTGCAGTGATTTTAGCAGCAGGGGTTCTGTCTGTGACAGACAATTGAAAACTCCTGCTGTGATACCTGTGTTTAGAGTGAGGCTAGACAATTTCAACCCACAGAAAGACCAATATCAAATACTGATTTAATCTTTTCAACGGCCACATGAGTAATTTCACTCTTTTCAACATACAGTGGTGTGAAAAAGTGTTTGCCCCCTTCCTCATTTCCTGTTCCTTTGCATGTTTGTCACACTTAAGTG
>NC_048416.1:15907924-15966593 GCF_013103735.1 Etheostoma cragini | reverse complement strand
TGAAATGCAGTGTTCCTTCTACGCCAGATATACTTGGACACACACTTTCCAAAGAGTTCCACTTTTGTCTCATCGGTCAACAGAATGTTGTCCCAAAAGTCTTGGGGATCATCAAGAAATTGAGACGAGCTTTGATGTTCTTTTTGCTCAGCAGTGGTTTTCTCCTTGGAACTCTGCCATGCAGGCCATTTTTGCCCAGTCTTTTCCTGATGGTGGAGGCATGAACGCTGACCTTAACTGAGGCAAGTGAGGCCTGCAGTTCTCTGGATGTTGTTGTGGGGTCTTTTGTGACCTCTTGGATGAGTCGTCGCTGCGCTCTTGGGGTAATTTTGGGCGGCCGGACACTCCTGGGAAGGTTCACCACTGTTCCATGTCTTCGCCATTTGTGGATAATGGCTCACTGTGGTTCGCTGGATTCCCAAAGCTTTGGAAATGGCTTTATAACCCTTTCCAGACTGATAGATCTCAATTACTTTCTTTCTCAATTGTTCCTGAATTTCTTTGGGTCTCGGCATGATGTGTAGCTTTTAAGGATCTTCTGGTGGACCTTACTGTGTCAAGCAGCTCCTATTTAAGTGATGCCTTGATTGTGAACAGGTGTGGCAATAATCAGGCCTGGGTGTGGCTAGAGAAAATGAACTCAGGTGTGGAAAACCACAGTTATAGTATATTTTAACAAGGGGGCAATCACTTTTTCACACAGGGCCATGATGGTTTGGATTTTCTTTCACCTTTAATAATAAACACCTTCATTTACAAAATTGCATTTTGTGTTTACTTGTGTTGTCCTTGACTATTGTTTAAATTGGTTTGATGTTCCGAGAAACTTAAGTGTGACAAATATGCAAAGGAACAGGAAATGAGGAAGGGGGCAAACACTTTTTCACACCACTGTACTGCATGGATTCCTCATTTCATTTCGAATTTGGAGAACTAGAGTACTCCTTAATTGTTATGGTTTATCTCTAAGGCTCCCATCTTGAATATTGTGCTTCTTACAATGATCCTTTAAATGCTGTATAAGCTTGGCTGATGGCAAAAATATAAACATTTATAAACAGCTTTTTTAAAAGTAGTTTATAAGCTTTGAAATCACACAGATTCAGTTACAACAACCCCTTTTTCGCGCTCTTCCTGTTATTGTGCAACACCCCCAGCATAGAGGGTGCTTGCCACTTTATAGTTAGCTTTGATGTGTGTATTCATAATAAAGCATGAACGGTCACCTTTCACACCGCCTTGTTGTTTTGTTACGTTACCCACTGCCGTCGGTATACTATACCGTGAAGCAGAAGAGGAACCTTTGAGTGAGGAGAGCCAGGATGAGGAGGATAGAGGAGGAGGGGATATGTATATATATATATATACATATATATCCTATACTAACAGCGGTAAAAATAGTTTTAAATTTCTTACAATTGTGGACCTGGCTTTCCTCTTCCATTGTTGTTGCTGCAATGGTCTGTCTAAATGTGGGGCCAGAGGGGTCTGTCTATATGTGGGGCCAGAGGGGTCTGTCTAAATGTGGGGCTAGAGTTGTCTGTGAGCTGACTGACTGACTGACTGACCGGCTCCCGGCTGGCGAGCCTGCGATGCCTGCCGGGGATTGTGGAGCTTTCCAACTCCGAAGGCTTTTTTAATTCACAATCAATTTTTGTTGAACTGCCTATATTCAAAATCTACACAGCTGATTTCTCGCTTTAAAACATCCTAACAATGAATTTATTGATTTAATAATAGACGTAAATTGTGAAAATCTGTGTACCGGAAACCATACGCGCTTTACACCCAAATTGAATGCTGGGATACCGTCCCGGCCAAATTCACACAAGTTACCATCCGATGTATCCTTGGTAAAATGGGCGTGTCGAGATCAAATCTGGGGATTTTATCTGTTCTTGGCGAAATGCTAACTTGTGTATTGGATCAGTACTTTGTCCACCAAACATGACGTTTCACAAGAACACAAGAACACAAGTCCATAGGAGAACACAGATTGAGAAACGTCCAGTGTTATACTGCAAGCTTGCCAAAAAATAGCCCACAGTCTGGAAGAGTGGCGTGTACCAGTTCTGAAATACTGAATGTTTAATTAATCCTCCAGGGCCGCTTTACTTTTTTCATTTGAATCCTATCATGCTAATGAGGGGAAGAAATGAAAAAACCTGACATAAAAAAGTTGTATGTGTCCCTTGGTTCCTGGACATGACTTTGTCATTTAGTTGAGCAACTTCAAGCCGCTGAAGTGAGCCAAAAGTAAGTAATGAAACCCTAAAGTATATATACTATGGATACCTGAAAAAGTTCGTTATGCTGCTTTGTAACTCCCAGATACTCAATTCAACAAATGCCCAAATGTGTGTTTGTGTTTTTGTTTGTGTGCGTGCGTGTGTGCGCGTGAGTGTGTGCGTGTGTGTGTGCCCGCTAGGTGTATAAATACAAAGACTGATCAAAGAGCTGGGTTAGGACTGGTTATTGTCTGTGTGGGGGTACAGGAAGTCTCCATCATGACTAATGGTCTCTGCTTCTAATTACAGAACTACATGCAAACACACACGCCACAAGGATACACAAACATTCAAACACTGTATTGTTTTTATCTGAAGACAGAGACCTTAAAAGGTTTTGTGTTTAGGTTAGTCTAAACTTACCAACGAGCAAGCAAGGACTTAATGTGTCCTAAACCTACCACTGAGGTTAGATGTTGGCTATTTTAAGTATTAATTGCTTGTTCTCTGCAGCAATAACAAGATTATATCAGTACAAGTAATTGGCATACAACAGGTGGGCATGTTAACCCCTCCCCAACCAACCTCCAACTCTCTGGATTATCTCTCCGTCCTCTCTTTACCTCTCTCAACCCTCTTCTTGATTGAAATTTATGTAAATGTACTATTACCACACTGAAAAAATTACTCTGCTACACGTACAGTCCTGCATTCAGAACCTTACTTAATTTAAAGTATGCAAGGATTTTACGCAAAATGTACCTAAAGTATGAAAAGTATTCATTCTTTCAACATCGTACAATGTTCCCTGTGAATGTTATACTATTTTGGATTAATATTACTACTGCATTAATTTATATGTTTCATTTTACTGCTGTAGATTTGAAATGCTTATTTAATTCCCTTTATATACTGTTGGGTAGTTAAAGCTGCAGCAATGCTTCCTATTCTGTAAGATCATCTTTGTTTGTAGCAATGCTAAGAACCACATATCTCTAAAAAGGTCAGCTGTTTATGAACTCAGGAAGACAGCGTTTTGCAGCGTTGTGATCATGCATTTAGCTTTGCTTATTTAGCTTTAAAAAGTTGGACATTTTCACATTCAGGAACACTTCATACTTCCGTTTATCAGAACCATTTCAGTTCAGAATCAGTAGGCTATATTTGGTTTTCACTGGACAGGATGGGTATGAAAAAAATGTATCTGAAAAGTAACAAAAGCTGTCAGCCAAATAGCTTTAAATGGAGTTAAAAGTAAATTTTCCCTCTGAGATGTAGGTGAGAATAAGTAAAAAGTTATGTAACATTGAAATACGCAACTACAGTAAAATTACCTAAGTACAGCACTTGAGTAAATTAAATAAGTTATACTCCACCACTGGGGGACAGTAATAAAAACAATTGAGTTACCTGGCACGTACTGTCTGTTAGCTTGCTTGAACAACGCAGTGAAACCTGTGTTGTATAGGCATTTTCAAATATTTAACTATATCAACTATTTCCTCGATAGTAGCCCAAATGTAAGGATAACGTGTATTTTTGTAGGCCAATACAATGTGTAAATTAAGCTATTTTGTGATGTAGCCACTTCATGGCACTTCCATTTTGGAATAGGCTGGCTCCCTGCGCGCGCACTCTTGGTGCTCTCTAATTAGTGCGCGTGCTCTAGTGTAAAGGTGGAGGTTCGGCTCGTCGCTGCTGCGCGGCTCAGAAGAAACTTGTGCGATTAAAACTTTGACAAACCTCGTTAAATGTCTTCCACATAGCCAGACATAGTTAAAGTATATGCTGCTGAAGAAGTCTCCCAATGTCTGACGAAGGCGAGGAAACCGACAACGGCGAGAGAGCCCGTCTCTCTGAGTCTCCCTCGCCGTCCCTGTCTGTCGGTCTGCCACGAGGATCTCCTTCCTCACCGCGGCCCCTGTATCTCTTCTCCTCCGCCTCTCCGCTGCTGGGGGACACAGACCTGCATTACCTCGCCACACCGGAGTGTCTTCAGCCGTCCCCAGATGATGGGGAATCCGGGGACTCCCCGCACTTTACAACGCCAAAGTTCTGCCGGAGCACCGGGGACACCGGCTCTGCGTTTCATTCGCGGCAGGATGTGCGCATAGATGCGGTGTACGACCGCTGCGATGACCCTTTTCTCAAATGGAGAGGACGAGGCGCGGCTAACGCTGAGCGCTTTCAGCACCACGGACAGAGACTCCAGCGGGCTCCGGAGCCCCACGGGAACCACTCTGTCGAGCACATCGACACCGAGTTCAACTCCGAAACCAGGCAAACGTGAGTCATCCTGTTAAATTTGTCGACAACTTTTGTTCATCCACCCAGAGGCATAAGTATATAATACGTAAAGTCACCAGCTTAGATCCCATGCAGCTTATTTATAAACTCTGCAATTTGCAGTTATGCAAAGAAGCTGCTAACCAATACTTTAGAAATGGCTTAGCTGTTCTGGGTTGAGATCATTTAATCAATAGCAACTAATCCACCTGGGATGTCAACAAGTGGAGGTCAGTGTTGGAGAGAGTAGAGTAAAGCAGCATGAAATTTCACTCAGCAAACTCATTCACCTGTCAATGCAGCTGTGGACCAATGAATGTCTCTCAGCTGTGCCTTACAGTTTCTCAATGGATTGCATCAATGGGACTGGACGGTGATATACAACAGATCACTATTACAAGAAGCTCATCAGATATTTTGCAGTCATGCATTGCTTGCATTGCAAACTGATGCCCCTTCTTAAATGGAACATTTGCACTAAATGCACTCCATATGTGTTGAATGAGTATTTCATATTTAAACTTTGCTGTTTCTAAAGACGATAGGTGTGTGAGTCTGAATGAATGTCTTTGGGGATTTGCCACTACAGGCCTGTGTGTGTGTGTGTGTGTTTGTGTGTGTGTGTGTGTTGTGTGTGTGTGTGTGTGTGAGAGAAAGAGTAATGGAGACAGCGGGGTAAAACCATGTGTCACTGAGCAAACTACAGAAATTGTCTTGCACAGTACAACCCCACAATGTCACACTCATCTCGCACACAAAACACGCCCATACACACTCAGAAAACCCTGATTGGAAAACCTCTCTGTGTGTCCTATATAATTTCCTCAATTGTCCTATATGTTTAAATACTTTACTGTGAGATAAGTGCTCAATTGGAAAATACAGTCCATTGCTTTAATGCAAGAAACATCTGCAGGCACAAATGGGACATAAATTATGACACTTAATGGATAGTCATGTAGAATTGCCAGCTTAGTTATGAGATATTAAGAAATGCAGGCCTCAGAGTTGTCTCTTTGACCTTCCCTGGTCTGCCCCTTTGATACATCAGAGTTCAACTTAAAAGGCTTTGCATGGAAAAGAAGCATGTATGCTCTCACAGATGCCTGTCTGGGATGAGTGTTTGACGCCTTTGTGTGTCTGCCTGTATGTGAAACAGGGTGCCATAGACAGTGAACATACATGTCTGTTTCTCATTACCAGTGAAATATGTTGGGCAACTAAACTTTGATCTTACAAATTGGCAATTTACTACATCAAAGAGTGTCCATGTGTGTATATTAGATAAAGAACGAGAACATGAGGGAACGAGAGCTGTCTAACTTTTCTCAGATATTCTGCTCGTCTGTGCACTGATAAAATGCTCACTCATTAATACATTCTGTAAATATTCCTGCAGAGTCAGAACTTTGTTTTTCACTCGCTGTCCTCAATATTTGATTTCAAGCCTGATTCATCTTCTGTTCTATCTTTCATTTTCTCCAGTACACCGGTAAATTACTTAACCTCCTTGATTGCTTAAACTGAAAATAAAGAACTTGATGACCCAAGCTTAGAGTTTAGCTCTAGAAAAGAGGAAAACTAAGTTTAAAAGACCACAGAGTTAGTCACAAATATTTTCTGAGATTTTTATTGTATGCCGAAGATGTTTCACATTGTCAGTGCTTTTCACACCATCCTCCCATCAGCAGAATGTATTGATTTTTCCAACAAGGTAAACCTTAAAGATCACCAGAACACTTTCTGACTGTCAGCTAAAATGTGGGCATGATCAGTGTGACTGTGCAGCTAGTTCTGAAGTTTCACAAATCAGAACTCTTAAAAGGAACCTAAACACACAAAATGTAACTCAAATTGGAGTCATATACTGTAACTCAAAGTAGAACCAACTGATTATTGTTTATTGGTGGGTTACTTGTTTCACTTTACATTAATAATGCTTGCCAATATAATATATAACAAACCAAAAATTATATACATTATGAAAAAACTACAGTCTTACTGGATAAGGGTATTCCTGTAATGTGTGTTGAAATATAGTTGGAATCAGTTGTAGCAGTGGTGTGAGATAGTTTCTCCCTTTTCTGACAGTTTTGTTGTTAATAAGGGAGGGAGCTGCTTTCTTGGACAGGGATTCTGAGTGATTTGCAGCAGCCTCTGCCTTGGATGTAGCATCAAAATCAGAGCTGTGCACACTCAGTAACAGATGAGTTGTTGCAGTGTAAAAAATGTAGCCATATAATCGCATTGCAAGTTACCTCAAGCCAGTCAATTAACACTCGATCAAATGAAATGGGAACATGATTTTCTTTCTCAGGTGTTTGTAAACCAAAACAGGCGCTAAAGATGGCTGAATATTGAAGTTAAATTCAACAGGAAGGCAGAGAGACAGCTAGTCGAATGAGATCGTATAAAATGTCAGTATTTTTGATCGGTAATTATTTTTTAAAGTTGGTATTTAATTGCTGTGGGAGCTCTTCTTCCTCTATCATGACATCATGTTCTGCTACACCCATGTAGGAAATACATGTTGCTTTGGATGCAGCAATGGTAATTTGGCAAGTGCTTTAGTCTTAAACACTATATGATGTATGAAAACAATCACAAATGTTAGGCAAACAAGACACATACTTTTGTTTAATAAATGTGTTTATGGCCTGCCTGCATGTGGAAACGAAATGCTTTTGTCATGTCATGTCCGATGAAAAATAATTTAGTGGAAGTGAGAAACACAAGGCATTCTGGGGTCTTTAGATCACGGAACCAACGTTAACGTTACGTACAGAGTAACGTTAGTAAAGTGGGAAAGACTGGCCGCGACTGGGAACCATAAGAAGGATGGGAAATAGTTTTAAAATTACTTTAACATCATCATCCACCAAGCCAAAATGTTTATGTTATCATTAGTCAGCTATCACGTTTGTGTAACTGCATCACAAGTTATAGGAGCTTAGCTAGGAGCTCAATGGAGACACCTAGAGTTTATGTTTGCTACCCTACAGCCAACAGAGTTAGCTTCAACTTCATATATTACCTTCTAATAGCTGTATTCTCAGTAACGTGACAATCTGCAAGAAACAAGTAGTGGCAGTGGCCGATAGCATCGTGGCTAACACTATTGTTACTTAGTTTATGACATATCGTTTCAACTGTGCTTTTTATCACGATGTAATTGTGGTAACCGAGCACCGCTCACCTTTACAGCAGAGCATTGTTACACCTGTTAGATAATGTTCCATTAAAGAGTTCTCTGTTGATTTGTGTCGCTGTGTGTTTGTGGTGTAAAATGAATGTAAACAAAGTTGGTGCCAGAAATACAATGCGCCATGACATAGGTCCCCCTCAAAGCCAGGCTAACGTTGGAAGTCCCTCTAGTGGACAGAACATGTAACAACAACTACTACATGCTTATAGTGGCATTAGCTATGAATAAGCCTGAGTAGTGTAGTAGTAGTAGTATTCATGACAGGCAGCATTTGAGCATTGAATATTCAAATATTATTTGAACATATGAAATTTGAATAGTATAAAGGTATATTGACAGCTCTAATGCTCCGCCTCACCTCTCTTTCCCCTCACATCCCACCCTCCGTTTCCATGCCCAGGTAGACCCTTGGGATATTATTACAACATACAACTGTCCCCCTCCTCGTGTTTCTTTATTGTGCCCTTCATCATACACGCCCTGTCAGGTAGCTTATGTCAGAAAAACACACACACACACACACACACGTTCTATCCATCTCCATTAGGTCGGCCTCCTTCTGTATTTGTGATTATAATTCTGTACAGAAATGATGCAGGTAAATTATATTGCAGATCACAATCGCAAACAGTCAGAGATGGATGGATAGGAAAATGGAGAATGATGGAACATGGTCATTCATTACTTGACTATAAGGTTATCTAAACAGGCCGGCAGGCAGACTGTCCCCTTGTGTACTAGGGATCTTCCAAATGCTTACATATATTTGTATGAGTGTGTTTGTTTGGAGTTGGGGGTTAGGGGAGATATTAGGTACACCTGACCATACAACATAATGGATTAGAATTCATTTACACAATGGCCTTCTACGCACATTGACCAACTCTCTCTCTCTCTCTCTCTCTCTCTCTCTCTCTCTCTCTCTCTCTCTCACTCTTTCTCTCTCTCTCTCACTCTCTCCCTCTCTCTCTCTCTCGTACACACACTCACACTCTCCCACAGTGATTTGCATTGATGAAAGGTTTCCATTTTCACCTTTTCCTTATCTTCCCATTTCTACACACACACACACACACAGTGGGGAATTACAAATTACAGACAATTGTTATTGTGAAACTGGATCACTTCTCATTTGTAAGTATCAATTTAGATAACCCAAATGTGCAGAAGGCTATTGAAAACTTTGAAAGTATTTTGTATAGACAACAAAGGCCAATTAGTCTTTTAAAAATATTCAAATTAGCAAGTACATTAGTTTGTATTACTTTAAGTTTACTCAACGATAATTGGTTCAATTATCAAAAGTCTAAATTAGTTATTTCACACTGGAAACCCAAACTGTTCGGGGTAATCCTTTCCCATCAACACCACTTGTAATTTCCCATTGCCACTTTTCATTTGAAAGCTAACCCATATCCAATATCTCCCCCCCTTCCACACTGTCAGTCACCGTCACTGTCTTTCCCCCCTTTGATTTTTACAGCTTTGGGATACATCAAGGCATTTCTTCACTTCTGTATGTGGGTCAGAGTGGCAGATCTTTGTGTCTCTAACATACAAAGGGAGGAGTACAATAGTCCCACTGAAATGGGTTTTAAGTGAAAACCAGTAGTTCTGTGCAAGGTACAACAATTATGTTTGACGAGTCCCTATTGATGAGGATTTTTACACTCTGCCCTGCTGAAATGTGACTGGAAATGGGGTTCCATGCAGGAAGAAAAACAATCAATTTTTGCGTGCATGCATGTGTTGATAGATAATGACAGATTCACTACCGGCCGAAGAGTCACTTTGGATGAACACAGACTCATATGGAGCTCACCCACTGCTAGTACCAGGCCCCATCCTCCTTTTTCCATTGCAGATTTAGTACCGCCTTATGCGTGCAAAGAGTGGGGCTGGTCGTCAAAGCAACGCCGCAGGAAACTGTCGTGACCTAACGTGACGCACAGAACGTTGAAGGTGTGTTGTTTTTGACTCCCAGCATGTTGCTGTTGCCACAGCCAAAGGACATTGCTAAACTATTTAAAAAACGGCGGGTTTGTTCAGCGTCCCCGTCTGTTGCTAGGAAGGATGACTCAGTGATTAGTGACAATTCTCTCCGACCAATCAGTTCCCTTCAAGTTTTCACGTCAACTTTTGGTATCACCTCAGCTCGCTTGGAGGCGATACAAAAAAATGTACCTGTTGGCAGGGATTTTTTTTCATAATGGTGGACTAAAGGTTAGAGAGGCAAGCTTGTGACTGGGAGGTCATCGCTTTAGTCCCCAGACCGACAGGATAAAAAAAACTGTGTGTGGGGAAGGTGAAAGAGCAGCAGTTGTTCCTCCCTCATTACTACCACTGAGGTGCCCTTGAGCAAACGCTCCAGTGGAGCTGCTCAGTGGCCAGCTGTGGTTGTCCTGGGCAGCTTCCAGATAACTGTGTGAATGTGATCAGGGTGTTCCTGCAAAAGAGAGGCTGCCTCACAGTGAACCTTCTCTGAATAAATGAAGAGGAAAAAGGCGATTAGAGTTGAGGCGAGTCATTCCAATGGAAAAACACCAATAGTGTGAGTTTGTCATGCCAGCGTTTAACCTCCAACTAACAGGACACCTTCATCTCTCGCTCTTTCTAATCAGACCTTTGATGGTGTTGACCTTAGATTGCCTCACAGTGAGCTTTGACCCTTGGATTACTGTTTGATGTAACTAATGATTCTGTCTATTCCTCTTGCCTTCCTCATTTGCTCTCTTGCTCTCCACATTTCTTTCCCTCACCCTCCATCACTGCATCAATTGCTCCTCTAATTTGTTCTTTGTCTCCTTGGATCATTCCTTGGATTCTCCTCACTGTTTGCTTTCCTCTTTACTGTCTTCAGGGTAGAAGCCATGCATCGCCGGCACACCACACTGAGAGAAAAGGGGCGACGCCAGGCAGTGCGGGGCCCGGCCTACATGTTCAATGAACGTGGCTCAGCCCTCACTGCAGAGGAGGAGCGTTTTCTGGATGCTGCAGAATATGGAAATATTCCTGTAGTCCGCAAAATGCTGGAAGAGTCCAAAACGCTTAACTATAATTGTGTGGACTACATGGGCCAGAATGCTTTGCAGCTGGCAGTGGGAAATGAGCACCTAGAAGTGACCGAGCTGCTTCTAAAGAAGGACGGTTTGGCTAGGATTGGGGATGGCTTGCTTTTGGCTATTTCCAAGGGTTATGTTAGAATCGTTGAAGCCATTCTTGCCCACCCTGCTTTTGGCGGAGGACTCCGACTCGCTTTGAGTCCTCTTGAGCAGGAGATGCGAGATGACGACTTTTACGCTTATGACGAGGACGGAACGCGTTTTTCACATGACGTCACGCCCATCATCTTGGCGGCTCACTGCCTGGAGTATGAGATTGTCCACATCCTTTTGACAAAGGGGGCCCGCATTGAAAGGCCACATGACTACTTCTGTAAATGTACAGAATGTATTGAGAAACAGAAGCAAGACTCGTTCAGTCACTCACGCTCCAGGATGAATGCATACAAGGGCCTGGCCAGTGCAGCTTACCTGTCACTCAGCAGTGAAGACCCTGTGCTGACCGCCCTCGAGCTCAGCAATGAACTGGCAAGACTGGCCAACATCGAGACAGAGTTTAAGGTAAGGTGTTATTTTCAAGATCTTTGATTTTTTTTTTTTGATGTATTTTACCTTTTCTGTCCACTCGCTTTTTTAATTCCCAAACATTAACATAAATACTATTTCATATGGATGGACAAAGTGTTGACGCAAGATTTGGCAGAGGGGCATAGAGAACAGGGCCGGAGTGGGACTCATTTCACACCTTAGACTGGCCCACTATACTTCACGGCTGACTGTATTGAAATAATGTAATTAAAACCTTAATAGGCGTATTTTTGTAAAATATAATTACCAATTCAGTGCAAATTCAGTGTTACTTCATAATGTTGTTTTTTGTGTTTTTTTCTTTGTTTGACTTCAAATTCAGTGCAAAATATTGCAAATATTTGCAAATTGCAACATACAAGTTCCAATGTTTTGTTCTGCAAGTTCTTACAACTTACATCGTATTCTACAAGCTCTCACCTTTTGCACCATATTTGTCTCTGATTATTTGTCTTCCTTTGTCTGCCCATATGTTGCTGCATTTTCCCCATCAGCTCTCAGTTTATTTTTGTCATTATTCATCCATTCCTCAATCTTTCTGCCCACCTTTGTATTTGCCAGTCAGCCTTTCTGATAGTCATTCTTTTCCTCATCTCCAGGCAAATTAACGAGAATGGCTCACCTTAGGGAGCAGAGTTGTGTTGGAGCTCATCCGTCTCACTAACATCTCGTTATTACCCCTCTGTCGTCTCTCTTTATTTGTCTCCCTGCCCCTCTTCACATCATCCTCTTATTACATTCAAATGTCACATATTTAAGTGTCAATAGCCTGAGATGGTCCTGTTTCATATGGGGAAACCAAACGTGGTCAATAAATGCTAGGGCATAAATCACATTTTCACTTATGATATCAATGTTTGCTTCCTGTTGTTTATGGGTTTGATGTTCTAACAACAAATTGAATGAAACATTACACAACTTTAAGACATTGGAGATTTTCACAAGCATATCAATGCGTGATACACAGTCAACAACACAAAGCGACGTATGGTCTTCTGTGTTTATAGATTGTAATTTTCTCACGGCAACTCCTATTACTGTGGGTCGTGCCTCCAGATAGAAGAATCATATCAGTACTTGGTCCAGGCTTTCTCTTTGCTTTGTGTGCTCATGTTGTGATACACGTGACACACAGTGTTGGGAGGAACGCGTTACAAAAATAATGCAATTACAGTAGTGTTTTTTTGTTGTTGCTGTGACCCAGTAATATACAGCATTATTTATTAATTTTTGGTAATATTATACTTTTTACAATCTCAGTAACGCAAGTTACAACGCATTTTAACACAACATTTAGTGGTGTGGTGTTTTTTTAAGAATTCACCAACACCTTCAAACATTTCGTCACAGGAAAAAAAGTGCACTCTCGTTGTTATTCCGTGTTGCTGTATTCGATGGTTGAGGTGACTGCACATACATTTGTGAGATGGATACTATGTTTTGGAGTATTCATGCTGCTCACAGCAAATATGCTGCTCACAGCAAATATCTTCTCACTATCTGCGAGCTGCCGGCCCAGGAACACACTTCACAGTCAGAAACACAGTCTCTTTAGACATCGCAGGGTCTACAAACGGCAACAAAAAGAAACTGTGCCCACCTGCACCACGAAGCATACACAAGCAATGTTCCAGCCAATAACCAAAAACAAGGATTTGGGGGTAGGAAGCACAGAAGGGAGGGGGAGATGATAAAGAGAAGGGAGGGACAAGCTAGTCTTGTTTGTTTTTTTAAATACTTTGAACGTCAACAAGAATTCACCCAACATCGCATAGAGCACCTTTAAAAAACATAAAGTTATATCTGAAACTAAACAACATAAATTTCTTAATCAAGAACATTAAGGAAACATTTTACAACAATGCCACACTTCACTACAACTGTAATAAGAATTGAGTATTTTCATTCTCCTATTTGCCTGTTGTACGTTTAATTATAATTTAGTTTAAATATACAAAAAATATGAATAATCTATGATGTATTAAAGTGGATAAAGAGGAGACTTTAATGATCCAGTGGTAAAATTCCAAGTCAAACCTCCACTGTTATTTTGGTGAAAGTAACTCAAAAGCAATTCAAAAGTAATGTATAGCATTACAGTTCCGAGACACTAATACTGTAATACAACTAATTACTCTCTAGTAAGTAACTAGTAGTAACTAGTAATCTATGATGTAATACATTTTGGAATTAACTTGCACAACGTGAGCCTCTAGGAATAGTACTTGCCTCAGTCCATCTTTCTGTTGGTTCAACACAGTTTGCTGTTAAATTTGGTACAGCATTCATTGTCTTTGAGATGATAAACCATATGAATGTTAAGATCGGCAAATTTATATCTATCACCACTTGTCCTGCATTTCAATTCATCTTTAACCCCGCCCTCCACTCTATTTTGAGATTAAGACTAACGTCCTAACATATAGTAAAGGTTACATGCTTAATATTAACCATGTTAACATGCTAAAAATGAATACAGTGTCAGGTGCAAGCATACACCACTTTTTCACGCACTGGCAAACACAATCTGAGAGTGCTGCTCTTGGTGCATGTTGGCTGCTTATGTGCTGAATGCACATCAGGACACAAACACACACACATGCACATACACACACACACACACACACAGAGAGGGTAAGGTGGTGGAGGGTGTCGTTTCATTTTGTTAATTACATTTTACTCTGTTCTTGTGTCATATGAATTTCAGTTTAATTTAGTTTAAATTTCGACACACGGCCACAGAGAAAGTGGAAAACGTAACCCTCATGTTGTCCTTGGGTCAGATTGACCCGTTTTCCCTTATCAATGCTCTTTGGCAAGTACAAATCTCTACTTTCATTCATTTTGGGGGGTCTTTTTCCATTTTATAGCATTTTGAAAAATAAATGTAAGTGGTTTTCGAAATAGTATTGAGTAAAAGTTGACATATTCCAGTCTGTGATTATCCATCAACATACTTTCCTTTAATTTTAGTCTAAATAATTTGTAATTTCTGAGGTTAATGACCATAAATTCCCAAAATAACTTTAAAACTGAAGTTAATAACTTAGTGTTACATAGTGTTGAAAACATCAAAAAAAGTGACAAACATTGAAAAAAAGCTTCACACGTGTTGAAACAAGGGACAAAAACATGAGAAAAGTGTTGATTTTCAATTTTGACGGGAAGATAACACAAGGGTTAAACTCATAGTGGTGAATGTTAACTGAAGTGCGGTAATACTAACTCTCTCTATCCATCTCCTCTTCTCATCCCTTCATCTTGCATCTCCCTCCCCCCTCCATGTTTGAGGCTTGGCTTGTGTCCCTCTATGTTCACTCATCTGTGACCACTCTCACTCTGCTTCACACTGCTCTGTCTCCATTTTCAATCTCACACCATAATTCCCTTTCCTTTATCTCAGCCCCCAAGGAGCAAACCAAATACCCTGAATTGTGATTAGATTTTCACATGTACTGCATATGTGTGGTGTCTGTGTGTGTGTTCTTGATGTGTCTTAAGATTGATTAAGAAAACATTCTTGCATATGCCCATCCTGAAGCAGATAGTGATAAGCCTTTTGACAAACCCTGTCTAACATGCCATTGAGTTTTTTTCTTATATGGTAAATCCAAGCCTGAAGGGCAAGATTTTACATGTTATAACATATACAGCTGTTTGGTATTTCAGAGTATTAACGCACTGAGACTTAACAAAACTGATTACACCATTTCATATTCAGTACACCCCCCCCCCCCCCCCTTATTAAATTTGTCAAACACTGGAGGAATGCAAATGATGTTCAGGGTCAGTAGGTGCACCAAAATACAGTCTGCTTACAGAGTGTGCCCCAAAAGAAGGTGAAGGTAGAAATGGGCAATTTACCACCGTGCAAAATTGATTGCTGTATTGCTGATTTTGCTGGGAATACCTGTGTAAAAGTCTGGATGAAAGTGGGCATTATCAACAAGCTGTAACGGTATTATTGAATATAGAGCAAACACAGCAGTGACTGCATAATGAGAAAATGGTGAGGGACGAGCCAGGTGGGCGAGGGGACGTAGTGTGAGAAAAACAGGTGAGAAGATGTGAACTGTGGGGGCCACAAGACAGAGGGGCCAAAAGTTGAAACTAGAAGGATTTGTGAAGGAACAAGATGAGAGCAGGTTAAAAGACAAGTTATTTTTGTTCCAGAAGTACATGTAAAAGCCTCATAACATTTTGGGATTTGAAATTGGTAATTGGCACTTTCAGCAATTTCCAACATTTGGAAGTACACAAAGTCACAAAAGATAATATTTTTGGGTTCATCCCTATGTTCCCAGGGTACTTTGTTCTTGATATGAACTAAGATTTTAAGAGATTGGTAATGGGTTATCTTCACAGTTCATATTTATTAAATGGAGTTAGACAGAGAGAAAAGCATATTTAAACAGAGGCAGCAGCAGTATAATGGGCTTACAATGTAGGTGTGTCACTGAGCTATTGGATACATGAGATCAGCTGATGGGACCAGCTGAGGACAACAGCTGATAACATGACTGACAGTTCCAGACAGGGCCACAAGGAATCATGAGTGAGATTGTATGAGAGGATTGAATGCAGATGCATGAGAAATACAACTACAGGCATACAAAAGCAAAAGGATTGTTTTCCTGACTGAGCTTGTGCTATTGCTTCGTGACAACAGGACACAAAGAGGGTTTTGTTGAGGCATAATGTGAGAACATCTGAGGTGAAGGGAAGATGCTTAAAACAAAATGGAAAAAGACAGGGAGAACTAGAGGACGGTGAGATAAGGGCGGACAGCAAAGGAGGCACAATTTCATGGATCTTTCATGTTCATTAATACATTTGAAGAATGCAGTATTGTCTGAAACCAGTCATGATTTACTCAAAGGTTAAATTAAGTCGAAAGTTTCACTCCCCTCCGGTCTTTTATTTCATCTTTCTTCTCTTCCTATCAGAATGACTACCGTAAGCTGTCCATGCAGTGTAAGGACTTTGTGGTGGGTGTGTTGGACCTTTGTCGGAACACAGAGGAAGTGGAGGCCATATTGAACGGTGACGTCGACCAGTGCCCTCCAAGCGCCTACAACCGACCCTGCCTCAGCCGAGTCATCCTGGCCATCAAGTACGAAGTCAAGAAGGTAAGATGACCAACAAATAATCAAAGAATCAACTATCTACTGTATGCAAAGGACTAGTGGTAGTGTCACTTGCATTCATACAGTAGTGGAAGTGATTTTGCGACATTTTCTATAGTGCAGCAAATCATAAGTTACATTGTGTCTATGAAAGCCTTTTTTGTGCTTGTGGTTTTAAAGAGCCCCATTCAAACAAAAAGCTGGCCTCTATTTCACTGAGCTAATCCAGAATTGCGTTCTTACTTAATGTAAAACCAAATGCCCTTTCCCCATTTCTCTATACCGTACCACGAACGTGCCTATTTGACCTTCATGAGCTGCATGTTTTCTCTTATCAGGTAAATCCCTTGTGTGTGTGTGTGTGTGTGTGTGCATGCAAGCGTGCATGTGTGTGTGTACGTGCGTGCGTGTGTGTGTGTTTGTGTAAGTGTGTGTGTGTACAGCCTGTTCAAGCTGTGTTTTATCCTGTACAAGAGAGCGTGACCAATACTCAGGGAGCTAATTACACAGAAGGCAGGAAGAGAGGTAGGGATAGATTACCATTGCAACTAGGTGAAGCATGACTGTGTGTAGTGCATGTGGCTGGACGCAGACAGGGTTTATGTCAGGGGTCATTAATAGACTGGTCACTGAACACCAGTGGGGAATTATGTTGACTACAATTTAGTGTGCAGGTGGAAGTTTTATGGCTGTGTGTGGTTTCCTTCTGAATGTAGAAATGATTGTGTGCCTATACACACATTGTATGTGTGTGAGTTTCGATCGGCTGATGGGTCAATTGTCATCTCAGATGAATGCTCCCTGAATGTGATGGCCGAGGATAATTAGTGAAGTGATGGGATGGCTTGATGGAGGGAGCAAACCAAGAGGCTAACAAAAAATTGAGTGAGAGCAGGTTAGACCGGATATAATCTGTTGTTCAAATCTTACACAAAGAACAACACACAAACACAGAGTTTTATTGGTACACCAGTTGACCTCCTATCGAGCATCGATTGCTCTATTGTCAACATCCTTCCTCCAGCTGGAACAAAAACTCACCTCCCTTCTTGGAGTAAAGTCGGCAACAGATAAATGCCAGACCAAGCCTCATCTAATAAAGTGGACATGCTTCAGCAATAAATGTTAACACTTAGTGTTTCTTATTTGCTACCTGCTTTCTTTCTGCATACTGTAAATTTAAGTGATTTCACAATCTGCTTGTTGACATATTTCTTCAATCTAAATGAATTCAAGTGGCAGGCATGAATACAAACGTGTTGTGAGTATTACATATTTTTTTTACTGTAATGAATACACAATAGATGTGCTCTAAGTAGAAAAGCAGCCTGCACACTCAGCTCCTTAGGAATATCTTGACCACTAGAAGCCCTCCTCATGAATGCAGTATTTTGATTTTGAAGAATTTACATCCATTTATTGATGCAATTGAAAAACACATGAAAGTACTAGATGAAAATATAAAGATTGTATTTTCTGTTGTACTTTATGCTTTTGCCATTAAAATCCAAACAAGATATTGGGGTGGGACAAAATGAACGGAAATATTGGTCAAAAGATGCAAGTTGGAAAAAAAAAACAACACCACCAATAACACTATGTATTACAGTAAGAACAACTGAATTACCTGATGTAAAAAAAGAAATGTACCACAGCCCGATGTTCTACCAAACAAATACTATTTTCTATTTTCTTGTCCCTGGATTATATCCATTGTCCTGGATAATACAGTAGTGGCGGAAGTAGTAAGGGCTTAGATAAAAGTATAAAACCACAATGTACAAATGCTCCATTATAGTAAAAGTCCTGCATTCACAAATATACTTCCAATTAAAATTCCAAATTTATTCGCAGCTAAATGTACTCAACTAGTGTACTAGTACTAGTGTAAGGCTGGTGGTGGATTAAAGAGCAGACATGGGGAAAAGGTTGGAAAACAGGAACAGAGGTTTATTTAATACAATGAAAAAATGGTGCAAAAAAGTCCTCTGGGACTGAGATCAGGAAGACAGGTGGGAGGCAGGTCCAAAAAATAATGATAGGCTCGGGCAAGCTGACTGGGTTTCCAGGGCTGAGCCAGCAATCTGAAGCAGGAACAAAATAAACTGCTTAATCATAGATATTAGCGGAAAATACTAGAGCTGGTCGTAGCGAATGTTACCACAGTGGGTGAACGAACGATCTGGCAGAGACTGGTTGGGAAGCCGGGGTTTGCTTCAGGTGTGTAGGTAGCCACAGGAGGGTGAGAGAGCCAGGAGCGACGCACCCACTCAGCAGAGGAAAGGCAAAACAAAAACACAGAGAGGGAAACCGACAGAAGAGGCAGCAAGCCAAATCATGACAACTAGTGCAGCAAAACCCCTTTCCGAGTGTCATAATTATTGGATCATTATTAGGGATGCATGGACCCGTGAGCAGCGTTTATCGTTTGTGAGATAGTTTGTTTCATCAGATTTTCATACTCAATATGGTGTTTATTTACAGGGATTGTTTTGCTAAATATTGAACCCCAAGATCAGTACTGACTGCCTTTGCAGTCAGCTTGTCAAATAAGCCACCTTTTTCCTTTTTGTGACTAGAGGGCCATATCCGTGTAGCTGCAAGTATTGTTCTGGCACACAGTTTCCTCAATGTGCTGTAGCTGTGAATAATTTACCGACCCCTCAAACTATCTGTAAAACAATCAAAAACAATTAAAAATTTTTAATGAAGATGACAAAAAACAAATTAGTATTGCTTCTCCTTTTTGTTCTTCTCTTTAACTTATGGTTTGTTAGTTGCTCTCACCTTTCTCTCTCTCTTTCTTTCTCCCCTCTCTCCTTTTGTTCCCTGTGTCCCCGTCCCGTCTGCCTTTATCTCCATTGATTTCAATTTCTTGTCCCTGTCTCTTTTTTTGCAGTTTGTTGCCCATCCTAACTGCCAGCAACAGCTGCTGACTATCTGGTACGAGAACCTGCCCGATATGAGGCAGCAGTCTGTTGTAGTGACGTGCTGGACGGTGCTGGGGATCACCGTAGGTTTGCCGTTCTTGGCCATTGCCTACTGGATAATGCCATGCAGCAAGGTATGAACACACATGCACACAAAAACATGCAAAAGACACCAACTCCTCTCTGACCCTCAAGCTCTTTAACCTACTATCATCCCTGATCTGAACCAGAGTTCATCACACACACAACCAATTAACCCTGTAAAGCAGAGATCTTCAAAAGGGGGTCAGAGGCTCCTAGGGGGTCCTCACAGTCAATATAGGGGGGCCTTTTAATCAGAATATAATTACTATTGTCAATTTTTGAGTGTAAAAAAAAAAGAAAATCTTGACATAATTCCAAAATATTATTAGCAAATATAAATCCCCACTGATGATAGGCTTACTGGCCTATATGTAAGGTAGTCACTAATCCCTAAGATTTACTGTGCCACATGTGTGTGTTTGTAACATTAAATGATGATTTAAAAAATAATGCCAACAATTAATATTTTAATATCTAAGTATTCTATGCAAACAATTGTATAAAGGCTTTAGGCTGCCTACACATTATACTTTACACACATCAGTGTGTTTCAAACATTCCTACATACCTTGGGTCTTGATGCGATGCAGCACTTATAACCCAGACACGCAAAAAGCATATTTTTGACATTTATAAAACATTTACAAGCACGTATTTTTCATAAAACTCTGTTTACAGAATATGTCTTTGGCAACATTACTGAAGGTCTATAGTCCGCCTGCTCAAAGACTCATTAAACACTAACTAAAGTGTTGGATAGATGTAAAACCTCTGATCATTAGAGCACTATTTTTTATAGGGTTTATCCTCTGTGCAAAAGCCATTTCAGGACATCTCAGGTTGTATAATGGTTGTATATTTTCTACTGCACGGCACCTACTGTACTCGCCTCGCCTCTACTCACATTTTTTTTTTGCTGCCTCCAGCTTCTTCTGGGGTCAGCGGAGAAAAAATATCTAAATTGTTCACACAAATTCATATGCATGCTCTTGGTTTGACAAACTGTGAGCACGGATTCATAACAAGCCGTGCTCAAGGTTTAATAATCATGAGCAAAGTAGGAAATATATTCACAGATTCAAACTGCTGGGATCAATTACTCTAAAGCAAAAGGATATTTAATCACAAAATGATGCATCTTTACTAGCGTAGTGAAGTTTATAATGAGCAAAACAATTGTTTATCAAAACAAGCCGTCCTCCAACCTGGAGAAATAAGATTGGTCTCTAGTAGCAGCCAGCGGTGCTTAGACGTATATAAACTACAACACCCACACAAACCCCCAGGGGGGCTCTGTACTTTTGATACTAATTTGACTTCTGACGTCAAAAATCCAAAGCAACACACCTTTGACGTTTTGTGTGTCACAGCAGTTTCCTGCTATTATGACCAGAATCGCTTGCCTCACGCATGAGGCGGTACTAATCTGTAATGGAAAAATGAGGACGGGGCACTGCGGCTTAGTTGGGGCGAGAAGAGCAGGTACCATTAATGGAAAAACGCCATTTGCAGCAGCAGCCTGTAGCTTATTCTCTCGTTGAACAGTTTAAGTACGCTTGAAATTCACCTCAGTTGCAATAGTCATAACTCTAATGGTTTTACAATGAAAATACTCCAAACCCTCCACATTCTCCAAACTACTGCTAGTTGCGAATGTGTGTGCTTACATGGTTGAAACACAGAATCCCTATCTTCGAGGACTTCAGCGTGGCTGTGGCAAAAAAAGCGCTCAGCATTGAATGAATTTAAAGGGCTGTAATATGTAATAATATTAGGGTGTAATATAGTTACAATATTAGGAGCAGATAACACCACAGGAAAAAGTGGCTGTATGCACATTGACTCTAGCTGCTTGCCATTTCCTATGGAAGAGCATCAGGTGTTTGTACTAGGTTTCCAGTTGATTTGTTGGGGCCTTGCGTGTGGGTGGGGGTGGGCAATGGGGACAATGTCCCATGCTCTTTCCTTTTATTCTGTTTGTTCTTTTATATCATTTTGTTCATAATTTTTCTTATTTTTTTCCCTTTCCTATTCCCACTATACCATGGTCCATTGCTTATGAAAAATGACTTTGCAGTTTCCAATCAGAGGGTCAGAACTTTACTCCGCTACAAATCTAAGATATTATAAATGGAAAATGTCAAAATGACACCAGGCGGTTTAAACTGGCATCATATTAAAGTAAGTACCTGGAATGTAGGTGGCTTAGGAAGGAGAATTAAACATTCTAAAGTTTTCTCCCACTTAAAGAGCCTTTCCGCTGATCATGTCTTTCTACGCATGGATGATCATCTGAAACTGCGTAAGCCTTGGGTCGGACAAGTCTTTCACTCAACATTAATAGTAAATCTAGAGGCACTGCAATTTTTATTCATAAATTAGTCAAGTTCAACCCAGATCACGTACACTGTGATTCAGAGGGCCGTTATGTTGTAGTTCAAGATATACTTTTCAAACACCTGTTGTTTTAGCAAACATGTATGCCCCAACGGTGATAGCCCAAACTTTATGTCCACAATTTTTTTGCTTATACCAAATTTGAATACCTACAAGTTAATATCAGGATCGGTCTTCAATTGTGTTACTAACACTGCCATTGATCGCTCTAACTCCAAAAGAGTTACGCCTGCTGCAATGTCTTAAGACTCTATCAGCTTTTATGGATCAAATTGGCTATGTTGACCCCTGGCGTTTCTTTAACCCCAATGCTAAGGATTTCTCCTATTACTCCACTGTCCATCAGGTCAACTCCCGTATTGATTACTTCTTTATCGACAAGACCCTTCTATCTTCTGTTACTTCCATACAATACACTGCCATTGTCATCTCTGACCAAGCACCCCACATTTTAGACCTTTGTTTCCTGTCAAGCTCACATAGGCATCAACGAGGATGGAAGCTAGACTCAGGCTTAGGTGATTTTGTTTCCGCAAACATAGATTCTTTCTTTGAAACAAACTGGTCCAATCAGGTATCCCCATTGCTCTTATGGGAAATGTTAAAAGTGTTTATTCATGGGGAAATTATATCTTTCAGTGCACATTTAACTGAAAATAGAAGATCGAAACAGCAGAACTAACGGGCGCATATGGACAGACAGCAGGCTTCAGCAATTAATCCAGATTTAGCAACCAAGCGTCTGCAGCTGCAAACTGAATTCGATTTACTATCAACAGGAAAGGCAGAATATCTACTAAAAATACAAGAGCAACTTTTTATGAGCATGGAGATAAGGCTGGACACCTTTTAGCCTCACAATTGAGACATCAATGCGCTGCCTGCTTTATATCACAAATCTCTGACTCATCTCAAAACCTGACTACTCACGCATCAAGTATAAACTCAGGATTTTCTTCCTTTTATTTTACTCTCCACAAATCACAGCCCCCTCCTGACACCGCTGTTATTGACTATTTTCTTAATAACTTAGAGATTCCAACTACAAATGAGGAATTGACAAAACGTTTAGATAAACCCCTTAGTCTAGGAGGAATCACTTTCTGCATTTCTCAAATGCAAAATAATAAAACTCCTGGCCCAGATGGTTACCCAATGGAGTAAGAAATTCTCTGCTCTGCTTGCTCCTATACTTTTAGAAGTCTATAATGATTCTCTAGAACATGGTATTTTGCCTCCAACACTCAATTAGGTTTTGAATTTTCTGATAGTAAAGAAATATAGGGACCCTAATCTATGTGGTAGCGACAGACCCATAAGCTTACTTAACAGTGACGTAAGCTGCTGGCAAAACTGCTGGCGTGTAGACTTGAGACTCGCCTTCCACGGATCCTTTTTTGACAGCCTCTCTGTTGTCCTTAACATACCTATATCCCCATGCCCCTTGATTGGTATATTTGCTGTGTCTCCTATTGTGGGAAGATTTAATAGCTACCAAGCTGATGTTATTGCATTTGCTGCTCTGATAGCCAAGCGTCAAATACTGCTACAGTAGAAGAGCCCAAAGCCGCCTAGCACAAATTCCTGATTAGAAGATGTAATGTCATTTTTACACCTAGAAAAAATCCAACATACTGTTAGAGGATCCCTTAAGAAATTCTATAAAACCTGGGACCTCCTCCTTTCTTTTACAAACCACCTATCCTGAGCCCCCCCCCACCATTTTGTGTAGAATTTTTCTTTTCTTTTCTTGTTTCTGTACACCTTCATCTGTCAGTACATTCCTGTACATCACAATGAATGTAGGGTGGGTGGGTATGTTAGCCGAATGGAAGATAAATGTTTAGCATCTGGTTAAAGGGTGGTGGAGGGGGGAATGGTTGGGGATGTATGTGTTTTTTTCTGTTTTAAAAGCAAGAAAAATGTTAAACATGCTACCCTTTGTTATTCCTGATACAGTCTGTAATAATTTATGAGGTTTGAGCAATAAACATATTTAGGAAAAGCTCTGGACCAAAGTGTTGAACAGACAGGCAAAATGACAAAAAAAAACTACTGATCTCCGACGTAAAGAGCACTGTATAACCATAACTTGATTATAGCGCCCTTTCACATATTGTTAATACTCCATCAAGCAAATTATAATCTGTAAAGTGACACACAAGAGCGGAACCAGTGGTTAAATCTGCTCATTAACCTGGATAATCCTTTACCTAATCATCAAGTGGTGTGTGTGTGTGTGTGTGTGTGTGTGTGTGTGTGTGTGTGTGTGTCTAAGAGAGAGAGCGAGAGTGCGCTAAGGCAGATTCAGAAACAGTGTTGGAGCCCTCAGAGCGGTTCATTTTAGGTGTGACTGATTTACTGAAAAGAGAGAGAGAGGTAACAGCTGGGAGAGAGGATGGAGAGCAGTAACGCTGAGTGTCCCCACTGCCCACCAGCTAGCTATGGATTTAATCATGAGACACTAGTTTTTTTCTGATCACTGTGTCACAAAAACACCTGTGAATGTTAATTTTTTGTGCATGCAAATATGATTACAAACATTTGATTATGAATCAACAAACTAGCCTTTGTGTGACAGTCTGCCATTTTGTGACATAGCAGAGAACACAAAAAAAGGTAGTAGCGTGGGTAAATAACATATTAAAGGTGCTGTAGGTAGAATATTGAAGATCCAGGATTAAGCCAAAGAATTTGAACATTGACAACTTCTCAGTCCCTCCCCCCATTTCGGCTAAAGCCCAAACGGTCTCCTAAGAATGTGTGTGCATGAGCAGTGAATGAGATGCAGTTAGTAACAAAATGGATGTTTATGAATGCTTATTAACAATGAGACGGCACCCCAACAGAGACAAATAGGTTTTTTTAAAGGAATTAAAAGTGAAATAGATAAAGAGTTAATCAAGACTAGGTTGCAGAGAGAAAGCTTTTATGTGTTTTTGTTGATGGGTGTTCTGGTGCTAGTCACGTCATTTTGTTCTGCTTATCTCGTTAATTTCTCATCTCTTACAGTTCATAACGTTCTCCATTTTTACAGCACCACAACACACTGATATCAGAACACACTGTTGTTTATATCAGTGGGGAAAGCGGAAACAAATTTTATTATTTTTGTTGCTAAAAAATAACAAGTAGGTAAGTGATAAGTAGTAAAGCATTGAAGGCAGACAGAGAAAACATGGAAAAAATTGCTTTAAAAATCTAATTCAAGAGAAACATGTGAGATATTCAATTATATTTTAATGTCTCAAGACACTTTACGGATAGAGTAGGTGTAGACCACACTATAACTTACAAAGATGCAACAATTTCCCACGAGCAAGCACTTGGTGCAACAGTGGCAAGGAAACACTTTCTTTTACATGCTTTGGAAGTGATGGAAACACATGCATATTAATATTGAATGTTTCTTATTTATTGAAAATGGTAAAACATGCAGAGAGGGATGGAACACATTTAAAAAAATGTACCTCCCTGAGTGACAGAAAAGAGATGAAACATAGAATAAGCGTGAAACTGGTAAAAAAAAATTGCCTTAGAATGGCTGGAAAGTTCCCCTCCCCGAGAACAATCTTTATGCTTCAGTAGAGGAAAGACTCTTTCTCAATATTTCATTTCATTTTTACAGCACACAGCATACAGCTTCACTGGAACGTGTGGCAATATATTATTGATGAACTATTGCTGCAAAAAGTAGGGAAAGTTTGAGATACTTGTACTTTACTATATTTCCAGTTTATGCTACTTCATACTTCTACTTTACTACCTACAACATGTATATAATCAACCTATGAAATGAGACCACTGCAGAGAAATTGACAATCTGTACTTTACTAAATATTGTTGTTTTCATATCAGCCCTAATTACTCAAGCTGCAGTCAATTTGACTATACATATATACACTGTATATACATATATATACTTCCAAATTAGCAAAACTCTTTCTTTGATAACTGTCCTCCAGTCTGTCATCCATTTAATTTACTAAATAGGGAGGGGAAATAAAGAAGGAACTGAAAGAAAGAAACCAGAAAGAAAAATAGGAAACAGAAAAACAAGAAGAAGGAAACATGGAAATTAACAAAGAAGTAAATGAAGGCAACAAGGAAACAAAAGCAGGAAAGATGTAAAGAAAAGATCCCGCTGTTTTGGTTTTTGATTATGTTATTTCTCATTTCCTGCCCTGTATCTCTGCCCTTTCTTTGGCTTTCTTTGTTCTTTCCTCTCTACCCTCTTTGTCAATTCAAACCCAGTTCACTACAAGAAAATGAAGTCCTGTCAATACACACAGGGTCACAAGCCATTCATCATTAATGCATTGACTGGAAATCATTGATTTGCCCCTTAATATAACCTTTGTCAATAGCAATGCAACATTTTTATCACTTAGAAAATATTAAGCTTAGTGGAGTAGATTTTCTGGTGGGAGTTGTCTATACAGTTAAATAGGTGATTGCAAAATGGCTGACCAATTAAATAATCTATATTGGTGAATGGGATTGTATATATTTGAGTCAGTTACAGAGAGAATGGCAATGAAAAAAAATACTCAAACATGTCCCCCATAATCTATTGTCATTTAAACACAAAGTGTACACACAATATACTGTATCTACAGTATGACAGAAGGTCTTCACTCATACTGTATCTGGATAATTCATTTTTCAGAGTGGACTCAATGTTCAAGATGCTTTATTGTCAATTTATGGACACATGTTACTGAAAGTGTCAATGATTATCATTCTCACGACGTGACTTATTGCTCCTGTTTTTTATTTTTTTATTTATCCAAGTAAGTGAATTGAGAATAAATTCTAATTTGCAATGACAACCTGTCACATTCGCATGGTCACACATTTATACCTGGAAGTCCGGTACAACCACTGTCAGATCTGCAGGCCACTGAGCAGCTCCCCTGGAGTGGTTGGAGTTAAAGGTGCTGTAGGTAGAATTGTGACGATCAAGGATTCTTAGTCCCTCCCCCCTTTCTGCTACAGCCCAAACAGTCCCCTAAGGCCCTCCCCCCAGGAGGGAGAGTGAATGTGTGTGCCTGAGCAGTGATTGGAGCATCTGAACAGGGAATGGTGGATTTTTGCAAATCACATTTCAGGCTGTAGGTGGTGCCAGAGGAGACAGATTTTTTTAAATGACCTGCTTTATGTAGTTCTACTCAATCATAGGGTCAGTTCAGCAAACATGTCAGAGTTAGTTTTACAAGTCTTACCTACTGCATCTTTAAGGCCCTTGCTCAAGGGCACCTCAGTGATGGTAATGAGGGAGGGACAAGCACTGCTCTTTAACCTCCCCCACCCAGATTTGATCCTGTCAGTCTGGGGATTAGACCGGCAACCTCCCAGGAACAAGCTTGCTTCTTTAACCTTTAGGCCCCCTCTGCCTAATCTAATAGATTTTAAATGTAATTGCTAAATATTTAAACGATTTCGACAATATGGCCAGAGTACAGGCTATGAATGAAGAGCGGCTGTGGAGAGAGAGAGAAAGAGAGAGAGAGTGTGCAGCTGTGTGCCGGGTTTTGTGCGGTCATTAGGCTATAATACATCCATGGTTTCATGTTATTTTAAGATTTTCAATAAAAACAGTGGTTCATATTTGCTCCTGTCTCAGTCCTGTTGACTAGAGGAGGAAATCCTCTGACGTGGTGACACAGCGTTGTGTCCGAGGTATATTGGACACATCCAGACAACAGGCATTTGGCAGCAACACGTACCACTCCTGACAACATACTTCTTGGGCATATAGGGGCACAGCACCCGCATGAGCACCAACAATTTTCAGTGCCCTGCAGCACCCCAGCTGCTGCCTCACCCTCCTCCACGTGCTGCCTCTTGCAACTTGTTTTCTCTTCGTCCGTAACATAGATTACCGTGGCTGAAATTAATACAGGTGGTCATCAAACCATAACACTGTCATCCTCATTGTCAAAATCATTTAAAATTGACCCATATCATTGAAAATCTTTTAGATAACAGGTGCCTATCATTTCTGTAACCTACTCTGTAACAGACTACCTGAACGCCTTTTTCTCATCTTGCGTTTCACTATCCCACCGGTGTTTTCTGGACAAAAGGTCTCATGCTGAGATTGCCAATGTTGTCAGACACTTTCAGTAACAATCTGAGCCTGTCAGTAGCAAAGAAAAAAAACACTTTTAATGGTTTAAAAAACAAAGCTCTACAATTGCGCTGTTAGGTCACATTGCAGCTTTGTTCACGTCAGCCCATCATTGCAATTTCGGTCAATTCTGGAACGAATGAAAATACTTTTGGTCACATCAGTCTATTAGACACAAATGCATGGGGAATTGGGCCTAGGTTCCAAAACTTTTACCCTTTAAGCTGAGTGGTGAAATGGATCGGTCTAATCAGCACAAAGACAGAGCCACCTTAGTGGTAGGAATAGGTTTTGCCAGATTAAGATTCACCAGACAACCTCTTCCTACATGGTTTTGTGTGTGTGTGTTTGTGTGTGTGTGTGTATGCGTGCACGCATGTGTGGGACATGGGGACAGCTATTGAATCTAATGTGACACTATGCATGCAGAGTGTAGAGAAAGCCTGTGGTTAGTTAATATTGAACACAGCAGGTGTAGAGAGTGGCAAATGTTGGCATCTCAAATGTCTGTATGAGGTGTGTGTGTGTGTGTGTGTGTGGGGGGGGGGGGGGCATGATTAACAGTCCTTGTGCAGCATCAACTTGAATTACGTTATCCCCATATGTTGAATTTTGAGTAACTGATGATTGTTTGGCATCGGCAGTAGTTATTCTGTTCCACATTCATGAATTATTACAGCTGTTGTTTGCACGCCAAGATGGTTGTGTAGTGATGCTTTTCAGATTTTGATCTTTAGGGGACAAAATCTTAGGAACTCTAGAAAAAGCACGGATACTAATGTAACTCAGTAATTAAAAACAGATGTTTAGTTTAGCTGACATTTTACACTCGTGTATAGTCACTTTTTTAACTGCTCAAAAGAAATACAACTCAAACATCTATCATTCCCTGACACAAATACAAAATGTGAACTTTGTTTTATTAGGAATTAAAATAGCCCGATATCATCACATAACCTTCACCTAGAGCTGGACAATATATTTATATTACATCAAAATTGTGATATGAGAAGAGAAATGTCTTAGATTTTGGAAATAAATCTTATATGGCATAAGTGGTGTCTTTTCCTGGTTTTAAAGGCTGAATTGCAGTACAGTCATGTCTTTTTCTGAATTTTCCAGACTGTTGTCACTATTCTATTATTTGCTTTTACCCATTTAATCATCACATTGGAGCTCGAAAGTTTGGGCACCCCAGGTAAAAATGTGTGATAATGTGCATAAAGAAGCCAAAGGCCTCAAATGACAGATTATACATTTGTCTAATATGTCACAAAAGTTAGATGTTATTTCCATCATTTACACTTTCATAATAACAAAAAACTAAAATATTTCAAGGGATTTTAGGAAGGGATTTTAACTGCTATTTGTCCGATTTAAAGACTTATTTTGTACAGAACACACGTTGTGTGGCTGATAGTGACGTTTAGAAGTCAGAGAGACTAAATCCGTTCAGATCGCTGATCATCTACAGTCTGTTGTTAATTAAAATCAGCAACAGATTGCATGTAGAACATATCAAGAGCTACTCTGTCATAATTAAAATAACTAGAGACTGTGTCATTCATTCATTAAATCGGAATCGCACCATAGTGTTTTTTTCACAACCTGTTCAGTCTGAAGGCTGCTGAAAATGGCTGAAAACTGTCCAACTTTACCGCAGCTTTTTGTCCCCGCCCCCTGCTGCTGCCGCCTGCTCTCGTCCACTTTACAGGCGAGGCGCAGTTAATCTTGAACGAGCCTAGTGTCATGGATTGTTCTCAAGCATCATCTGGAAAGACCAGATGATGTCAATCTTAAGGTGTTAAATGCCCAGACTCATCTGACCTTGCCCCAGCAATCAGCAACATGGGTTCTTCTAAGCAGTTGTCTAGAAAACTGAAACTGAAAATAGTTGATGCTCACAAAGCAGGAGAGGGCTATAAGAAGGTAGAAAGCGTTTTAAGATGCCAATATCCTCTGTTTGGAATGTAATTAAGAAATGGCCTTCATCAGGAACAGTGGAAGTTAAAGCAAGATCTGCAAGACCAAGAAAAATAGCAGACAGAACAGCTTGCAGGAGTGTGAGAAAAGCAAGTCAAAACCCACGTTTGACTTTTGTTTGAAGTTTGCCAATGAACATATAGACAAGCCTGATGCATTGTGGAAACAAGTTCTGTTGACCATTTAGGTTAAAATTGACATTTTTGGCTGGAATGAGCAAAAGTAAGTTTAGAGAAGAAAGGGAACAGAATTTAAGGAAAGAACCTCTTTCTAACTGTTAAGCATGGGGGGGATCAATCATGCTTTGGGGTTGTAGTGCAGCCAGTGGCACATGGAACATTTTACGAATAGAAGGAAAAATGGATTCAATAAAATTTCAGCAAATTTTGAACTCTAACTTGATGCCATCTATGAAAAAGCTGAAGTTAAAGAGAGGTCTATAGATAGACCTTAAAAGAACAGTGCGTGACAGACAGTCGAGAAATCGCAAAGAACTGGAAGACTTTTGTAAGGACGAATGGTTAAAGATACCTCAAACAAGAACTGAAAGACTCTTGGCTGGCTACTAGAAGTGTTTCCAAGCTGTAATAATTGCCAAAGAGGGCAGTACAAGGTATTAACTCTGCAGGGTGCTCAAACTTTTGCAGACGCCATTTTTTTGTTTTCTGTTATTTTGAACGTGTTAATGATGGAAATAAAATCTAACTTTTATTTGATGCCTTTTGGAGATTTTTCCATCTTTTCTTGGCTTCTTTATGCACAGTAATACTAATTTTTACCTGGGGTGCCCAAACTTTCGAGCCCCACTGTAAATTGACATTACTGATATTACAATCAATTACTGATAATCATTTATCAAAAATTTCATTGTGTAAATATTGTGTGAAAGCACCAATAGTCAACACTACAATATCGTGGTATTGATATTGAGGTATTTGGTCAAAAATATTGTTATATTTGATTTTCTCTATATTGCCCAGCCCTACCTTCACAATACCTAGAAATTGGCACGGTTTTAGTTCAGTTAGCCTAATAGCTGATGTGATTTGCATTGAGAGATGATCTTATGGAAAGTACCCCATGCCAATTATGACATATTGTGAGTGGCATGTGATGATGTGGAGCTATTTTAATTCTAAAGGCCAAGGGAACTTTATCAGGATGCATAGTATCCTGGAATTTATGAAATAACTGGCCTTTAATAATAAAAATCTGCCTCCCTCTATGGGAATTTAACATAGGGGTGTGTATACTAATGCCCCATGTATTTTAAGGAAGAACATTTATTTGTATATGAAACGTTTTTCATTCACAAAGAAAAATTGGAGTCCTTAAAGGGTGGACAAATTTTTACAGTTAAGGCATTAAGCTCCATTTCCCAAAGATGTTTTTTTTATTCCTCTTTTTAGTCAACTTTAGTATGGGTGTGTAAACTTATGCAAGCCACTGGACATATGTAAGGTACAAAACAGAATATAGCAAGGACCACAACAGACACATATCTAATTATATCCTCAATCTTCTCATTTTCAGCTCGGTCAGATCCTGCGAAGCCCCTTCATGAAGTTTGTGGCCCACGCTGTCTCCTTCACCATCTTCTTGGGTCTGCTTGTTGTCAACGCCTCTGACCGCTTTGAGGGTGTTAAAAACCTGCCCAATGAGACCATCACAGATCACCCTCGACAGGTGTTCAGGGTCAAGACCACCCAGTTTTCCTGGACTGAGATGTTGATCATGAAGTGGGTGTTGGGTGAGTTTTCTCGTCACACACTTGTTGCACACACACACACACACACACACACACACACACACACACACACCCCGGTTCGGTGTTTAAAATTCTGCACAGTTGTCGTCAATTAAAATGCAAATATATGTGGGATAGTCCTTGTTGAGGCAGATTCTCCAGCATTGTACTATGGCAACCACACTTTAAAGTACCTTTATTTGATGCCACTTTACATCCAGTCTATAGTCTGTTGTTTGCCTGTTTGGTTGTTTGTTTGTTTGTTTTTTTGCTTTTACTGTAGAAAACCGCTGCTGCTGTAACAAGGGAATTTCCCCACTGTGGGATGAATATAGTATTATATAATCTAATCTTATCTAATGATAAGAAATAACCTTAATGCAGCATATGAAAGTGTCAAGGCAAAAACTTTCCTGGTAGAAATTCTTCATACATTTTGTTTAATAAAATAAATTTAAAAAAGTGAAGTTACACACACAACTACTCCCCAATAAATTAGTGAAGTGAACACTTCACCTTTATGCCCCACTTTAACATGAGGCAGGATCAAAGATCATTTCAGCACCATACCAACCAAGTTGAGGAAAACTAAGTTTATGGCCACACAAAAATAATTTCTCTTTTATCTTACAAAGATCAAATAGAAGTTCCCTGGCTGGATGCAGCTCAGGTCCGACATATTGAGTCCTACTGATGAGCTGCAGGGATATTTGGAGGTGGTGCTGAGAAAATATTGGTGTGAGCAACGAGTTGTTGGTAGACAGATGAAAGTAAAGAGAGGGGTGGAGCGTACGGCCGACAAAAGACAGGCATGACAAAACTGATAGACGGGGGTGACAGAAAGACAAAGACAAGCTCAACAGACAAAAAGCCCATGGCAATATCCGTCAGACCTCAGCTGCTTCCCATCTGCTGATGTTCTTCCTTTCATCTATGCACACACACACACACACACACACACATTTAATAACATTATGGATGTGGTATGTTGGTGCACACATGGTTCTGTTTTTATTTGTTTCTGTGTAATGGTGCTTGTGGTGTGTCTGTGTGTCTGTGTGTCTGTGTGTGTGCAGTGAGTGGTAGAGCAGGGTAATTATAATTCCAGCAGCATGCTTTGAAGGTCCAGTAATTGTCAAGGGCCTTTTTCAGTAAGCAATGTTCTCCTTGTTTTGGCTCCAAATAGACAATGAGACAAAAGACAAGTGATTTGAATGATTCAGATTGAGTGAATGTGTGTGTGTGTGTGTGTGTGTGTGTGTGTGTATTTCCCATCTTTCCACCGTTTGTTCACGTGTTTGTTTGTCTGTCCTCCATCTTTAGGTATGATTTGGTTGGAATGTAAGGAGATCTGGAGTGATGGGCCCAGAGAGTACATCATGCACCTGTGGAACGTTCTGGACTTTGGCATGTTGTCCATCTTTGTGGCGTCCTACACAGCACGCTTCATGGCGTTCCTCAAGGCGTCCAAAGCCCAGCAGTATGTGGACATGCACGTACCAGATGAAGACCTTAGCAATGCTTCACTACCTGACGAAGTCGCCTACTTCACTTTCGGTAAGCATTTTCTCCAAAAATATGATGAACGGTTTAGAAGAGACAAGGAGATTTCTCTGGTGTTTACAGAGATTACTCGGAGTCAGAGTTCCAGTATGTGGCGCTCTTTTATTAGCTATTGTGATTGCCACTATTTGTGATAACTAGACAGTTATGTGTTGTTTGTTTTGTGTATGTTTAATCTGACAAGTATTGTTTCTGTTCCACAAAATGTCAAACCACTTAACTTTGTATCTATTATACAATTTCACAGCACATGATGAAATGTAAATGCTTTCATGCTCGAATCAATGTTGTGCTACATTAGTCCCTGATATGGTTTATCAGATGAGTATTTGCCTAAAAATGTCATGAATAACTAAAAAGCTGAGCTGTGACACTGGAAGATGAGAGCGTATTTGTCATTTAGATAAATATGTCATTGTTGCATACTTACCTCAAGATGTTCATATGCAACAAGTAAGAGCAGAGATACAAAGGAGCTACACCGGTAGGCGTAAACTCCACAGATGAGAAACACAGTTATTTTGTAAATTAAAAACAAAAAAATTGCAATGTATGTGAAGCTTAAAAAGATTAAAGAAAACCACCTCAGACAATCATTAACACTTACCTTCCCTACTCTCTCTGCCTCAATTAGAAACCTTTTTGAATATTAAATTGGGAACACAGATATCTCAGAAGACAGAAAATCACAGAAAATATAAACTTTTAGTTCACTTCCAGAACTCAAACTTCTCTTCAACATATTAAAACCTACTGCTGGCTGCTGGACTGTACACTATTTAGTGGCAAACTAAGGAAACTTTCATCAGTGCTGTCATCTGGTGGTCTGACTGTGTCATGACAAATCAGAAAATAGATGACAATGTCTTTACTGGAGTGTCACTGATTATCCCCTTAAGCTGTTCTCAATACGTCTCCATGTATGCACTGAAAAGTGCATACACTGTGTGTGATATATATATACTCATTTTCCTAGACAGTCTTAGTTTAACAGCAAATTAGTGTAATGTGATGTTTTTTTTCTCTGTTTGCAGTCTTTAATTCTCTTTGGTTTCTCATTTTTCTATCTAGCTCAATTATCCTCTCCGTCAACATGTCTGACTGTGCCTCTTTTACTGCCCCTCCCTGCTGCCTCTCTCTCTCTTTGTCCTTACGTCTCCTTGGACACATTATCCCTTTCTTCCTTCCCATCGCTTTCCACAATCTCATACTAAGTGCCTTTCCTCCTCAGGACGTCCTTACTGGATCTATCTTCTCACTGAACCTTCTCCTCCATCAAAACGCATGTTTGATAGCCAAGATTATACTTTTTAGGAATCTCTCTTAAACATTTAGGTCCCACTCTAACCAAAAGTCTGTTCTGTACATAACCAGGAAAAGAAAATGAGAAAACAGTTATGTGCAGCTGATGGCTCAGTTCCTCAAGCCAGAGGAATACAAGATTTTTACAATAGCCTTTTATGGCACAGTAAGAAATAGTGTGATAGTAAAACACCTTCAGAGCAATTGGTTCAGTCTTATATCGGAAGAAATATTTAAATTCTAAAACTACAAATGCAGCTGTTGATGATTATGATTGTTTATACATGTACTTCAACATTAATGTTGGAGCATGCCTGATGCATCTGGTTTTATTCAGTGTGAGCTGTGTAAAATCTAAACTGGGGACCTATTGTATTGTCCAAATTGGAAAATAACCAGTTCCCTCGAAATTAGACAATCAACCTCTGGTTTCTGCTGCAGCACATTCAGATGATACATTAACAGTTTACTGAGCCACTTCTCTTTTTCTTTCTTCTCCTTCAGCCAGGAACAAATGGCGCCCCTCAGACCCCCAGATCATCTCAGAAGGCCTGTACGCCATCGCTGTGGTGCTGAGCTTCTCGCGCATCGCGTACATCCTTCCAGCCAACGAGAGCTTTGGCCCACTGCAAATCTCTCTGGGACGCACAGTCAAAGATATCTTCAAGTTCATGGTCATCTTTATCATGGTGTTTGTGGCCTTCATGATTGGCATGTTCAACTTGTACTCGTACTACCTGGGAGCCAAGTACAACCCTGCCTTTACTACGTGAGTTATGCATGTTGCATGATAGCCCTACTGTGGTTGTTTTATTTATTATTGGAAAAATAGGAACAGGTGACCTGATTTATAACTCAACGTATGTACATGTGTACTTCATACATTTGGAGACATGTGTATGGCTTGTGGCTACATCATTATATCGTGTAACTTAATTCAATCTTATCAACAACAAAAAATTTCATGTCCAAAGTATCTGGAAATAGGGGTTTTCCCCGGCACCATGTTGTCTTTTCTGTAACGTAGAAGAAGTGAGGATCTTTTGGACAGTGTCTCAAACATTTTTGATGCCTGTCCCACTGTTTGGTAAGTTTTACTGAGACACGAGAACTTTCTCATCGTTGAATAAAGTGCCAGCCTACAGTCAATGGGTTTTATCGACCATTTCTAATCTAAAGCCAGATTTAAAGCCAAGAAGGAGGTTGACAGTGACATGATCAAACCCATATTACCAAGTGACAAATGTTAGCCATCTGTGTGTAACCACAGTTCAGCTAGTATGCAGACTTCACTGAACAATGATCCCTTTAAAGATAAGTTCATATTTATGAGTATGCGACGTGTACATTATCCTTCTCTTACTGGGCACAAAGCAATCTTTTCCGAGCACAATTACACTGTAAAAGAGGGGGAACTAAATCCAGAGTCCTTGTTCTGGCTTCAGCAGTCTAAGTTAGACAAATCAAGTGAACAGACTATTGTTGTATTTGATAATTGAATATTATCCAACCAAAAATGGGTGATGGCAACCCTCAGTACGCTGAATGCACTAAAGTGCTGCATTTAACTCAATTATCAGGTTCATCCATTTTAAATATGGTCAATTACACATTTTAACTGAGGAGTCATTTTGCACTTAAAGGCTGCCGTACTATAAAACCAATAGTACAGTGCCTTGAATATGTTCATTCACTTTCACATCCACATTAGCAACAAGAAATTCATTCGTTATTCTATGACTTTTACTTCCTCATTTTAACTTACAAGTTGTTGTGTCATATATCAATCTGCTTGTAAAACAATCAAATCGGCCAACAGTCGGCAAAAAGTCCCACATCCCATCAATCTGAATACCGATCCTTCTGCCTCCTTCCTTCATTTTAGCTTATCTATGCTGTGTCTGCGTGCTCATTCTTTCACATCAGCTGCAAACAGAGTGACGGTGGATCTTTCATTGTCTGATATACAGTATATAGGAAAGTAATCCATCTTGGGCTGATGATAGAATCTCTCAGCAAGCCTGTTTATCATCATTCACTTCAAAATGAGCACTCTCTGAGGTTGCTCTCTCTGTCGCATATCATTATTCCTCTTCTCAGAGGAATGTATAGATTTAAACAGATGACAGTTCACCATTTATGCTAAATCCAATAGATTTTAAATCCAATGAAGATTTCTAACCAGAGTGGAAAAGTCTATGTAATTGCATTTTTTTTCTAGTATTCTAAGGTTCACATTTCCTAGTTGCAAGAAAGCTTGGCCTAAATAAGTTACATGTAGCTCGGACTTTTTGGAAGTTTGGCAAAGAGTCATCATCCCACCAGGGTAGAGCAATAGACATGTTCAAAACCAAGCAGTACATTTAGTGGAGCAAGATGTTTCTGTCTTTTGCATTATTCACCTTACAGGTTTTTTATGTCAGTAATGAACACATAGTATGACTTGAATTCTTGCCCATAGATAACTTTGTATCAATAGGCTTTCCAACCATGATTCAATTGCTTCCAGGTGTCAACATCTGTCTCCTCATAAATTTAATCCTTGTGCTGTTGGCTTTTCTGATGTTGGTGGTTTGGAGTACTCCCAGTAAACCACACAGTAGTTTTTTGCATCACAGTTTGCTGCTTAGTACTTAGACCTACCTTTTTAGATATTTTAGTCCAGTTCTTTATCCATGATCCAATGGCCCTGACACACTAACCCGATAATTGTCCGTCGGACAGTCTGGCGTGGTTGTTGACTTGAGTCTGTTTGATGTGTTCTGTGTTGGAGGGGCCGGCAGCTTTCATTTTGGCCAACCTGAAATGCTCAGTCGGAAGGCGGGCACTGCCGGCAGTTGGACTCTAAGGACCAATCTGATTTGTGCTAACCCGGGAATGACGAGCAGAATGAGCGAGACTAGAGTCTCTCAAAATCTGATGAAAATCTGGTAGCCCTTTACATTCCACCACGGTAATAAGATGGAAAAATCTGTCAGCCTGTTTTTCTTATCTGGTTATACACCTGGATCAAATACCTGGTGCAATAACACATAATACCACGCTATGTTATGTTTGTGCAACCTCAACTGTTCATTTAAATATACCAGATGGAGGTGGCCTCTAGCTCACCCAGTAAGAGCATAAGCCCCATGTTGACCGAGTCCTGGAGTGGTCTGGGTTCAAATTCAATCCACAGCCCTTTGCTGCGTGTTGTCTCCCATCTCTCTCCCCCTTTCATGTCTATCCAGTGTCAATAAAGGGAAAAGCCCCCAAAAATTATCTTAAATATATTAATAATTTCCACTCTTTATTGATCCCCTATGCGGGACTTCCAATTTACACTCTATTGTTATTACAGACTGTTGTTGTTATATATACATATTATATCATATATACCAGATGTTTTACTGCCATTATACTCATCAATCCCATTTCTATCACCTGTACGTGAAGCCTGGGAGCAATTTCCAAGTGTAGGACCTGCTGAACATTCACCTTAGATGGAGTCACTGATCATAAACGGTTTGTGATTGGACTTGTAGTGTGAGGAGTCTACTTTCCCATGCTGTCTACCCTGCACCTCTGTGCTGTGCATATACAGTAGCTCCTCTGATCAGTCACAGCACAGGGGTCTTAGAGGCTGTGAGTTCTGCTTGGCTGCCCACATGGAGCCAAAGATCCTGGCAGCGTGATGAGCAGACAGACAGAGCAGTGAAATGAGACGGAGTTAACTTCCAGAAAAGCAGATAGACAGATAGAAACAGAGACTAATGGAGTTAAAATGGAGAGTTGGGAGGATTGTGGTCAGATCCAGAGAGTCAGACATAATTAAGACAGAAAAGACCCCGGGCCCTGGAGATAGAAGTGCCTTATCATCACCAAAAGAAAGGCCTTTCCATCATGAATGTATGATCTAGCTTTGTCACCTTATCACTTCCTCTCTCTGCTCTTGAGATCAACATCAAGGCTGATTTAAAAAATCAGCATTAACACAGCTGTGATAAAGATAGAAACTATTTGTGGTCTTTCTTAACAACCTTTGACTGCATTTCGGCCAGAAAATGTCCCTGCCACTAAATGAGCCAAACTAGTGATCCTCTCACAGTTTCTCAATTGCCTACTCTGGCAATGCAAGCTGCATCCAGATGGGTTTCCCGTGACAGACCCTTCTGTTGTTGTTATCAATCTTGCCACCAGGGGTCAGTCCGGCTCTAAATCTTAACCTGTCTGTATAATGGTTGAGAGCCATAGCCTGGACTGAGCTGTTCAGAGAGACACTATTTAATTGATTTATTTTTGTGTTGTTGTCTAATCAACGTTTTTGTCTCTTGATTTGACTGAAGTGTCTTATAGAATTTGCAGTGTGTGTCTCTCTGGTGTCAGTGCATGTTTATTTTTCTGTTCCACTCAATTCAAGGTGTGACTGCAGTATGGTTGGTAGGACTGTTGATAAAAGACTTGTCTATGTTGTGCACAAATTGTGAAGAACAACCTATCCATTTCTTTTCTCTGTCACAGAGTAGAGAACATGTGCTTGTGTGTGTGTGTGTGTGTGTGTGTGTGTGTGTGTGTGTGTGTGTGTGTGTGTGTGTGTGTGCGTGTGCGTGTGCGTGTGCGTGTGTTTGACTTTAGCTGTCTAACTGGGCATGTCTGATGAAGAGCAGAAGAGGGAAGGAAGATAAGGAGGGAGACAGGTGTAGGTAGTAATAATATCCCAGGAGGGGCCACTTGGGCTGGGCAACAGAGTGTGGGATGTGAGAAAAGGAGGGTGGGTTATGGTGGAGGAGTGATGCAGAGGATATCACTCACTCCCTCACGCACAGACTCACTTACAAAAGCTTAAACACTTGCAAATGCACTTTGTTGAGTGCCCACCCATTAATGAACAAATACATTTAGCAGAAAAACACACACAAGGGGCATGCACATTTACACATCCTCTCTCTCAATGTTTGTTTTTGCATCTGTTATAACAGATGCTTAGGTGGACATTCACACATTTACGTACAGATCAATTCACCCATACAATTATAAAGATTTCTATTTGGACAGCAGTGGTGGAGCAGTGGACCCGTCTATGTTCTAGTCAACATGCATATTAACACTGCACAGACAGACAGACCAAGTGGGAGAGGACAGGACAGTCGTAGGTGGAAGCCATGCCTATATTTTGGCTGAGTGAAAGGAAAGATACTGCGGGGTGTCAAGGACTTCATACTGATGCTTAAGTGAAACAGTGGAGATAATATGGAATAGATACAGCACACATAGGGGCAGCTCACAGCACTGCCACAAAGTAGCGAGATAAAGTCCATCGGGAGGAGGAGGACTGGGAAAAGGAAGGGAATGAGGGATAAAGAGATGTATATGCAGGGGAAGGTGTTTTTGGCTCGGCTGTTTTTCAGGCCAAATGTGGGAGACCAGCCAGGATGAACAGACAAAGGAAGAACAAGGGAAAAGGAATGAGAGAGGATGAGAGAAGGTCAGGCAGACTGAGCAACAGACAGAAGCACAGATGTAACCAGTAACCATTTGAAAAGGTGGGATCAATTCCGAAAAGAACTCCTACACAATATACATATTTTGTCAGCTGTTTTTTTCCAAACAGTTTTCATTACTTTTCACTTAACTCCTTTTTATGTACCATTATGTTCTGTATTACGTTATGCTGGTTTAAGTGATTGAGTTTATTTGGCAACATGGACCTTCTTTTCCTATCACTGAAACATGCACATCTTTGAATTAAATTGAAAGACAAAAACAAGACAGGAGGCATATGAGATTAAAGCCAAAGACAAAGCCATGTAATCCAATGTAACTGACAAAGAGACATGAGACAGAGAGGGAGAGAGAGAGAGAGAGAGAGAAAGGGCAGGGATGCAAACAGAAAAAAGAGAAGAGCGGAGTGGATAATGATGGTGTATTAAAAAGCAGAGATTAAGATGTAGGCTGCAATATGAGGTTTGAAATGAAGACTGAGAGAAACAAGAAAAAACTCTTTTGTGAGTTGTTGAGTCTAGAGTTAGAACGTGGTGACGTGACTGGGATCTGGGTAAGGGAGACTAAAAGAAGGATAAAAGGTGGCAAAGAGAGTGAGTGAGATGGTGGAGACAAAGCAAATGAAAGAGATAATGTATTACCTCTGAAGGCGGGGCAGAGGTGTCGTGTTCAGCCTTTACCAGTCAAGCACATCTGAATGTCAAAATGAGGAGTGGAGGTACAAATCCCAATTAAGGCGAGACCGACCGAGAGAAAAGAGAAAAGAATACGTGCGTGTGGTGTGACCAACATGGGCTCTTAAATGTCTATGCCCGACCAGTAGCTTTTGAGTTTTTGCCTATGTTCAGAACATTTCAATATAGTCTTCCATTATAATGACAAATGAAGTGCAACATTCAGTTCCCCCTCTTGGTGAGATGTAAGATGCAGTCTTTGTGTTGAAATCCATTCCTTTAGTTGAGCTAAGAGGCTGAAGAGCGGGGAGATCATCCTACATACAGTATGTTCATGGAAACGCTTCTGTTCTGTCTATTAGGCCATCACATGAAGAATTAACTAACTATAGCTACGTTGATATTTCATAGAAGTCCGGGAGAAAAAACAGGCTTCTAATTTCTTGTCTGTTGCCCTCAACTTTGTCAGGTAAAATGAGAACTTTCACCAGCAGATTTGATCAGCTGTAGCTAGCGAGCTAATAAAGTTAACGTTAGCTCAATGAGTTGGTTAAAAACCATTCCCTTAATTCTTCAATGTTACCAGTTAAAGCCCCATAAAAAGGGCTACATACCTCATGATGTGCTATATCACTGAGGCTAAATCTGCATGTCCAAGACAAAAAGTATGGGATCCATATAATACATGATAATAAAGTTAAAGTATTTGTGATTGAAGTCCCAGTACTATAACCACAATAAGGAAAAATGTAAGATCAGACTATTTGTTTTTAAATTGACGTGGTTACTTAGCTTACATACTCTGAGCAAGACAAAGTAGTATTTTCAAACATTGTGTCTGTTTTAACGTTTTAGTGGAAGAGGCTTTGTGGACTTTGAATTGAATTTGGTAAATATAACGTTTGTCCTATAATATTACGGTTAATGGGCTTGGCTGGGGTTGCTGTATTGTGAACTTCCCTATATCCATGTGTTCTTGGTTTTGGAAATGCTAATAAAGACTACCTGTTTTGGGGAAACCTTATTGTAGCCCCATGCACACTGCTTCAGCATGTATAGAAATCCTTGACTAGTTATGGTAACTAAGCTATGACTGGACTATTGCTAATCAAGGGACAACACAGACTAACAGAGAGATAGGGAGTGAGGGAGCCGGCCGATTTAAAAAACAAAGTTGACGTTGTTCTTGTTTTAATATCAAAAGACTCTTGAATGCTCGTCTTGTGGTGTTATATTCCCCACTTAATAATATTTCTCTCACAATTTGCCTGAAGATGCAAAACAAAAGAGCCTCATTTTGTATCCTGCTGCCTGTCACACAAATATACACACACTCATAAACAGACATACCCATGAGACATCAGATTTCATTCTGTATCACACACACACACGGAGAGGAGAGGGAAGAGAGGTTTGGTTTTCAAAGTCCCTTTATTGGACCATTTTTAGATTACAGAAAATCAGCATTATAAACCAAAATAAACTAAACAAAATTTGAAAACAATCAAAAAACGGACCAGCAACTTTCCATCCTCCCCCACAGAGCATAATACTCCCCTTACAGCCCACAAACGACTGTAAACCAGCTAATTGGAGAGGAGAGGAGCTCGAGAAGGAGAAAATTAATATCTTGCTAATGACTAAAGGGCAGAAGGAGAGAGAATAAGCAGAATGCTGGGTTGTTCACAAAGTCTACATTTACACTCAGCCGTTGTGAGAATCTTGCTGTAGATTAAGCAAAGAGGAGAAATATATGTGAGTGGAAAAATAATGGGAAGAAAAGAAAAGTATAAATCGTACAAATAGAATGAGTGAATGAATCAGAAATAGCTTAAAGCTGTTGGAATATGGAAAGGGCCTGAGAGGAGGGAGGAAGGGTGATGGTTAGAATGATATAAAAGCAAGTGCAATGGGAATATAATGAGAGAATGAGTGAGCGAGATAATGAACCAGAGGCAGAGAAGATAGTGAGAGAGAGAGGAGCTAAGACAGCGATAGAGACAAACTTAAAGTGAAAAGCAAGAGAGCCATAGAGCATGTCTCTGGGGGGAAGAGGGTGATTTAGCCCTGTTGGTGATTGGGTTTGGACTGCTCTGAGGTGACTCACCAGTCCCCTGTGTGTGTGTGTGTGTGTGTGTGTGTGTGTGTGTTTGTGTGTGTTTGTGTGTGTGGGTTTGTGTGCATGTAAAGCCATTGTGCTACATGCATCCCATTGGGAGCTGTCACTCTTAATAACAGAAAATAACACTGTCCATCTCTGTCTCCAGATGCCCACTGTCCCTGCTGATTTACTGCCTGTTGTACAATGATGTTAAAACACAAACACACACACACACACAGACACACACACACACACACACACACACACACACACACACACAGTTTGAAATGAAATAATCTCATTCTTACGTTGTTAGAAAGTCTCCCATTATCCAGAGCATCAAGCGTCCCATATATCTCAGTTACAAGTTATTGCATAATACACAGATGACCAGTACCTGAGCTGACATTAGCAAAATATAAAATTCAAATTTATCAACGTTTATCTCCGAGGATACATTTTACATTTTTCATTATTGCACTTCCTCCCAGAGAGGCATCTCCCGCACATTTCAGTGAATCAAATAAGCAGAAAACAAGGTGGGCAAAATTTAGATGATGGTGCACAGCAGCACCAGCTGCTCCTGCATTAACATTATCGAGGAGGGAAGAAGAACCTCTACTAATGTATATACTTAAAGGGTTCATTTGCAACAATAAATAATGTTGGTTTTGTTGGTTTATTCATTACTGCCTGAGCAGTGACAGCGGCAAAGGCCCTATTGAAACTGAAGAATTTATTATTATTTCTCCAGCAAATGATGCCGGAGGAAACATACTGAAAACATACTGAAGAACTCACCAAAATTGGCAGTTGAATCAGGTCTGGTGAAAATGTAGGTATTTTACGAGTTTCAGGAATAGGCAGACAAAAATGGTTCGCTAGCGCTCCCTACAAAATTAAACATTGCTACGTATTAAACATGACGTACAAAAAAGCTCATTGAAGCCATACCCTAAACCCAACAGGAAGTCTACCATTTTGTTTTGAATGTTCAAAATTAGTGTGATTTTGGCCATTTCCACATGTCGTACTTTAACAAACTCCTCTTAGAGATTTCATCCGATCAACTTCAAATTTGGTCTGTGCCATCTTAAGACCTTAGAAAATAAAAGTTATTAAAAGGGGCCCGTCCAATGCTGCTTGCATATTTAATTCATTTATTTTTATTTTTTGTTTTTGAATAAACTCTTTACTTTTCTCCATATTCTATCTATATTGTGGATAGAAGTGAAGAAGTGGAATGCATGTAGAGTACATTATCACATGGGGGATGGTGCTGTATGGACTCTCAGTAACGCTGCCAACACATAAATGTCATACACATTTTTGGAACTTTGTATTAAACTACCAATCCACCCACGCGAACAGATGAACAGCGTGTATAAATTGCCAACTACGGTTTGAGTGTGTAAGTTTAAGTGTGTGTGTGTGCGCGTGTGTGTGTGTGTGTGTGTGCGCGCGCCTGGAACAAAGCCCTTCATTATCATCTACACTCAATTTTTTTTGGTAACATCAAAATGTAAATGGAGTGAGCATTTCACACGGGTAGGAAGGATATCTGGAAGACAGAATAATTTGATTTAAAAGATAATTGGGAAATATTGTAATAGAACCCAGATAATTGCCCTCTTTTTATTTTGTTTCATATTTCAAAGCCCCAGTAAATCATTTGTAACTTATAAGAGAGGCTCCAGATATATGACCAGACATTTTTTAAAGAGAAAAGACTCAAAATAACAGGTTTTAAAGGCAAGGCCACCAAAACCACTTTCCTCAGCTCTCCTGATTGCACGATAGACTGGTGAACGCATATGATATGATTAGTGAGTGAGAAGACGGTATTGTCGATATAAGCCTTTGGTCACTGCTCGTCTCACAGCAGTGGTCTGTCTGGTGTCTAGGCAGTCTATTGTAGCAACACAAAGAAGAACTTCTACAGTATTAATGCTTGTGAACGTGTTTACACATGCCTCCAGTGTGCAAGGTCACTGTAATGTGTTTGAACTTATAATAGTAGTAGTGTAATATGCATCCATGTTGACAGAGATGCTTATTTCTCAAAGTAGTTCAAATGTCATTCGGGTTCTAAAGAAAAATCCTTTCTATGGTTATATGTTGTCGCTGCATGTTTCTCTGGTCAGAAACTTAATGTACCTATTAGTCTCAGTTTAAAACACGTATGTTGGAGCTGTTAAATAAACCAATGCCATTGTGCACTTATTGGCATTTTCCCTGTACTTGTTTTCAATTGTACTTTTTTGACAATAATTGATTGAACACATTATGTATGTGACCAATTCCTGTTTTGGAAAATGAACTCATATCCTGATCCTCATAAAAGTTTTCTAAGTTTGTCCGACAACTTCATGTTCATGTAGGATCCTTTGGTGCAGTGACTGAAAACGTATGTTTTTGAAAGCCTTTAAGTCTATGATGCTCTTCTGTGGTTTTGTAATATGGACTCATAGATTAATCATAGCAAGAGTGTTTTTGTATGTTCAATGTTCAGCACATGCTGTAGTACAAAGCTGTGTGCATAACCTTACATGTCCAAATGATCAACGTGCAGGTTGGCAGTGATCCTAGGCGTAATATCATCTGTCATGTTAGCCGTTAAGCAGATATACAATGTGAATACAATTTAACATGGAGAAATAAATTTGATGTCTTTTCCATATGAAAGCATGTTTAAAGTTTATTAGAAAAAAAATATTTCAGGGGTGTCAGAGGTTAAAAACTATAAATATGTGTTAGTATGTAGTGACCAATAATCATGTCATTAAACTCTACCTGGTGGAAGCACTTAATGGGTTTATGATGTTTGTAGTTTTCCTAGAAAGCAATGTGATTTTCAAGGAAATGTGTTGGATAAAGGCCATCATACTTGTAGATGTTTTACAGCTGAGTTAAGTCTGATTTATTTATACATAAGTGGCTTCAATTTATTTATTTGTGCCTTGGTGTGCGTGTTGATCTTTTTAAAAATGAGAGGTTCACGGCAGGCTATGGTGTAAGCTCCGGCGTAGGGTATATATCATCTGTAACACACCCACAGCGCTGATTTAACGCAGAAACATAAATTGGCTTTTAGAGAGAGAGAACATACAGATATCTAGTTTTACTGGTTAGTTATTGTGTGTGTGTGTGTGTGTGTGTGTGCGTGCGTGTGTGTGAGTGTGAGGGGAGAAGCTGTGCCTGTGTGTGTTTTGTCTCTGTCTCTAGATGCATGCACGGTTGTGTTTTTACCTAGCCGTCTGATTGGCAATGAAATTGTGTCTCTTTGAAATAAGTTAAGTTGGGAGAAGCCAGGAGCTTATAGATCTTCTCTACCTACAGCCGTCTTCCACCTCAAACAAGGCAGCGGGTTCTTCCTCCCTACTGAGCCCCTCCTATGTCATCTCAAGCCCATGCTTGCCACTCATGCAATATTTAACGACAGATGTATACCTGGAAGTCAATGTTGACAAGTCTTGCAGCTTTATGTTTTATCTTGGGTCAGTGTGAGCCTTCAGGCTGAGCTGAGATTTGACAGTGGGCCTCAGGAAAAAGCAAAAAAAAATTGCAGTTCTAATTGTCAGGAGGAAAGGAACAACTTTACGAAATTCAAGCACAAGAACTGCAGGCTGGTGTCTCTACAATGAACAGTCTTAGAAATTGTATTCACAATAAAACTCAAATTAGATTGAAAATAGGGAATTTGACAACCATGAAAACATGTCTTTTGAAGGAGTTCAATGAACTCTGGTTTGAAATGTTTCTTAATTTACATGTTTAGATACAGCCTTGACACCCCCCACAAAGGCTACACACACATTTGATTTTAAGTTACAAAGGGAAAAACAAGCCGTTATTACTGCCGCATTAACTGCATGTTTCAGTGTTTTTTGTACAGGTTAACTCAGGACATGCTACAGGCTTAATGAACTGACTTCTAAAAACTAAATGATCTCTCAAATGCTAAAGTTGAGTAATATCTTGCTTTTTTTCGGTTTTGCAGAAGCCAATTGTGTTTATATGTACATGTACAAGTATGTGCAGTGCATGTGTGTAATTGAAGCTGTATATGTGTGTATTTGTGTGTGTGAGAGAGATAAATGGGATAATCTCGACATGACTCATCAGTTATTTCATCAGTGCCACCTCACAAACCACACAACATTAGAGTGCATTTTTTGTGTGGTTGTGTTTGCGCGCGCGTGTGTGTGTGTGTGTGTGTGTATGCGTGCGTGCGTGCCAGAACAATTAGCTGCTAACACAGTGGGCTTGTGTGTTTTCACTGTCATGTACCTATCTTACTGTCTCATCTTCTCTCTCGTTCCTTGCAGGGTGGAGGAAAGTTTTAAAACTCTTTTCTGGTCGATCTTTGGCCTGTCTGAAGTGATCTCAGTGGTGCTGAAGTACGACCATAAGTTCATAGAGAACATCGGCTACGTGCTGTACGGAGTCTATAATGTCACGATGGTGGTTGTGCTTCTCAACATGCTCATTGCTATGATCAACAGCTCGTACCAGGAGATAGAGGTACACAAATAAGACGGTCAAAATAGAAAGGGTGTGATATTGTCAACAAGTCAATACAGATTGTTGTTTGATTACCTTTGAGCCTGCAGGAGTATAACAGAGTGAGTTGAAAATACCATAAGCCTTAAAAAAATCAATACAATGGCAACAAGTGAAAACAGAGAATACTAAGCAGAAGGATCAGTCTCACTGTGAAGTTGTCACAAAAAAATAAATAGACCAAATAGAACTAGAAGAATTAATAAAAGTAAATAAGCACGTAAGTAGTGTTTTTGTCCAAGGTTTTTCCAATCTGATGGATTTTTGTAAGTCTTCACCAGCCCTGCTTATTTCACCTACTCTCTGTCTGTCTCTGCAGGAGGATGCCGACGTGGAGTGGAAGTTTGCCCGAGCCAAGTTGTGGCTCTCCTACTTTGACGAGGGCCGCACCCTGCCCGCCCCCTTCAACCTGGTTCCCAGCCCAAAGTCCTTCTACTACCTGGTCCTCCGCATCAAGTCCTGCCTGATACACCTCTGCAAGGCCAACAGCCGTCGCCATAACAATGAGCTAGAGCTGGGCATGCTCAACTCACAGGCAAAGGTTAGTGTCATGACCAATTGCATGCACAAACAAAGTAGTAATTTGTTATTTTACATACTACCCTGTAGCCCTGTACCTTGTAACAGGCAGAGGTGAAAAGAGTACAAGAATATTGTACTTAAGTAAAACAACCGTTACGGTAGAGAAATACATTTACCTAAAGTAAAAGTACTCATGTACAAATTTCCTTAAGTAAAGAGTAGGTCGGTTAAAACCCTCCCTAACTCCCTATCAAGGATTGGACATCTAAACAAAATCACTCTAATGAAAAGCAAGTATTGCGTGCAGAAAATCGCATAGGCAGGCCATTTCACACAGAATCTGTCTTAGCGCTGGCCTTGTCTGCAGGCTGTTTCCTGTCTGGGTCCTCAGCTCAAATGGCTCACCCCAGTGCCTCAGCGAAGCTATTAATCTACCTGCGTCTGCTCAAATGCCTTGGCAGGTTTCCGATGGGGACAAGATGGGTTACACCCCCCCGCCTCTTTGAGGTCCTGAAATTCTCTGCCGCTTTGACAGTTTAACAGCAGAGCCAAGCAAGTGCAGTAAACGATCAATATATAAGCTCAAACTTGACCACGGTGCGTTGTTGAGAATGTCAAGTGAGATTTGAAGAAGAGAGTGTAGTCTTTCTGATTGGAAGTTCTTTTGGGCCATGTTTCTCATGGGATTTCCACCATTTTTGAAAAGAGAAAGAAGGTGTGTTTAATATGTGTGCGTGTGTGCATGTGTGTGCTTGCTTGCAATTGTTGATGCGCAGGCTCTTTAATGAATGCTTTTCATATTTTCACAGTAGTTGGAACAATTAATAGCTTGCCAAATGCAGCACGAGCCAACAGAGCAGGTTACTGAAGGGGACTGGATCACAAAATACACAACAAAGAAATTTGAGCATTGTCAGCTGGGCTTTGGTGAAGCTCTGCATAATAGATGTGTTCCTTGCATTCACATGAAGCTGAAACAGTACTTGCCTTCTTGTTTTCTAGTTCAATAAAGCAGTAATTAGATAAAAACATCAATTTTCTTCTCTATTAAATGTCATATAATTTGTATCTGTAGAAGGAATTCTCTGTTGTACAAAGTTATAAAAATTGACTGGGCATTTTTTTCTTTCGGAGAGCACAAGGTGAGTTTCCCTGCTAAATTAAGAAAAATATTAAACATATAGTATAAAATCACACAAATTAATTAATTAATTAGCCTGTCTTTACTTTGATTCCTCTGTTTATAAATAACACCTACTCTTGTTAAGAGCCTAATTAAAGTAGTAGCCTAATAAAGATGTTTTTTTCTGTAATAACTTACATTAATTTAGTAATTAATCTGTTAATTTAGTGCAGACACATTCAATATTTTTTTTTTAAGATTATTTTTTCAGGGTTTTTTCCCTTTGTTAGATAGAGACAGTGGATAGTCATGTGAAAGGGGGAGAGAGAGAGAGATCAGGGGATGACACGCAGCAGGCTGGATTTGAACCCGGGCCGCTGCAGGACTCAGCCAACATGGGGCGAGCGCACTTACTCAGTGAGCTATAGGCCGCCCCAACATTCATTATTTTTATCATTTTATACGTATATACAGTAGGCATATGTTGAATATTCATAATTTAATTCATAAAAGAGAAATTGGACGATCTTTAAAGTTGTAGTCCATAAGACTGAGTTAGGTTGTTTCTAGTGGCAGCTTTGGTGGTAAAATGTAATTACAGGTGCACCTCTGGGACCTCATCTCCCAGAGTTCCTTTTGCAAACAAACAGTGTCGATTGGAAGCTCTCACCTGCACGATGCGGAAAGAGGCCTTCACATGCTCCAGTCCACACTGATAGCAGTTTAGTCAAAGATGAGGTGAGAGTTAATACATCTATGAAGATAAGAGCTGTGTGGGTGAACACACAGCCGTGGAGATGATGGAGAGGAGGGAGTGGCTAGCTAACGTGGCTAATCAGGTTTACGAGGTCAACAGTGCCACCTCCACCAACGGGATACTGTTGTCCGTTTTAGCACGTTAGCCCCGTACCTTTAGCAGTCAAACAAGTGGAGCCTCCAGCCAGTGCACTCCCAGCCCGGGTAACATTAGTGCACTTAGCTGAGCACCATCTAACCAATGTGACACAAACACCCTACTAGTCACTACGGACAAATGTAATATAAACCTTAGCTGATGAAGTGGGGGCCGAAAAAGAGCGGGCAGCATCAGTTTCTGACCTAAGTGCGGCACCTCACATTGCTAACAGTATTAGCTGACAACACATCTAAACCAACCTGAGCATCAGAATGTGCAGGACAAAAACACAGCCTGAAATCCCAAGGTGGGTGAGCAGGTTATTCTCTAGAAAAAAATTTGCATGTTGTAAATTATTCATCCGAGTATTATTTTGAGATATCTCCATGCCACTGCAGCTTCAGTGGATATAGAGTAGCAGCTAGTTGCATGTGTCCACTGCAGTGTGTTTTGACACTGCAGTGCTGAAATGACACACAAGCTAAAAAGCAAGGTCATGGACCAGAAAGGTATTTAGAAATGAGCTGATATGAGATTCATTTTGGTCAAGTGATGCGGTCGATACTCTTTGAATACTAAGCCCTGCCTTTCATTGTGGTTTCGTGTTGCTCCTTCCCTTTTTAAATGTTTCTATTATAGAAGACCACTCAACCGTGAAATGTGACATTAATACTGGACTGTTGTCTGTATCTGACTGTTGTAACAGGATGAACACTTCAGGACTTATCCGCGCCCAGGAGAAGAGTTCATCCCCAAAAAATCTATAAAACACCCGACCAGATACCAGGTAAGACAGAGAGCGAAGGCAAAATGAGACAAAGCAGAACCAGCGAATCTCTCCAAAGAGAACAAGCAAAAGGGGAGAAAAAAAAAAAATACAAAATGTGAGAGACACACATTCAGTCTGAAGAACATAGAACACAACAAAAGTGGGGGTGGCTAGAGGATGATAAGATATGACAGGAGAAGAGATGGAGAGAGATAGTGAGATGGGTGGAACAGGTAACGAAAGACTGGTATGAAAGACAGAGGTAAAGAATAGTGAGGGAGGTAGGGAGATGAGCTAGAGACAACAGCGAGTAAATCATTTGAAAGGGCATCAGCTGAAAGGAAGACAGAATTGGAACAAGTGATTGGGAATGGAAGGACAGAGGAGGAATGGCAAAAGTAAGTGAAAGCAACTGAGCAAGAAAATGCCTCTAATGAGCTGTTGGAGAGAGCTCGAAAGCAGGCACTCGGTTAATGAGCTCAAAGTATCACGCTGAGGAGGGATGAGTCTGCCCTTCACTTTTTCCCCAAGGAAAATCTAGCTTCCTTCACTGGTCGACTGCGCTTTTTGTCTCAACACTCCCAGTTTATGTGTTTGTTTGTTCATTTCAACATCCAGTACACAAACACACAAGATCACACACGTGCCAAGCACGTACTGCATGTGTGTACCGGTATGTGTGTTGACAGGTATAGACTTGTGTCGAGAGTGCATGCAGAGATTGAGCCTTGGCAGTAGATCCAGGACATCCCTGTTGGCTACAGATCAATACTCGACATTTCACACTACGTCTTTGAGAAACAGTGCTGTTCTCTTCTGTTATGCGTTGTCACATCACCTCATCACCTTTCTTTCTATTTAATCTACTCCTTTCCCCTCCTCCGCATAGAAAATCATGAAGCGCCTGATCAAGCGGTACGTGCTCAAGGCTCAAGTGGACAGAGAGAGCGATGAAGTCAATGAAGGTAAAGATTCTCTCTTCATTGAGTTACACTCTCATTGTGTCATTATTTGCTCACGGCTTGTATGTGTGCAATGAGTGTAACAGACTGTGAGTGAGCAACAGGAGGTATGAGTTAGTCTGTGTAAGAGGTATAAAATCCATGAAATATACATGATTCTATTGTATGTATTGTGCGACGGCACATGCTCACACATGTCAACTTTAGCACAGTTTTGTGGCGGCCTGCATATGTGGCCTGACTGTTGTGTCTGTGTGTGACCATGTCGTAGGCGAGCTGAAGGAGATCAAGCAAGACATTTCCAGCCTCCGTTATGAGCTCCTGGAGGAGAAATCTGACGCCGCTGGAGAGCTGGCTGTGCTCATCCAACAACTTGGCGACAAGTTTGGCAAGAACACCATGAGACACTGACAGGACTTGCAAGAAGGAGAGATAGAGAGGGAAGAAAGGAGGGATGAAGAGGTGAAAGAGTGAGGAGGTGGGGGCAGAGAGCCGGGTCAGGGAAGGTATTTTTAAGACCGTGATAGGGAAAGGGGAAAAAAACAAGGAAAGTGGGATGTTTATGAGATAGACAGGGGAGAAAGTGGAGGAAAACACATGAGAGAAACAAACTGGGCACAGAGGGAAAATTTGCTAACTTAAAGCAAGAGGCAAGTGTTTGGTATATGCAAGGACCAATTAGGGATAAGGAAGATAGCTGTGACTGCAAGGGTCAGAGGTGAAGTCCATTCACAGGGTGGGTCTTTGTGTTGACAGTTGAATACTTATTAAGGGCAACGTCTTCAGGGAGTGAGAGAAGAGAGGAAGATGCAGGCTCGTAGGCTGGGTGGGAGATAGAGGATGGTGAACACAAGAACCAGGTGATATGAAGAGGCACCACGGGGCAGAAGACTGAGGGAGCACAGCGACAAGGGCCCCCATATTCACCGCCAAGAGACATTAGTGTATCACCAACTCGGAAGAGAAGAAGGGAAACCCAGAGAAAGGCAGGAGGGTGATGGATTGGGGGGGGGTAAGAAAGAAGGTATCTGGGGAAAAAAAACCTGCCACTGTTATTCACACCACAAAGTCTGGCTTTGCTTCTGTGTTCTTTGTTAACTCTGTCAGGGCAAGCACAGTGATGCCTGTCGAGATTATGTACACCCCTTTATACACCAGGCTATCTAATTAAAGCATTTCCATCCATAATGCACAACTTGTGATCAGGAAAAAGCGGAGAAACAGTGTAGGATATATGCACTCATTTGAAAGTCACTAAAGCTCCCTCCAAAAATGCAGTCAGTGACCTTTGTATGTCTCCATAACACACAGTTTGTTGTATAGACAGTTAGTATTGCAGCTCCATGTGAACTGTCGCCATGAGATCTTTTGTTAGTAGAAATCAGATTTCCAGAGTTCCAAAAAAAAGTGCTGATAACATTACTCCAAACAGCATGTGTTTTACCTCACTCAGAATTATTTCAAATACAATACACTGAGTAATCACATGCTTCCAGAAAGCATGCATTAGCAAATACAGACAGGAAAAACAAATGTCACATGATGCCTCTCCCACTTTGTTTATAGTTGAGGACTCATGCATATTGGAACAACTTCAAGACAAGAACAATGATAGATATGTCCTAGAAAACTCTTGTGGATTATCTCCTTTCATTGTGCCTTTGCAGCACTATTTTCTAAAATATTAACCAAAGAGTGACATGACCCAGAGGAGTTGTGTTTACAGCTGTAAAGTGCAGGAGGTCAGTGCTCATGAGAATCACATGAAGGCAGAAAAACTCTGATAGCTTTAAGGCAACCAGATGTTTGTGAGGTGAGAAAATGTGGGAGATACAGAGATATGGGATTTTAGATTTCTGGAACATGTAATTATTTGGATTGTGCTGCAGAAGCTGTGTGGAGTAATGTTATGCTCTTGTTCTTCTTTTGGAAACTCATTTAACAGATGGCTGCACTACTGTAGCTAACTGGCTGCGTTACACTTCCCCAGTCATTCGACTCACATGGGTGATAGTTGCAATGTTGCTTTAACTTTAGTTATAGAGAAATGTCATCGCAATATTAATGTTTGATAAAGTGCAAATGCTGCCCAATTGCAATCTTTTTATTTCTTTTTTTATTGTGAAGTGAAAAACTGTATCTACAAAAAAACACTACACAGATGTAGTATCTGTCCATCAAGGAACAGCAGCTTTTTGGGGGATTTTGATAACAAAAACAGTAACCTTCAGCCCAGTATTTATACTCTGTCTAATCCCTAAACCAGAAGGCATTCAGGATCCAGCAAATTCGTAGGAGATTAATATTTTTCTAGTTAGAATGCTTCAGTAATTTTAAAAATTCAGTTTCTTACTCGATGGCTTGACATTTTTTCCCCACCACTTTTGGGAAACAGCAACATCCAATGTTCACATAACTCCACATATATATGTTGTTATATAAAAACATCATACAGTTTGGGTATTTTACATATTTATTAATCAATTATTTAATTAACAGACTGAATGGATTTTGCTGTGGATTCAAATAATTAGAATATACAGTTACACTTTACTTGACATAACAGATACTCACATGATACTGTCCTGAACGTGTCATAAACATTACAAACCAGTCATAAATGTTAAAAACATAATGCTTCTTTCTAGTAAGTGTCATTCAGTTTTTTTGTCAAGACAATTTAGGTTTAGGGTTCATGTGTCATGACTGTGTCATGACAGTGTCATGTCCCTCTTATGTAGATCCCTTCAAGTAAAGTGTTAACTAGTATATCGTACAATCACTTCCATCCCTTTTAACCCAATTGGATAACATCCAAACAACAACACCATGGTTTTGTTCTTTGTTTATTGTGTGAATGCTATCAAATGTCAATACTCCATACTGCACATATTAACACATTTAGGGCTGTCATTAGACATTATTTGTTTTGGTGGAATAAACAAATCAGACCTTGTTCATGTTAACATTATTAACCACTGTACCTTCAACTTGCCAGACTGTAAGATGAGTCACTGCCATAACAAATGAGTCTATGTGTAAGGTAGTTTCAAAAGCCTCTAACAGGAAAGGCCTAAGTTCACTAGCAGGTGCGGTAACCCCCAATTAACACTGTTAATCGCAGCGATAATCTTTATCAGAAGGCTTTAAAAAATAAATGAATGGGTTTTTAAGTGATATGATATGATAATAAACCTATACTGACCACATTTTGTTTCAGATACACAAATGTTTTTTAGAGGTTTTTATTTAAGTACGTAGTGAGACTTGTGTCTTTATTTGTTCTGTATGTATCAGAGGGTTAAAGAGCAGAACCCGGTTAGTCATGAGAAAACTACCAGAGAAGGTTTTATGATTACCTGAAATACTGTATTTTTCACTTGTACGCAAGACATACAGATTAAAGAAAAATATTGTACTATATATTGTCATATTTTTGATCCTTGAATTAAAGAGAGTACACTCTAAACTATTTTTTTGATATCATTGAATTACTTAGTTTTTGATGATAGGCAGAGCTTGATGATGTTTAATGAGTCTAAACATTTAGTGTCTGTCCCTGTCAGTAGCTCTTAGTCGATGACAGATGCTGCCTGGAGCAAAACCAAACACAGTGCTGCAGTGTAGCTATGCGCTATGGTGACGGTATGCACACACACACACACACACACATACACATTCAGAACCAATGCTCTTGAATCAAACATTTGAGCAGTCGGGAGGACCCATCTTACACACTGTGCAATAATACACATCCATAGGTCACAGTACTGCACTCAGACCTCAGTGTTTTCAAAGCCATTCACACATAGCCTTAACTTTAATATAAATACACCTAAAATGCACTAAAACTAACATCTAGCGTAACCAACATTTAATACATGCCTAAAGAAAAGTCCCATGTAAAAGTTATTTTCCAACCAAGACACTCTCACAGAAACACTTTTATAACAGGAAGCATTACAGGATTTGTGTTTGAAGTGTCATTGATGTTTTTTTTTAACATAAACCAGCATCCAGAACCTAGTATGTGTCAAGCATATTTGTTTTACCAAATTTCAAATATAATGTTTAAAAGAGTTTAAACAGTAAAGCCCAAGAAAAAAAAAGGTTTACAACAAAAACAAAAGGTCTACTTAAGGATTAACTCCTTAAACACAGTACATTCAATCTGTTTAAGCATTACACAATAGGGGTGCACGATTCAGAAAATGTCACGATTCGATATCAAATTTTAACCTAAAAAATTTGATTCAAAAGCCATTCTAAATTTTTTTTAAACGATTCACAGTATGTAAATGTAGTTACTTCTCCCATGTCATAGTATACCCGTCATTACAAAACGAAAAAAAAAGAATCAATCTTGAATCTGTAGAGCTTAAATCATGATCCAAATGTGAATCGATTATTTTTGCATACACTTATTACACAATGTTACTGCAGACTCAACACTGGCCTTGATCAAAGAGGGTCCAAAGAACCTGTGACTTGGAAAGTGTGTGTATGTGCATCTGACTCATGCACCTGTGTGTGTTGACCTCGCCAACACACTTGGCGTGTCAGAGACATCCCGACAGCTGCCCTTTGAAGCAGCACTGTAAACACTGCATTCCAACATATGTCCAGATGTTTAGACCTCACTTACTCACCATATATTCACCACTCTGTCTGCGTTGTATCAGCCTGTAACTGAAAGCCTTCTTTTTAACGTCTAGTCGGCCATTGAACATAAAGTCCAACGAACACTGTAAAGTCCTCTTTAAAACCTACCTTACATGGTCATCTTTTAGACTACATGACAAGAGGTTTGGTTGTTTTTGTTTTCAGTGCAATATCTTTTTTTATAACACCTTTTAGTACAACACTACTGATTTAGGCAAAAAGTAAGAGCGGAAATATTTTTGATTAAAAACTTTTCTTAAACCTACAATAGGCAATTTCGTACATTCATGGCCCCTCTTGACTGCTGCAGGTAAGTATTAGTTTTCTGGACTATACTCATGTAATGTAAACCTTTAAACTGTCCAAAATCTTGGACCTTTCTTCTCAGTTCTCTATTACTGTTGATAATGTAGTGGGTGTTGAAGAAAATGTGTTTTTAGATAAGGTTCAGCTTTCATCAGCAAATCCTGCTTTCTCTGGCTGCAGTGCTAACTCTTTAAATGCTGCTTTTCAAAATAAAGTTTAGAATATTGCACTGAAGTTCCAGTTCTAGGAAAGGATTTCTGACCGTGCACCGTACCAGATTTTCCTGAGTCTATCACACATTGTTTGCATTCTAACACAATGATTCAGGTTGTGTTCAAAGGTACATTTTTAGATAAAATGTTGCAAGGCACAGCTTTAAGGGAAAACTCTATAATTACCACAATTACAGGCTTGGGTACACTCGGAAGAGCATTCTTTCATTCCTCATCACATAGTTGAGTCTGGTTTATAATCTTTCTCACGTCCTCAACTTCTGTTTTCTCCACTCTTCCTCTCTCTTTCCCATCACTCACCGTATATGCAGGCCAGTGCAGCAGAGATGCCTAAACACTGTCACAAAAGAAAGAAGACTGAATTCAGCTCGCAAAATACTGCACAGCACACATAAACAGACTTCACGCTTACTTACTCGACTATCTGCATAGCAACAACGTCAATCCAAGGGAGATGTGCTTTTGGAAGTTCACAGGAAATTCTGTTACTGGATTTCCTTCAGTGTTCTTTCGCCGACTTTTCATATGAGTTTTGGCCTCTGTGTGTGTGTGTGTGTGTGTGTGTGTGTGTGTGTGTGTGTGTGTGTTTTGTGTCACAAGATCACATTTTATGGAGGTGTATCAGTTCATATTTGTTTGTGGATGACCTGTGAGCAGACACTGAACTGTGAGCAGACATTGACCTGTGTGTGTGAGAAGTGAGAAAAACAGACCATACAACAGAGCAATGGAAAAGAAACATCACGCATGCGTGCGTGCGTGTGTGTGTGCGTGTGTGTGTGTGTGTGTGTGTGGTAGAGCTACTGACATCCCTTCTTTGGTGTAATTTTCCCTTAGAAGCCCAAGGCAAGGAAGTGATTCCAGCATTCTCTCATCCTCGTCATCCTCCCTCTCTCTCCATCCCCCTTGTCTCCCTGATCTGTCTTTCTCTGTTTCGGTCTCTCCCGGCAAAGAACTGAGCGATGTGACGACCTGCTTCTGAAAGACTGTGATTCCAGGGATTTAGAGGAAAGATTAGACTGCCTCTCCAACGCGCCTCCCACCTACTGCCTGGAAGCCCCCTCAGGAGACACACATATATACACATGCAGTACTTACATACATAAATACACACAGTACAGGCTAAAGGTTTGGACACACCTTCTAATTCAATGCATTTTCTATATTTTCATGACTATTTACATGGTAGATTCTCTCTGAAGGGTTCAAAACTATGAATGAATAAATATTGAATTATGTACTTAACAAAAAAGTATGAAATAACTGAAAACATGTCTTATATTCTAGTTTTTTTCAAAGTAGCCAGCTTTTGCCACTCTTGGCATTCTCTTGATGAGCTTCTAGAGCTAGACACTTGGATTTTTTCTCAACAGTTTTGAAGGAGTTCCCAGAGATGCTCAGCACTTGTTGGCCCTTTTGCCTTGACTCTGCGGTCCAGCTCTCCCCAAACCATCTTGATTTGGATCAGGTCCGGTGACTGTGGAGGGGCAGCACTCCATCACTCTCCTTCTTGGTCAAATAGCCCTCACACAGCCTGGAGGTGTGTTTGGGATCATTGTCCTGTTGACAAATAAGTGATGGTCCAACTAACGCAAACTGGATGGGATAGCATGCCACTGCAGGATGCTTTGGTAGCCATGCTGGTTCAGTTTGCCTTCAATTTTGACAACATTGTCACCAGCAAAGCACCCCCACACCATCACACCTCCTCCTCCATGCTTCACGGTGGGAACCAGGCATGTAG
>NC_048416.1:15868633-15907824 GCF_013103735.1 Etheostoma cragini | reverse complement strand
AGCGCTTGATGGTTTTTGCAATTGCACTTGGGGACAGATTCAAAGTTTTTGCAATGGAACGACTGACCTTCATTTCTTAAAGTAATGATGGACACTCGTTTCTCTTTACTTAGCTGATTGGTTCTTGCCATAATATGAAATCTAACAGTTGTCCAATAGGGCTGTCGGCTGTGTGTCAACCTGACGTCTGCACAACACAACTGATGGTCCCAACCCCATTAATAAGGCAAGAAATTAACCCTGACAAGGCCCACCTGTGAAGTGAAAACCATTTCAGTTGACTACCTCATGAAGCTCATTGAGAGAACACCAAGGGTTTGCAGCACTATCAAAAAGCAAAGGGTGGCTACTTTGAAGAATCTAAAATATAAAGACCTATTTAAGAGTTATTTCACACATAATTTTTCATGTGTTCATTCATAGTTTTGATGCCTTCAGTGAGAATATACAAAATAGTCATGAAAATAAAGAAAACGCATTGAATGAGAAGGTGTGTCCAAACTTTTGGCCTGTATCATACATACATACACACATAGCAGCTTACCCTTCCTCCTAACTCTCACAGATGAGTAGGTGTCCCTCATCACACACACACACAAACACACACACACACAGCTCCTATTCAAGGCATCCAGACAAACCTCTTAAACAAACTAAAGGACAATTGTAGAGCATTATGCTGTCACAATCTTCCAATCATAGCCATTCATCACTACATGACAACCTTTATTACAATCATAAGAATATCATTTAACCTGCTCCAAACCATCTTTTACTTTTTTTTAACTTTACTCAGTCTGACATGACTGTAAAGAAATCACAAGTCCATAGTGCTGAGACTTTCTTGAGTCCCAATCATTGGTGAAACGCCAATATCTAATTTCTGAAGCAGTCAGAGGGCTGATGGAGTAGAGCAGAAATATCTATCTGGAGGAGTTTCAGAAGAAACGACATGGTAAATGTTTACCAGTTTGTCAAAGCCCCAGTGCACTGGTTCAAGATGGATGGAGAGATTGATATGAAAACTCCCTGACGAGCCCGCCGGTGACTCAACCGGCCCTCAAGGCCGCGTTGAAGAATAAGAGTGTACACAGCCATGGGTGAACTCATTATTGCAAATGGAGCGTATGAAACCGCACGCACAAGATAAATGTGTCAGATCTATCTCATGAGATGGTTTTCCCCATAGAAATCCCCACGTAAAAAGGTAGTAGGCTATACTTTAGTGTATTAAAGAATCAATCACGCCATCCAACCTGTACAAAATGCAGGTAATCTGAGAGCAGATATACACTTTTTCCAGGCATGACTCGATATATTATCATCATATTCTGCATCATTACACTATAGTGTCATAGCATTCTTCATTTTCATCATCCGAGACACCATCTTCCATTCGCCAGCATTTGGCTCATTGCGGCAGTGGCATCATCATTGTCATCCTCAGTGTTCCTATGATATCCACTTTTGAATCTTTATCTCAGTATTACTGTCACATTGAATCATAGGCTGTACAGGAACTGTTACAACATTTACTGGATGGCAAACTCTCCTCCTTTCAGCTGTGTGTGAGTATGGAAGTACAATGAGTGAGACATAGAGAGGAAGTTATGTTTATAACAACCCCAGCGCTGCTGCTCGTCATATACAGCAACATTTCCCCTCAGTGTATTTATGTACCTACGACATAGTTTCCCTTTTATGGGATAGCCATAGCTTTGCACCACTATTCATCTTCTGACTCATTTTCCCTTTGTTCTGCTCTGTGTTCTCTTTGTTTAACCTTCACCCTCTCTTACTCACCCACCCTCCTATTTTAGGTTTTTTCTCCATCTTTTTTAACTCTATTTGTTTCTGTTTATCTCAGCGACTATGATTGCTGCTCTGTCCCATTCAGTTTTTCTCTGGTTTGCTGCTCTTTTAATCGGTTTTCTTTTCACATTTTCTCTTTGTCCGTTTGGCTCTTCCCGTTTCAAACATCAGTTTGGTCTGACTTACAGGTGGCTGTGACCTTAGTGACCCTGGAGGCTGGTGTTTCTGAGTAATCAGCTGTTTCGGTCTGTTTTTCTCCCCCTCCTCTCAGCATCCAGACTCCGCCAAAGATTGCCAAACTTCACTATGTCTTACAGGGCACATTGGTTCTGTTATTTCCCACTTGATCTACTTAGTTTCCACTCCTGCCATCCTTCTCCATCCATTTCTTCTTGTTTTGAGTGTCTAGGGCTTCTGGGGCAAGTCTCTTCTCTATCACATGGCCACTGAACCAGAGACACCCTACACTCAAACACCCCCTCCCTTACCTCCCAAGACCCCTTTCGCTGATCCCAAACACAGCCTCCCACGAATGTATTCACATTTGAAATGCAGATAAAAAAGGAAAAAGAGAAGCTAGCTGAGTTTTCCATTGTGATCCGGACCCCTCCAACTCTGCTCCTGTTTAGGCGGCAGTGAGTGGCAGAGGTGTGTCAGGAGGATGAGCCCGACTGAACCCACTCCTCCTGGCTCCATCAGAGGGCTGGAGATGCAGTTCCTGTTCCTCTCTCTCTCTCTCTCTCTCTCTCTCTCTCTCTCAATGTGTACATCGTAAAATAAAAATGTGTATTTTATTCTATACTGCATCAAAATTACCACTTGCAACAAATGTGAAATTACCTGTTAGATTGTGTTAATTTTTCTGTAATGTTACTATAGATTTTGGAAAAATAGTTAATTTCAATGTGTATTTTTTTCAAATATAATTTTGCCTCACAAAATGTGATTTGAATTTCAGTAATGTGCATATTAACGGTATGCTATAACTTAAAATGGAAGTTCTATGTGTGTGTCAGTGGTTATATGACAGCTCCTGCTCTTTTCAAGTATCCATTTATCATTTTTAGTGCAGGAGAAAGTAAATGCCTCTCCTTCACGTCCTCCCTGAGATGAGGAGCAGCATTTGGTGTTCTGGCGAGATAATCAAGTGACTAATTGTAGAGCGTCTGATTTCTGCCAATGGGGGCGTTTGATGTGCTAGAAGGGAGAAATCCTATTTTGCCAGTGGATTCTTCCAAAAAGGTTAAAGAGGAGATGGTTAGAAGAAAACGAACACAATTACAGAAATTGCAAGAGGGTAGACGTTTGCATGTCACATTGATTTGTTTGTTGACAATTCATGTTGGAAATTGGTCAGACAGAAATGGAATTTTATTGACATTAGAGATAAAGGAGTCCTAGCTGCTTGTGTAGCCATTAGTGATCATATTGTCTGTTTTGTGTGTGTGTTCTCTTTCTTTTTCTGTCTGCAACTGCTTATGTGTGTGTGTGTGTGTGTGTGTGTGTGTGTGTGTGTGTGTGTGTGTATGTGTGTGTGTGTGTGGGTGTGGGTGTGCGTGTGTGTATACAGTGGTTTGAATAAGTTTACACACCCCTGCTAAAGTTGATTAAAAAGGGAAATAAAAAAAATTGTAAATTGATCATAATGCCTTAATTTAAAAAATGTAGGAAAATACAACCTTTTAAGGACACAAATTTTCTTTGATAATGAATAATGTATTGTAAATCATTAAATGTTCTCCCTTAAAATACTGGGGGCATAAGCATACACACCCCATGTTCCTGGATCCAGGATACTATGCATCCTGATAAAGTTCCCTTGGCCTTTGGAATTAACATAGCCCCATATCATCACATACCGTTCATCATACCTAGAGATGAGGGAACTTTACATAAGATCATCTTTCAATGCAAATCAAACCAGCTATTAAGCTAACTGAAATAAAACCATACCAACCTCTAGATATGATGAAGGGTATGTGATGATATGGGGTTATTTTAATTTCAAAGGCCACATAGTATCCTGGATCCATTAAAAATAACTGGCCTTTAATAATAAAAATCTGCCTGCCTTTATGGGAATTTAACATAGGGGTGTGTGTACTTGCCCCCATGTATTTTAAGGAAGAACATTTATTTATTTACAATACATTATTTATTCACAAAGAAAATTGATGTCCTTAAAAGGTTTGATTTTCCAAAATGTTTTGAATTAAGGCTTTCAAATCAATTTCCAAAAGATGTTTTTTTTTATTCCTCTTTTTAATCAACTTTAGCATGGGTGTGTAAATTTATTCTAGCCACTGTATTTATAGCTGCCTGTGGTTTAAACATGTCAAATGTCTCTTGTGAGTGTGTTTGAGTGTGCACATGCAGGAGCTTGCACATCAGTGGTTGGTTAATCTGTCTCTCTCTGGCTTTTGTGTTTTTGAGTAGAGAGCTGGTCTGGGAGTATCACTGTTATTAGATGCTCCAGTATGTGTGTATTTTTGTGTGTGTCTGTCTCAGCAAGCAAGAGGGGGAAGTTTTATTATTTTCAAATATTCATCATTAATGCCAGCCTGAGTATATTTGGGTGGCTGTTGGACTCCAGCCAGTGCGATAAATGACTCCACTGCACGGCAAAGCTCATGCTGGGAAAGCAACAAAACAATATTACTCTTTCATGAAGAAAAAATAAACAAGACTCAGTAGACTCGAGCAATTTTTTTCTTAAAGGGATTAGAAATAATGGCACTACTGTGAGTTCAAATTACCACATCTTTTGTTTGTGCTCTTTACTTCGCCTTCACTTGACATGGCATAATTCGAGGTGACTGAAATTTAATGGTGTAAAACAGTAGCAGACGGCTTTTAGGAAAGATTTTCAAAATGTTGATCCTTTCCCTCCTGGAAATAATGGAAAATAAGAATAATGAAATAACAACCCTTGAGCAGGCCCAATTCGGCCGAATGGCTGACAGTGCAGAGGAAAGTGTATTAATTTGTGTTTTATCTGTGTTTGTGTGTGTGTGTGTGTGTGTGTGTGTGTGTGTGTGTGTGTACTACACACATAATCCCTGTTGCCGTGCATAGCCTGCCATTTGCTTTGGTTTTGTCTCATCAGCGGGAACATTAAGGTTCTTTAAAGCACTTCTCTGTCCCCTAACTTCTACAGTGTTTGGTTTATCTGTGTGTGTGAGTGTGTGACTAAAACATATATGTGTGTTGAGGGACTCCAGTAGGCTGACACCTTTAATGAAGTCTATGGTGAGTGAACATTACACTTCACCATTCCTTATCAGAGTTCCATTGTCATGGGTTACAGCTAATGAGCAAAGCCTGATAACTCTCACAATTAGTCACAGACCAAGGCATTATTTGACATGTATGTGTGTCATTACCGCCCTTCTCTCTCTCCCTTTCTTAATTTTCCTATTAACTAAACCACGTCATCTGATTGTGCTGGAGGACCCAGGTCTGTCGCAGTTTTGTGGAATTTTACAAATATAAATATAACACTGATTGCCACTCGAAGGCACACAGATGGGTTCAATTTCCTTTGTGTGTGTGTGTGTGTGTGTGTGTGTGTGACTGATTAGGATAGCAGAAAGCCTGTAGCAAAGCAGGGAACGAGTGCCACATTGAAAAAGCAATAATAAACGGTAATCTCCTTAGCCGTCCCAATTATTGCTGTCCCTCCATGTAGACTATGTAGACAAGGCTTCAGGCTGTATTTAGATTCCCCATGTGATATGATCATTGACTCCTGGTCCACTGTAATCCTCTTTATTGTTGAATACACTTGATGTGGGACAGTAGGACACGTTTTTGCCTGTCTGTTTGTGTATGTCTAATCTCCAAGTATTTTTGATGCTACTTGTATCTGTCTTTGTGTGTGTGTGTGTGTGTGTGTTTGTCCCTATGTCCTTGCTCTTTATACACCCATTCTATTGTGACAGAACAGGTGCAGATGAATATGAAACAGCTCGGCGGAGCTTTTAGGATCTGGCCCGCTAATCATGTCCAATGCACCATGTAAGAACATCCTGGATGCCAATCTCCACCTTTAGCACCTTATTTTTAGTGTCAAGCACCAATGTCAAATCTGTTTCACAGGGTATGTACTCTGTAAGTTTTGAACATAAATGTGTAGAGTCGTTTTGGCGCTCTTTAAGTAATTACGGAAGTAAATGGACTGCAGATAAACCAGACACTATAAGACTCAGACAAAAGACAACCTGGTGGACTTGTTCTAAAGTGAAATCACCCCCATGAGTTCTTACACACTCACCAATCTCACACCCTTTCCTATTCTCTCATACCCCAGTGTGAGATATTCCCCACACTGACACTGTAGACTGACTCAACTGTCTCTCATCACTATGAAAATGATAGATAGATAGATAGATAGATAGATAGATAGATAGATAGATAGGACTTTATTTTGTGATTTTATTGATACACGTCTCTGTTTGGTGAGGTGCTTCCAGCGCCCTCCATCCCCTCTCCTGATCTCCAATTATCTCGCTCCCTCCTTCTTCTTTCTCCTTCTCTCTCTCTCTCTCTTCCCCACTTTCTCCCTCCCTCTCCTTTTCATTTGCTTTGTCATACACTAAACCTAGGGCGAAGATGGGAAGCTGTTCACGATCCGGTGCGCTGCTGTTGTTGGGTTTTGTCCTTCATTAATCCCTCCTTTCGTCTCAGTTGATTAATACTGCATCGATATCCCGTAAGGGCAGACAGTCGTCAGCATCTATCCGACACGTATCGACCCTTTACTGGAAAAAAAGAACAAGCGAAGGTTTGGGAAAACGGGGATCCAGCGTGCCCTTCTTGCGCCATGCATGTACGCTCAAGCAGAGGAGATCCTGTTGTAGGCTACTGCGCACCGAGACGCGCCGTGTATGCGCACCACTGATCCCCGTTGAACTTCACCTTCTCTGAAGGACCCTAGAGTCATTTGGATATCGCTACTGTAGCCTTTAGCAGTCTGTGCTCAACCTCACGCCTGGCAAGGGGATTTGGATTTAAACGCCACTAAGTGGAACAGGTAATGTGCTCTTTCACTGGGACCCTGATCTGCGCGGACACGTGGATTTGATTAGTTCTGATTTATGTGAGGGACGCTGCCTTAATATCCCACTCAGCGACATATGGTGGTCTGTGGGCGCAGATTTCCAGCTATCGAGCTTCTCCACAACGTGTCCACGGCGGAGCTAGAGCGGACAGAGCCGGGGACGCTGAGGAATGCGGAGCCGGGATTTTGTCTTTTCCAGCTCACCTGCGGAAGTCTTCGCAGCCCAAACCAAAGTAAGTCCGTTACAAGGCCCTGTTGTAGGCTATTTTGAGGGATCTATTATTTTTAGGCTACTTACCCGTGACTCCAGTCTACTTTATGATGTTTTCATTAGGCTATCACTTATGCCATCATTGGGACCTGATCTGTACGGTACTATAGATCTGTGTCATTGGGTGTTTATCAGTTAGGCTACCTAGTCTGACATCAAGGTAACCTAGGCTATTTTACAGGAAATATGATGACGCTGTTTTCAAATGTGTGACACAGGAACCGCTACATTCTACTTAATCGGAGCATCAGAGATAGGACCCCCAGACCGAACAAGCACGGGGTCAGTAGGCTTACATAACCTTCTCCGTGTCTTTTCATCCTCCAGCCGACCAACGCAGCCGGTGAGCAAGCGGGGCGCCATGCTACGGCAGATCCTCCTCAACTCCACCGACACCCCAGACTTCGACCAGGTGCTCATGGCCCACTCCTCCACGCACGCGCCTTCCTCCCTGAACGCCTCGCACGGCGGTTCTGTGAGCGTGGCCGCTCTTCTGAGACCCACCGCGGGGCGAGGGGGGGCAGGAGTGCTCCGGGAGGGCGAGCTCCACAAACCGGACCTGATCACCTACATAGTCATGTGCCTACTGCTCTTCCTGTTGGTGTTGCTGATTGTGTTCTTCATCAACTGCCAGCTCCGGAACTCTTTCTTCGCCTCCATGCCATATGACAGGTCGCTGAGAGAGGCCCGGACCTATAAATAGGCTAGGCTAGACCCCCGGGACTAATCTCTGTGGCCCTGGATCTTTAGTGAGACTCCTGCGTGTAGGTTAACGGGTCACCCCTTAACTGCTGTTGTACATACTTAACTCACAAAGTTGTTGCCTTGATCACTTGTCTTTGACATATTGGAAGGCCTAAATAACCTGGAACCCCAACAACACCTAACATGATTAATCAGAGCCTTTACTAGACCAAACGTTGCCCACATGTTCCACAGCACCAACCCCAAAAAGATAGTTCTTCAGACGATAGAGGGCCTTTGAGAAGGTAAATTGGGTACATGGGCCCGCTGCAGGTAGAAAAATAACAGTAGCCTAGACCTTAACTCCTGATTAAATTAGTGACTCATATTGGTTGGGTATACAATGTGAAACAATCCATCATCTCCTGCAACTCCTTGTGGTCAGCGCACTGCACTTTGGAAACTAATTATGTATTCCTTCACATACACTCCTAAGCTTGTGTTTATTCAGCTGCTTACAAATATCACCTGGCGCCTGCTATTTGGGTCCAAATTCACAGTTGGCAATTCCACACTGGCCCAGACACTTTCATGTTTTTTTTTTGTTTTGTGAATGTGACTTATGGTAACATAAATATTCTACAATTGATGGTTTATAAGATATTTTGTATGATTGTAACTTAACTGTCTTGTCTTGTAAAATGCTGATTAAATTCCAGACTGTAGGCCTATGTCGTCACATAAAGATATTTAAATGTAGCCTACTCAGAAGTGGCAGTCATTTCGTTTATCCATCTGTTCATTAATGGTGGTGCTGAAAATGATGCTGCTGTATCTGTGAGGTGAAGAAGTGCCAACTGTTAATCATTTAATACAAGGTGTTTTCAGGAGTGCCATAGTGTTGCTACAGCCTTACCGTACACGTTAACTTAGTTTCAATTAACCTCTCCCCTACAATTTATAGCGCCACACTGTGTGATAAAGCAAACTGTTTTAATGCCACAGTTGATGAGCAAATCCTCTCCAATCTTGTTGTTGGAAACATCTCACACATACCAAGACAGACAGATGAGCCTATCTCTGTATAATCCTGTGTCTGTGTAGTCGTGTGAGCGCGCAGGTTTGTATACGTCTGAGAGGTAAGAGAAACACTGCAATTCAAGTTTTGGACATTATATCTTATACAAACACAGTGGTTGACAGTGACTATTTTTGTCTGTGGTGCGTATTCAAAATCATCTCTGAATCAAAGAAACGCTTAAATAATAATATACAATAATGCATTACAAGTGGGGAACAGAAGGCCACATCTGGAGTGTTAAGTTTATAAAGACCAACCAACTCAATGCGGTTTTCAGAAGACACTCCGCTAACAATTGGGTCAGCATATTCAGAACAATGTGTTTTTATGTGCCTTCTTGATTCAATCATTTGCTGCAATTGCCTTGTGGGCTAGGCCTATATTCTAATGCTCTTTTTCCCCCACGTCGAATTGAATAAATGCAAATAAATCAATTAAAAGAACAAAAACATCACAACTTCTTCTTTGGGGGATACGTTAACTTTGCTGAACATGCTGTATTAACTCTGGTGGCACTGCAGCGCCTGCCTGCCACCGCTTGGTGGCGCCCAAAGTTCGAATATGTATTTGCACCGTGTGATTACAGTAACTACGAAATACGTTCACGTACCCAAGCCACATACTTCACATTTACAAGTTATAAAAAAGCACCTGCACAAAACAGACCGAAATGAAGCAGCTCCGCACTTGTCGTAGGATCAATCTGGTTGTGGATTTTTCTATAATATGACAGAATTATGAGACAGTAGGCTACATTATGTCATACCCTGTGTAAACACAGGTCAGGAATAGTGATGCCATGATTTTTTTTAACAGTTTCTATAGCTGTATTCAGCAGTTAGGCTACATTTCATTACAGTTATTTAGCTGACCCTTTAATCCAAAGAAGATTTTCAATCAAGAATGGAGCCAGAGATAGTTAAAATTCAAACATAGGGTGGTCTGGGGCAGTTTTCTCCATTTACTGTAGCTAAATTTGGTAAAAAGCACCTGGCCTATTAACCTTGAAGACCCATTCCTATTTTATTCTATGCCTACGCAGAAGTAGGCTTACACAATTAATGGCAATATTTCCCCAGTCATAGAATATTGCTGGAGCCCCAGAAACCAGCCCTGCTCCGCCCCAACTTCTAATAATGAGTTTTCAGTGTGCAACGGAAGATGTGTAGAGTTGTCAATAGGGAGTTCCTTCTAATATGGTGCCAGGATAACAACAAGTAGCCTAGTAAGACTCGGCCTCATTTTACAAGAGATCGCTTAACTCTTTCATGGAGCGATGATCCCTGGATGATCCCTCTGTGCAGTGTTGGCAGAATTGTCTGCTTATCCTCTCAGGTGTAGCTGCAGAGCTCAGGCTCCTCCCCAGCCAGCTCTTTCTGACCGGCCTGTCAGAAGAACAGGAAGACTATCGCTAAAGACGTATTCGCTTACCCCTGTCAGTAGGGGTTAAAAAGTTAACTAAACTTGTAAAGCAGTCATGGAAACTAATTTAGGAGACACAGTCGGGGCAAGTCGTCTCTAATACCAACTCGTCTCCCTTATTGTAGTCGCCGAAACAAGTGGAAGTGGGAAGAGCGGAGTTTTTTTTCCTTTCCACGGAGACTTTACCTAGCGTTACTGTAGTCAGACGAGCTAGCATAGCTAGCTAAAGCTAACGGTTAGCTCAGTTACCGCATACTTCGCGACTTAATATTCACATAGTTTAAAGCTTCGGTTTGTGTAACATGCGGATACTGGTAGAATAAATCCTCATTTGTATTTTATAAACGCAACAGGTTTTATTCGTACTTCTCGTCCCGGGGACTTGGGGCTGTGCTTTGAATTTCCCTCCTTCAGTGATACAGACAGGCGGCTTAGCGAAGGGCTTGGGGTTGTTGGCTTTTTACCAAATCATTAGCAACTTTGTGCTAATTGTGGCTAAGTTAGCAAGGGCTCTAGCTTAGGCCAAAGGTAATTAACTGTTGGCTTTTTCTCAAAGTTAGGAAATACCGTTGGAAGAAACGTTTGCTTTTGTTTTTTTACATTTGAGTACGGGTTACGATTAGCTAACGTTACCGCCTCACAGTTATTTTGACACCCAAGGAAACGGATTAAGTTATAAATATGGATCCACAAACGGGGAGCTCTGCCTCAGCTGCAGGTCCCAAGAAGGACAAGAAATCGAAGAAGAACTATGAGGATGGAGATGGGAAAAAGAAATTTGTGAGTATCCTGGAGGTTCAACTTGCTGTCCCTTTTATGACCTTTTTGGTTACGTAGTCTCAAAAATGTTACCCCTAACTACACAGATGTTGAACATATTCTTCCTCTAGGGTGAAGCTACAAAGCAACAAACTGCCACTATACCTGCATTTACTTTCACGCCCTAAAGCTGCGCACAAGTTGTCAAAATGGCTTGAAATGTTGTCCTGTAGGAATTATGATTTAGGTCAAAGTAAGTGTAACATAAGAGCAGCTGCTATCCAACTTTGAAAACTTGGACTGTGCAATAAACCTTAAGTAATGCAGTCCTGACACATTGCAACACACAACAATGACTCCCAGGTTTTATTAACAACGTTTTGAAAAACTATAAATATCAATCCATTCATACAATAATTCACGTTATTCACTAATGATTGTTGTATGTTTTTGGACAGAGGACCAGTTTGGTATGGCATCATGTGTTGCATACCTGGCTGTGTCAGTATGTGTGATTCAGTGGGGTGTCTTGTTGGAAGCAGAGCAGTAACAGTCACCAGTACTTATGCCTGTCATTAGTCATGCCAAACTGTTGTGTAACACAACTCCTTGGCCATGTCTAGCAACAGGTGGAAACTGATATTGCACACATTGACAAATGGTAACCATAGACGATTCACAGAGGACACCCTCTGTGGCCCCTCGTTAACAACAAAATGTGTTTTATATCCTGCTGACAAAAATGAACACAAACAATACACATTTATACAGACGCGTTCAGGCTTCTTGTTAAGAACTTTTTCATGTAGATTTAACCACTGGTGCATGAGCCTAATTGCATGTAGACTATGCCAAGCAGTAGTGGTAGCTTTTAGGTGATCTTGGTTCCAGGCATTGTTTTTATGACAAGACACAGTCAGCGGAGTAAGGAAAAAGATGTCCAGGCTGGACAGTAAGTGAAACTCAGTCAAGCGTTTGGAAACAGAGACAGTAGAAGACGATAATAAAAAAGAGTTTAATAAATGGGATGGTATTTCATTTGGACTATTGTATTCAAAGGTTTAGCTATGGCTAAGTAAACATGAGTCACAGACAAAAATCGAGTGAGTGTGTGAGTGTGTGAGTGTGTGTGTGTGTGTGTGTGTGTGTGTTTCTTCCAGAATTCCGAAAGAGGTTAAGGGGTGTATAATTATGTGTGGCTTGACTTGATCTACAGTGTGACATAGTCTATCTTGTCTGTATTATTAACTTATCTTTGATTTCATCACTCTCTATTTTCCCCTCTTCTCACACATACCAGGGATGGTCTGGATCAATGGAAGTATATTTACAGAATTAATGCCAGATAATAGCCCTCCGCTTCCGTTCTGTATGTTACCATTCTTAAAACCTCTTTGCTTCAGGAAACAACAAACTCTGAGCTAACAAGCTGCAAACTGAAAATGGCAAGTTTTAAAGGAAATTTGGATCATGCAACAAGAGCTGATATGCTTGGTTCTGTCAGGGCATGATTGTTAAGGTTAACAAAGAATATGTTTACCACATTTACTATCTATCTGGGATGTTTTGGACCGAAACGAGAAGACTGATATGGACAAAGTAAACACTGCGATACACCAGTAAGAGCAAGTATTTATACGTACTTATGCTTAAGATTCAATGCATAACCATAAATCAAGCTTTAGGTTTAGCATCAACTAGGTTTAGCATTATGACAAATGTTATGGATGTTGGCAGCATTAGGCATTTGTGACAGATGAACATTTTTGTACTTTGTTTAAAATCAGCAAAATAAGTAAATTTCTGTTCTGCCCCAATCACTACTCCATGTATTGAATGTTGCTTAATCCAACATTTCCATGTAATGTTTACTACTGTACATCTAAATAAATAAACATACGCCTGCTGTACTGGTGTGATGTTCCACTGCTGTGTGGAAGCATGTATGTAAGCCTGAACATGCATCTGTCTCAGTTTACACACGTAGGTGTTTTTTGAGATATGTAACCGTCACAGGAAAGCTTAACACGATTTGCTGCACTTCCAGGTACCTCTGTTACTGAGCATGATACATGTATTTAGTTCTCCCTGAAGCACTATCTGTGTTCTTCAGGCCTAGAGAGAACGGATCAACATCCATGAATGCTGTTGACATAGACAGGCTGGCTCAACCCAGCAGGCAGACACAGTGTGGATTAGCCAGGGATCACTGCCTTGGACAGTTGTTTGGGATACAAGGTGAATTGTAGATCACAGATTCTGGCTCTGGGACATCTTGTTGTGTTTGGCAGGTTATCTCTTTTATTCAGGTGAAATGTTGGCTGAATGCTCTCATGTAGAAGTGGAATTTGTTCAGGCCCTGATGAGAAATATTAGTTATCAAGGAGAAGATAACCTGAGATTTGAAGTAAGTTGTGTAAAGCATTTTCTTCTGGGGCTTCTTAGACATTTCTCTCAGAATATCATTGGTTATTTACTAGTTATTGGCATTTCATTTTGTCATTTTAATCAATGAGATAATGCCATTGGTTAGATTTTTAGCCAGAATGATATAACATTATTTCAGACATTTCAGGCTGTTTCAGAGGATAGCTTGACTTAATAAAAAATTGTACAGTAATTTGAAAGAATATTGCCCTTTGTGACATTTGGCAAATTATATTTTAATAAAATGTATGATATGCTCATACAGTATATCATTTGTAACTTTTTTAAACTAACTTCCAGCATTAAAACGTGCATATACACATTTCTTTTTCCGGGAACTGCAAGAAAACCACCTGTTTGTTGATGCCATACAGAGATCCCTCTAGTGTCTAAGCAGCACATATTTATCGCTCTAGTTGAATATTGACAGAGTTAGAAAATATTCCGACTTGCTCTTGCTCAACCTACAATTTGGGCTGGATTTTGATATTGTGAATCTGGTCTTACAATAAAAAATAAGACAGTTAGAATTGTTTTGGAAATGGATTGTAGTACCCTGAATCCAAATCAAATCGTCAAGTACCCATAGATTCCCGGATGTAGTGTCTTAATACAGAACATATTGCAGTATGTTGCCACATTGATTGTTACTCCCAGTGTAAATAATTAAAAAAAAATATTTAAGGGCTGTTATAAAATGTTGGAGACACGTTATGCCAACACGACTAAATAATAGGCATTGGACGATATGCTTTTGACCCAATTTGATTCTTTCACAATACATGGCTGCAGATTTGATTAGTATTGCAATTTTAATTTATTGTGATTGTTGCAAACTATTGTGGTTTGATGATATTGCTGTTACGTCCCTATCATGTCTAAGGGTGGAGGACACAAACAATTAAATAATAAACCTGGGGGGAAAGGCGGAAACGCTGTAAAGTTAATTTAAAAGATTTTATTATACAAACTAAAACAACTTGAAACAATCTACTAACAAAAGACAACAAAATATGACAACCAACACAAAACACCACTGGCTCTGGCTCCACACCAGCTTCCACTGAAGCCCATTCCCTCCCTGCTCAGCCTTTTGCTGCAACTTAATCTCTCTCCTGATTGCTGCTGAACAGATCCAGCTGTGGTAGGGACATCACCAGCACACCTGGAGGGAACTACACACAAGCAGAAAACACAGCAAAACAGCACAGCACGGAACAATGGCACCTTGCAATTTTAAATAATACACATTAAGAGACAATATATCATGAGACATATCCAAAAAAACAAACAAATTGTTTTCTTAAAATAATGCATATCATGTCAGTCAGTCTGACTTTTATTTTAATTTGTAAAGAAGTAAATAACATGTATTTTTCATTGTACTTGCTCTGTTTTGCTGGAAACAGATATAATGTAGTTGGTGGTACCGTATAAACAATATTTAGATGAATCATTGGTAAAAATAAAACCATGTGTGTCATCATCCCCTTACTGTCTCACCTTTACTCACTATCTAATAAACAAAAACACAAAATGTAAAATACAAAATGGAAAATAGATTAGGAACAGCCATAGACTGTAAAAATTAAGTAACAGCACTGTGTGTGTGTGCGTGTGCGTGTGTTAGGGATGGAAATGGAATTTAAATGAATTGGATGAAAATAAATTGGCTTAATGCAGGCTTTTGGGATATTGGCCTAAGCTGGTAAATATAATCCTTTTTCCCACCTGAAATCCTAGGGGCAATTTTTGCCCCCAGTCAGGTTTTTAAGGGGCATTTTGGGGTTTCTTGGAGAATTTTTACCCTTAGACCTCCCACTATGTCAAACAATAAGTTGTCCCACTCCTTAACTGAAGTAATGCATATTTGTATTGCAACTTCTCAGGAAAACCACAATACTCTTGTGTAGTCAGTCATAACAAGAGAAGAAAAACAATTAAAATATAGGGCAGTTGTTTCACTTTGTTTGTTTTAAGTTATATGCAGTTTTAAATATGGCGATGATGCCCAAGTTGTTGCCAGTGGGCACATGTTGAACACAGGTTAACATGTTGGTGTTTATCATAATAAATAGCAATAATGAGTGCACCTTCCTTCAACCATAACATAACCTTGTGTGTACATGTGCCTTTGTGCAGATGTGCACCTACTTCCTGGGGGAACCACCTCAGCAAATGCTTAGTTTAAAGTAAGGCCATGAATTAAGCCAGTCAGGTCACAGCACTTTATTTAGTCTGGTTTAAGTAGAGTTGTTGAAAATTGCTTTGTTGCACAGTGGGTCTGTTTTGCCCTCTTTCTTATGTATGTCTGTTATTGTCTCCTAAAAAGAGACAGACAGACAGACACACACACACACACACACACACGCAGTTTCCTGTTCTTTCTACATCACAGGAGAAGAAGAGCGCACTGTGAGCTGAAGAATAGGATGACTTGAGTGACAGCGTGAAACTGGAGTGGTTAATGGTTTGCTAGTGGCAGGGGCCTCTTGGTTCAGAGTGCACGGGAGTATTTTAGAGAGCAATGCTCAGCAAGTGAGCAGAGACCTGGCAGAGAAGAGTGTGTGACAGATGGTAAAAGAGAAAATTAAGAAAACAGAAAGGCAGATAAGGGGATTAAGAAAGGTAGAAAAAGTGCTGTAGTGGGAGTGCAGTCAACAATAATACCAAGTTACAGGTGGTGTGATGGGTATGTAAAGCTTAAATAATTGAGTTGATTCTAAAAACAGAATTAAAGGGTAATTCTCAGTGGTGGAAATGTTCAACCATGGTGCTCCTGTCGTCACAAGTCAGTAATGTGATTGCAGGTCTTGTTTATTAGTCAGAGAGAAAACTCCTGGTATGACATAACTGATGAGACGTGGACAGAAGTGCAACATTAGTAAATAATGCACAGGGAGCAGGTCTGCCATTGTGATTCATCGTGGTCCTTTTAAATGGTTACCTCAACGAGACTTTCTTCTTGGATGCTTTGGAATGGATTTCTGCTAGCAATTTTATGTGCTTAGCTCACTGCTGTTGTCATTTAATCTCAAATTAGAAGAGTATCCTGTCCAGACATCAGTGATTTAGATGAAATAAAGACGCTTGTTGGAATAATCTGCAACGGATGATACTGATTAACATGCTCTGTCCTTACTGTACTTATAGATCAACTAGGATCTGCTGTTGGCTCAGCAGAGGACTGAGTTTGGTTTGTTTTGAGGCCTGTTCTGACTGGATGTTAGAGCTGAGTTGTGTAATAAAAGTGCTGGTACAGACACACAGAGGAATGCAGAGTCACTACACCACTAAAATTCCATACTTGGAAGAGTGGAATCTCACCTTTACCTGTTTTTTGTTTCAGACTTTACAATTGACTTTGTGAGCACATGTCTTCTGATTACAATACATTTGAAGTGCTTGATGGCTGTATAGTTTCAAAACATCTCACAGATTGGTAGTCACTAGGTCCATGCAATTGTGGAGGTCTTTGCATGTTGCTGTAGGCAACTAAAAGTCATACTTCCAGTGATTGTCCCTACACCACTGCAAACATAAACAGAGAACTTGCTAGTCACAAGACTGTAACAAAATACCCACTTTAATAGACTTACTCAGACAGCTAAAGAGTTATATATTAACCTTTCTAAATGTTGTAATCAGTTTGTATCAGGATTGTGATTTTTGTCCCCCATTTCTCACATTGAAAAGCAAAATATGGAGCTAATGTGATATGGCAAGTGTGGATAAGAGCATTACTGAGACGGAGAACGACTCCCAATATACATCTATCTATAAATTACAGGAATGTCTGTCTGTCTGTCTGTCTGTCTGTGTGTGTATGTTATTTGCATATGTCTCCAACCGTTAGTCTGATGGATTTCAAACTTGACAGGTGTCTTGCTAGGGGCAGTGCCAAGTTTGACGTTTGGATTAGAAATGCAAAATATATCGTTAAATACATATATGTAAAAGAAGCACAGAAGTGGCAGACAGAGCGTGATGCAACCTATAGGCAGGCTACCTACAGTGAGGAAAATAAGGATTTGAACTCCCTGCTATTTTGCAAGTTCTCCCACTTAGAAATCATGGAGGGGTCTGAAATTGTCCAGAAAAAATCCAGAAATCACAATGTAGGATTTCTTTTAGTAATTATTTGTATGATACAGCCAAACAATCCCATTCCAAACCGGCACATTTTTAACTGGCACTGTACTAGTACATACAGGTATTCTGTTTAAAAGAGACATTCCAATGCAGTATTTATAAACCACTTTTAATAGGCCTGCACAATAATGGAAAAAACTGACATTGTGATTCTTTTTTCACCCTCTGCGATATATATTGCGACATGAAAAAAGAAAAAGTAATTTTTAAAAGATGACTTCTCTATTTGGAAATATTAAATCATTCTCCACTACTGCGATGATTTTGTAGCGAAGTGCATCTACATAGAAGATGAACTATGATAAACTTTTATGCTTTACAAACGCCAAAGCAAGTAAGCGCTGTGACTAGGCCTACTCCTCTGAAGTGATTTTGAGAGGGAAATTAGGTAGAAATACGCTAGTTGACTAGCAAGAAACCATTGTATTCATATAATACTATCAATCCAGGCTAAAGTGTATGACAATCACTGCATGTTGTTTCCTCTAAATTTCAGGTTGTGGTCGACTAGCGGGGCCAGCTTGTTAGTTTGATAAATTGATCCGACCTGCATGTCACGAGCACTAGCAACAAACTCTGTGTATCCAAGAACAATCAAATCAGTGTAAATGATTTTGGATCAAACACAGACTTCTGTTGTAGATTAGTCTTACGATTGGAGTGTCGCGGCTCCAAACCTTAACGTTAGCTGGGACGGACGGACCCCTTGTTTCTTTAGGCTAACTATATTAGCTTTTACCTGGCTGGCAGCAGCTTTGTGTGGGAGGAAATGGACGGGATACGTTGTAATTATGTTGCATTAATCAGGTGATTTAGTTCGTATTTGCAGCAAACATATAACACTGACTACTGTAGCTTCACTGACAACCCATCAAAACTTTGCGCATCACTGTTATTTTTTATTATTATTCAAAAACGTTTCTCAATAAAAAAAAACAACACAATTCACAGTGTGTAAATATAGTTATTTTTCTCATGTGATAGTATACATGCCATTACAAAAAAGATTTTGAATCTGTAGAGCTTGAATGGCGATACGAATGTGAATCAGTTTTTGTTTTTGTCCAAACCACTGTAACAGCATTTTGTTGTTACTGTCAAGTGTCATACTGTCATTTAATAAGTTAACTGATCATATAAGTTATTTGCAGGCTGCTGTGCAACGTTAAGTCATAAAGTGGCAAGTCAGGACATCAAAATGACAGGAATGATAAATCATTGTTGAACAGAGAGTATGTCAGTCAACCGCTAACTTATACTCTGATGAAAAAATGTCACTGTCACAACTCTCCCTTGTACTTGTCAGTTGGTGACAGTGTTGTATTACTGTTTTTTGTAACAATCGTGTCTTGCAGTATGTGTTTGCTTAGCAGTGTGTCATTCTGCCATGCATGTGTTGTTTAGTGTGATACAGCAAGACTGTAGGGGAAACAGCCATTCTTTGTCATGCTTATTTCCCCTTACTCAGAAAAGAACTTTCAACAAATGCCTGTGTGTACATATGTTGCCTAAAGCTATTGAAAATGCACCTGTCAGTTTCACTTGCTTAGATGTTTGTCGAAGGCCTTCCAGAGGTGTAATAAAGCCCACTCAGTTAAAGGGTGAAACAGACAGTGGTTCTTAATTTGTTGTGTACACTCTCATGACTTTTACTTAAAGAAAACTACCACCTCTGTGCATTTCAGGCACTTTATCGCAGAGTTAAAGAAATGTGGCTCCCATTATCAGCAGGGTTTGCCTGTACTTCAGCAGAAGGATAGGAAATTATGAATCATAATATTCATTTTGTGTTAAAACTCCTCCTGGGTGTTGACTTATTGTTCACATGCACATTTTGTCATCTGTTAAATCTGACTTCTCCTTCTTAGTCTTTTTTTAAATGTTCATTTGTTTACATGTAGCCCACACGTACAGGCATACAGACATGTCACCACTTCAACACTATTATTCTTTCACAAATTCTGAAAGCTGCAACAGGAAGTTGTGCAAAAATAACGACCAGTATGCTTCCTTATTCGTCCCCATTATTGCTAACCCTTATCTCTTTCCTTCCTTCATTTACATCCATTGTGCAAAGAGGTACCAGGGGTCCACTAAATATGTTTATACACAGCCCACCCTCAAATCTTTGGAGGCCTGGATGCTTTAGAGGCCTGGATGATGTTAAAATACAGAGCAGGGTTTTTTCAGTGGAGTCTAATGGAAAGGTTGAGGTAGGTACCCTTAGCAAATCAGGACATTGTTTCTGCTGGTGAGTTTTTGAAACACTTTGAGCATCACAACTTATATTTCATTCACCTCTATTGCCCCCTTTTAACGATAAGACAATAAGATAAAACAGGAACCACGGTGGTTGTCACTGTTGGGAGAGGTATGCGACCACACATCTAGTGTGATGACCTCAGTTCAGTTAGACTCACCTTCAACTCAACGTTTCCTCAACAAAATGTCAATAGTGTTTGTCCATCACAAGTTTACTATTGGACTATATATAAAGAAAAACAGAAAATCCTCATATCTGAGAAAAAATTTGAACTATGTATTACTGTTTGTGGCAGATCGTTAAATAACGATTACATTACATAGTGGGGGACAGAGGGCATTGCTGTGAAGGGAGTTCCTCAGTATACTTGTGCACTAGTGCTCTCTCTGTCACTTGTAATCAGAGAGGTGGATAGACAGACCTGTAGACTGATCCTCGCAGATATGAATGTTCTTGACTGTGTTACCTATGTTGTGGATGGGGGACTTAGTTAAGATTACAGCGTCAGTCCTCCGTGACTCTCCTCAGTCTCCCCCTGAGAGATTACAGCTAATCTTAGACTGCTCTGTGTATGTCAACACCACGATTGTTGACAGCATGGGCATATGTGTCGCTCTAACAACTGAGTGTTTGGATGACAGCCTTCTATTACTGTAGGAATGGAGCAAGTCGTTAAGACAGTAACGACTGTGTAGGAAATTTAGCTTTTGGACCACATGCACACCCTGCGGTGCCCTGGCAAGGAGTGTAGGAAAGTAAGCTTAACCTTTAAGCTGTCAATCACATTATAATCAACATGTGAGCTGATGTATAGCAGAGGCTTTAGGGCCCATAATGCAGTAACAAATAGATGGCGCTGTGTTAATTGCCTAGGCATATCCAAGTAATAATATTTTACTGTATACTCTCATATCGCAACCAGCTATGCTCACAAGCCTGTGATTCATGTCATTCATCTTCTTCCTGAGGTCTTACTTTGTCGATACACCCAGGAGCTGACAGGGACACCCCCAATCTATGAAGAGAGGCAGACCATCTGCTTTACTTCCTTAGCTTTTTGCAGTTAACATTTTAAGCAGTTTTTATTATTTGCAGTGCACGCCTGTCTTAGGTCATAGGTATGTAATGAGCTAGTCGTTGTTGGGCTCCAAGCCACCATAGGAACAAACCCTGCCTCTGTCCCTGTTGATTCAGAAGGCTGCAGTCATCCGGACAAGCAGTCAGTGATCCATGCATATCACCCAAGTCTCTGTGTGCTGTTACAGTGGATTGGGTATGTAAGGGAACGAGGGAGGTTGTGAGAATTTGTGTGTGTGGGAGACACTTACCAGTTCTTGTGGAAATGTGGAGGTCAAAGTTTGAGATTTATGTACAGTATGTGAACTTGTTTGTGTGTTAGGGATGTTATGGAATGGAACGCTGATGGATGCTTCACTATGCTTGTGATCAGACGACGTGTGTATGTGGAAGAGGTTAAATGTACTCTGTGGCAGCCTTATCAATTATAAGACTTTAGGCTATCAGGATACAGCCGTTATTGTTTTTTTAAGATTATTGTTTTGGGCATTTTAGGCCTTTATTTTTTTAGGACATATGACATGAAAGCGGAGAGAGAGGGGGAATGACATGCAGCATTGGGCCACAGGTCAGAGTTAAACTTGCGGCCGCTGCGTCAAGGATTAAACCTCTATATGTTCTGAAAATTATAAACGCACCACTTTTGTTTTTGCTTCCATTTTTCATGAGCTGAACTAAAAGATCTAAGACTTTTTCTATGTGCACAAAAGGCTTAATTCTATCAAATATGGTTCACAAATCTGACTAAACTTCTCCTTTGCCCAAAACCAGTCAGTAGATGGTGTTAGTGTTTAGAGAGAAATAAAGAGAGAGAGATTCCCCCCCCCCGCCCCCCTTTTATGTGCATTAAAAAAAGTCTTCAATCTTCGAGTTCAGCTCATGGGGGCAAAAACAAAATTGATGAGTTTTATAATTTTTTTCAGTGTATGTGCGTCTGCTCTACCAACTGAGTAACCCGGGCACAGGATACAGCCGTTATTGAAATGACTCTGAAAGTCCTAATGCCTCAATACCAGAGTTTTTTTTTTTTTTTTTCTTCAATCTGTATTGGAATGACTGTTACAAGTGCAAAGTAAGCTGAGGTCTCTGAAGCGTGCAGTCATTACACAAGAGTGAAGTTCATCTGACTGAAGCATGAAGAAACCAGAGGTTTAATTACACTTTAGAATATAGTTTATATTTAACATTATTATAATGTTAAATAAAAACATGCCTGTACAATATTCAGCTAGGACTGTAATAATGATTAAATTGTCTAACCACATTTAAAAAAAAACATAATCCTGGTTATTTTGTATAATCGCACTTAAAGCATTTTTTTAATGCGATTGGTGACACTTGTTTGTATCTATTAAACGCGTTTACAATAACGGCGTTATTATTGATTATTGGTGGGAGTGTTGGCCGCTGTCACTTGTTGCTATAGCAACTCCAAACATCCTGGGTTGTAGCCGTCTAAAGTTAATCTGTTTTTTGTTTGTGATTAGTGCTTTGTTTTTTATTGACAGGAATAAATGTTCTATTTTCAATTTTTTGTTAATTTAAGCAAAAAATACTATGTTTTTTGATAAGTGTATCCAGTTCTCTGAATACATCCATGGTTTATGGTTGAAGCTGATGGTCGCACCGTGCCTTGAAGACTTAGTTGGGGGTTTAAAACACTATTGAGCCAACACAGCAGCTGACCGATTAAAGACTGAATAAAGAGGGCAACTCGGCGGATGGCAGTCCTCTAACTTGTTGCTCTCTCTAATATATCCAATAAAAGCTACTCTCTTAAGGCTACAAAACTTGCATGCAGGCTGAAATTCAACCGTCCGGTTTTGTTGGGATAAAACTATAAGCAGAAGGAATATTTGCTAGCTGCTAGGCTAATGTGCAATGGTAAACACACAGAATACAGTACACACACAAAGCAGAGTTTGCAAACTGTCTTTTTTGTCGACAACACGAACATTGTCAACATAACTCCTAATATAAATCCCAAATACTTCCACACACTTCAGGGAAAGAGGAGGGAGCTCAAGTTCTGTCGATGGATCTGACTGACTGGCTCTAGATAAGTTGGAGGAGGTTGACTGACTCGCAGCGCTTCAATATGACTGTTTTTTCCGCTTTCTGACCGGACGTGACATGGGGGGGCAGAATCAACTGTTTTTTAATTCTATATTCAAGACTGTGACTTAATTACGATCAATTTTGATTTCAAATCAAAATCGTGATTTCACGTTTATTAGTGAAAAAGTAATAACTAAATAAAAGAAGATTATTTCAATAAAAGAGACAATTATATTGTTAATTGCAATTAATTGTCCAGCAAAATTGTTTTCAGTTCAGTCAGATGTTTTCTAAAGTTAAAACTGCTATTTTATTGACAAACAACCAATTTGGGACTTAAGTTTATGAATTGAATGTTATTTATTTGATGTTTCATTGAAATTTAAATATTAAAGTTTGTACAGTCAGTGTTAGAAGACAGACAGGGAGGGATGCAAAAGAGAGACATGGCAACAGTGGCCTCCCTTGTTTTAAGTAGAGGTGGGTGGGGGTGGTTGGGGGTGGTTGGGGTTCGTGTCTCCATTAACAACAGTAGACCAAGGTCAAGGTGCAGTCATGCAGCAAACATGGCCCACTTGGACTGACATACAATCATAATGTCTCCCACATATATGGGCTGTTAGTGCACTCAAATTCACCTTGAGCCATCAGGTCAGTGAGGCGTGTTAGATCATGAAAGCGCAGCATAAAGAGATTCATATGTAAAAGAATTGGTAGATGTCCAATTTAGCGTGGTGTAGTGAAGATGAGACACTGAGCTGTGAGGGTTAGACATCACAGCCTTGCTAAACTATTGCATTAGTTGTTTTGTGGGCTCTTCATCTTAGCCTCTTTAGTTTGCTCTTTTTTGAGTGAGTGTGTTACTCCTGGTCACAGGTTGCCTGGCAGTCGTAACAAACCTAGCTTGTGTCAACAAGAAGGGATCCTCCGAACAAGTGACAGCATCATACCCTGCTCGTTTAGTACAATGCTCAAATAAGCATCTCTAAGATCAAAAATAGTCAACTCATTTTGTGTGTGTGTGTGTGTGTGTGTGTGTGTGTGTGTGTGTGTGTGTGTGTGTGTGTGTGTGTGTGTGTGTGTGTGTGTGTGTGTGTGTGTGTGTGTGTGTGTGTGTGTGTGTGTGTGTGTGTGTGTGTGTGTGTGTGGTACGTCATGGTTTCCTGCTGTGTTCATAGAAACTGTTAAGCTGTCTGGGTGTGCCTACTTGCGCTACTTTCCCCAGTGCGATATCATGAGTAGACTCTGTAGCCATGGTAACATTGTAAGCTGTATGACACACACACACACCCAGCTCTATGACTCCACAACTTTATATCTTCAATATTCAGAGGGTTTCATGTATATAAACTAGATATTACACCCATTTTTTCTACAAAACATATGCACTAGGAATTATCTTTTTTTTTCTTTTTTATTCCATTACCCTCCATCTCCACCCTATTTCCCCCCCTACCACTGCCGCCTCATCTGTTTTCCACACGTCCATGTTCCCATCATACCCCTCTCCTTCACCTATATTTTTATTTATGTATTTTTATTTGTATCAGTTACTGGACAATGGATGTTTGTGTGTGGAGCTACATAGACCAAGTAGAACTGCCGGCAAGGCTGAGACAGAATCAGAACCATTACAATGTGGAAAACTAATAGACAGGGCTTGACACTAATTCTTGCCTGGAGATCACTGGTAACTTACTTATTCTGACAAAACAAAACTATAGGTAAAGTCTGATTTTAAGACTTCCATTGCCTTCATTTAATCACAGTTGATTTCAAAGGCCTTCTCCCGGTTCTTCCCTACTTCCAGGATAGTGTACCATCCAGTGGCTAAAATCCCACTTTGATAATAAATGCTTTGAATGCTCGCAACTCCACTATAGTGTTTAACCCTTGACACTGTTGGCTGTGCCGAATCGAACTTTGCCGTGTTGATTTGCCATTTCCATTGTCAGTTTTAAGTGCGGTTATGTCTTGTTGACTGCCGCCAAACTGTGAAGACCCCCCTTCTCCCCCTCAAACTTCTAAGTGTGGAGAGGAGGACACCAGCGAGAGACGGACGTTTTTTTAAACGCCCCCACCCGCAAAAAATATAAAAAACATCATTTTTTGCAGGTGGTGGCAGGAGCTCTAGAGCCTCTAGGGCATGGCCTTAATTTATAAATCTAGCCCTAAGAAAAATGCACAATGTTCTTCATCCTTATCCCATTAGCAATATCTGTCAAAATATCTAATTTTTCCCCCTATTGTGCGGCACAGTCGTTAACCTAACCATCCATCAATCATCATCTGACAGATCTCATTTGCCTTGAAGACTTGCCACTCTGGTTTCTGCCAGTCTGCATTTACTTAGTTTTCATTTTTTCTCAGATTTACATAATCTTTTTCACCACTCTCAGGACCTTCTGCTTAAATATGTATGCACAGGCAGGTGCGCACACACGCACAGAATCATTGCGTGTGACTGTCTCATTATATCGCTGTCACAAGCCCAAGTCATCCGCTGATTCTCTTAAGCTTTCTGCTCGTAGAGACAGACACACAAACCGACAAATCCCATTCCCTATCCTCCTTATTTGTTCTTCTCCCTTCAAGGCTGTGTAATACCGCTTCTTTTGGAATGCCTATATGCACCGTATGTGGGGCTGTGCGTGTGTGCAGGGCGTCATTGGCACTGGAGTGGGTTTGTCCTGCACAGAAAATTACAAAGCAACAATCAGTGCACCACTCTTGATTTCTTATTTTTGTAAATAGCCCCTTATTTACAGCTGTCCCATTTAACACATTTGATATTTGGTCAAGGTGAGCTATAAACCTAAGCCCAAATGCAGGGAGCTCTCCTTATACTCTCATCTGTCAATTACTTTTACTAAACAAATGAACTAATCATTTGGGGTGTTATATGTCACATTCAAAAAATGACCATCACAATTTTGCAGATCCCACAGAGTTGTCATTAAATCGTATGTTTTGTCCAACCGACAGTCCCAAAGACAAGAAACAGTCTAAGGAGCCAATTTTCAAATTTGAGAAGCTGTAAATAGCATGTTGTCGTTGATTTTAAATTAGCTGGCTCAACGGTGAATATAATCTGCTGTTACCAGTGGATCTCCATGTGTAACGTTACTTTGTTCACAGCAACTCTCCCAATTGGCCCCAAAACGTCCCAGTTAGAGAGTACTGCCATAAACATAGTCCTTGTTAGTCTTTACACGGAGTATGTTTACATGCACACAAATATTGCAGTATAAATCCGAATATGACAGTATTCCAAATTTGATACAGGTCGTGTAAGCTGCGTATTCTGGTTAAGGCCTTTATTTCCGAATATAGCATTTTCCGATTAAGACGTGGGATATTCCGGTATTATTCAGGTTTTAGAGGCCTTCTTTGGACATTTATACAGCGCATTCGGAATATGTGTCTCAATCTGGGTTTTTACCGCAGTTTACAGCCACTTGCCTGTTTACGGCTAATATCAGCTGTGTGCGTTGCCATGGTTTCTGTAAACAAACCAACCAGCCAACAGTTTACAAGGCGGAACTGATAAGAAGAAGAAATGGCTACTTTTAAACATTATCAAAGACTTGGATATCAACAGGTTTTTGGGATATTCGCACATCCCTACGCCAACCTTTATCAAGAAGCTGGTTGAAGTAGCGTTAATTTTATCACCTAGTTTTATTTAGTCTTAGACTTGTGCCAAATGTCCTTGTTAGTTTTAGTCATATTCAGTCATTCACATGTTTTTTTATTCAAGGTTTAGTCACCAGACTTGTCATTTTAGTCTAGTTTTAGTCAAAAGAGAACTTGGGTATCTTAGTCAAGTTTTAGTCAAACATTTTAGTCTTTTTTAATTTTTTTTAAATAAATTAATTTCTGAGATTTGTTGTGATTATTAGTGTTTAACACATTGGTTAAATGTCGTAAGTACCTGACAAAATACACTTGTGGAATGTTTTTAGTTGAATGCAACTTACGCGTCTGGTTTTATATCGAGCCTCATTCTTCTTGCAAATACAATTGTACAAAGACACGTTAGATAAGCGTCAGGGCTCCACAGCAGTTGTATACATTTCTCCACCCGGTCGGCAAGCTGTTTAAGAGCACCTTTGACACTATTTATTTTTCTATTTTTTTATTTTTTAACACTATTTTATGGTTCCCCTGAGACTGAGAGACAGTACTTGGCGACCATTTAAGCCCCTCAAAGACAATTGTGGCTCAAACACTACGTACATTTGTATACAAGTACATATTGTAAAGGCCAAAAGTTTGGAACCTCCTCATTTAATCTTTATTTTCATGACAATTTACATTGTAGATTATCACTGGAGGCATCAAAACTATGAATGAAAACATGGAATTATGTACTTAACAAAAAAGTATGAAACAACTGAAAACATGTCTTATGTTCTAGTTTCTTCAAAGTAGCAATCCTTTGCTCTGATTACTGCTTTGCACACTCTTGTCATTCCCTTGATGAGCTTCAAGAGCTAGACACCTGAAATGGTATCCCAACAGTTTTGAAGGAGTTCCCAGAGATGCTCAGCACTTGTTGGCCCTTTTGCCTTCACTCTGCGGTCCAGCTCTCACCAAACCATCTTGATTTGGATCAGGTCCTGTGACTGTGGAGGGGCAGCACTCCATCACTCTCCCTCTTGGTCAAATAGTCCTCACACAGCCTGGAGGTGTGTGGGGGGCCTTGTCCTGTTGAAAAATAAGTGATGGTCCAACTAACGCAAACTGGATGGATGCTTTGGTAGCCATTCTGGGGTAGCCATGCTGGTTCAGTTTGCCTTCAATTTTGACAACATTGTCACCAGCATAGCACCCCCACACCATCACACCTCCTCCTCCATGCTTCACGGTGGGAACCAGGCATGTAGAATCCATCCGGTCACCTTTTCTCTGTCGCACAAAGACACGGCGCTTGGAACCAAAGATCTCAAATTTGAACTCATCAGACCAAAGCACAGATTTCCACTGGTCTAATGTCCATTCCTTGGGTTTTCTTGACCCAAACAAATCTCTTCTGCTTGTTGCCTCCCCTTAGCAATGGTTTCCTAGCTGCTATTTAATCATGAAGGCTCTATTCACACAGTCTCCTCTTAACAGTTGTTCTAGAGATGTGTCTGCTGCTAGTAGGTATTCATCTGGTCTCTAATCTTAGCTGCTGTTAACTTCCGATTTCTGAGGCTGATGACTCAGATGAACTTATCCTCAGCAGCAGAGGTGACTCTTGGTCTTCCTTTCCTGGGGCGGAGCCAGTTTCATTGTAGCACTTGAGGTTTTTTGCAAATGCACTTGGGGACAAATTCAACGTTTTTCGCAATTTTATGGAACGACTGGCCTTCATTTCTTAAAGTAATGATGGCCACTCATTTCTCTTTACTTAGCTGATTGGTTCTTGCCATAATATGAATCCTAACAGTTGTCCAATAGGGCTGTCGGCTGTGTGTCAACCTGACGTCTGCACAACACAACTGATGGTCCCAACCCCATTAATAAGGCAAGAAATTAACCCTGACAAGGCCCACCTGTGAAGTGAAAACCATTTCAGGTGACTACCTCATGAAGCTCATTGAAAGAACACCTAGTATTTGCAGCATTATCAAAAAAGCAAAGGGTGGCTACTTTGAAGAAACGATAAGGCATGTTTTCAGTTATTTCACACTTTTTTGTTAAGTACATAATTCCATATGTTTTCATTCATAGTTTTGATGCATTCAGTGATAATCTACATTATAAATAGTCATGAAAATAAAGAAAACACATAGAATGAGAAGGTGGTTCCAAACGTTTGGCCTGTACTATATTGTTAACTGTGGGTTGAAAAGCAGAACTTTACACTTAGTTTTCACAAGTGTTTTTTTTGTCTCTTCCTCCCCATATATCTCTATCACTGTCTTCCTGACACACTCATTCTGTTTCTCATGCGATTACCCACAATCAAATGTCAGCTGTATATTTTCTTTCTGTGGACTGAATAGCACCACAACATTTGTTTGTGTGTTTCTGCCCCTGTCTGTGTGCATGGGTAGAGGGACTGTTATTTAAGGGCAGCTGTGTAAAGTAAACATCCTTCTCTTGATTATTCTCCCCATTATCAGTGCCTTTTTTATCCCTCTCTTTCTCCTGTGACAGAAAATGTCCAATTAACTTGTCCATCTGTGGCAGTTGTAGTAAAAGGAAAACCCACGTTGTTGTTTACTGACATCCTGTGACAAGGGCACCAGAGGTCTTGATAACTACACTACAAAATATATACAGTAACCTAAATATAAATACTCCATATCTTGAACATACACTCATAATGTGTTTAGTCAGTTTTTTTTGTTTGTTTTTTACCATCTTTGTTTTAACCCTCAACACTCTGCACTGTACAACTTACCTCTCCCAAACTGTATTAAGTTCCTGTTATCTTTTAGGTTTGAAAAAGAAAAATGGTTAGCAGAGAAAATAAAACAGATATTGTTCTAATGTAAGTCTTGTCGTCCCATACTGCTATGCTGAAATAAAAAAAATGTATAGATACAAAATAAATACTTATTGTTTGTGCTCCCTGTAGAACTTTTTGGGGCATGTGTGAAGATTCTTAATGCCAGTCTGCTTGGTTTCCCATTATTGGGTTTAGCCTGACACCTACTGTAGTGAGCGAGAGGTGCATTCACACCTGCTCTGGTTCAACAAGAGACAAAGCAGATGTTTCACAATCTTTTGCAGTAAAATTGTATTTGTCTCATTGTTATTTTGTTCTTAGGATTTTACATGAATGGTAAATCACTCAAGACTCTATTAGATTTAGAGCTCAGCTTAAAGGCAATGTGCAACATCTGGAGGACAAAGATAAACAGATTGAATCTCACAGCAGAAAATAAGCTTTCACAAGAATTACCAATAACCAAAGGGAAAATCCAAGTACCGTATTGGTCAACAACATGAGATTTTATTTTCTCTGATATAAACCTGAAAAATGTCTTATTTTTTCTAGACTTTTTATTTTTATTTTAACCCTCTAAAATGCACGTGATATAATGTGATATTGAATATCTCCAAATCAATACAGGGTAGAGACTTGCTTTTTTTTTTTTGGTTTAGAAGCAGAGAAATTTGCAGTTTTAATGAGGTCCTCTAACAATTGTAGGCCATCCAGAAGCTTTGTTAAAGTGCCCATATTATGAAAAAAATACTTTTTCTGGGATTTGGGGTGTTATTTTGTATCTCTGGTGCTTGCACACATATACAAATATCTATATCTTTGAAGCACTGTTCACAGTAGAGTAGCTTATAGATGAGATGAAGAAGCAGCAATGCAGGAATAACCTTTTTTGTACTTTTTCTTTTAACTTTTTAACTTGTGAAAATTCTTTTTACTACATATACCCCATAATTGCTAAAATTGTAAAAGTTGCTTATATTTTGAAATATACAGTAGACAGCTAAATATCCTGAGACTTGTGAATTGTGCGAGTGTATATTTTGACAACAAGCTGAGTCAAACAGAGAGGCATGTGCATTAAGGCATGGATACCCGATCCGAGCCGGCCGGGCCTGGGTTTGGACAGATTTTAGAAATCATGGTCGGGTCTGTGTCGGGCTCGGGCACATCAGCGCCATAAGGCTGTTGTTAAATGGTGCTGCGGCCCCTGTTAAGAGAGCTTTGTGTGTGTGTGTGTGTGTGTGTGTGTGTGTGTGTGTGTGTGTGTGTGTGTGTGTGTGTGTGTGTGTGTGTGTGTGTGTGTGTGTGTGTGTGTGTGTGTGTGTGTGTGTGTGTGTGTGTGTGTGTGTGTGTGTGAGAGAGAGAAGTGGGCAGAAAAGAGAAAGAGGAAACAGACGTGTAGATGTGACCGGAGCAGAGTTGGTAATACGTTTTCTACGTACTGCATTTGTTTCCTCGTGTGCACTGATCCGCTCATCTTTTCCAAATGCCTTCCTATAGTTGCATATAAAAAGAGGGCTTTCCACTCAAAAATGTAGCCTAAATGTCTCATTAGAATGAGGCAAAAAAATTAGATGTTAACTGTGTCGGGCTTGGGTCGTGCTCGGACATAAATACGTTAATGCCTGCCAGGCTTGGGCCGGGTTCGGTCATGTCTCTGTCAGATGCAGGCGGGCTCGCGCAGGAAACATTCAGCCCAATCCCGACTCTAATGTGCACCTCTCTCCTTAGGCTTTAGCTGACAGAAGAAGTGAAACATAAGTCATTGGCGTACCATGGCATTTAGTCTGTGTGTTTTCCTTAAATGAGGAAGTCACTGATCTGTGTGATCTTGTAACCTTTTGACCCTCAGACCCCTGCAGCTGAGACCAACCCCCAAGGTTGCATGCTGTTTGACGTCTCATAGGTTGTTTACAAAATGTGACTTTTGCTTTTTACTGTCAAAATACATGGAATACAGCTGCTACTACGTTAGTCATTTTTATATCCGATTTCTGCTCATCCACTTTGTGATACTAATATTATTTTTGATTATTCTATTTAGAATCATTTTGATGTTGTTTGCTGACATGAAGTTTGTCGGGGCATTTGCTTGTCAACTTTGAAAGTGATACTGCCAGCTATTAGGTATCCTACAATGACATTATTGGATGTAGCCTGACACCTAGTGGCCAAGATATGCAAATGTATTTTAAATATATATTTGTACCACTTCTCCCTCTTAAATATTGGATGTCTCTGCCTTTGACTGTTGGAACATTGGTTGCTAATCTGCTACTAATAGGTCAATTATGTAATTGCTACCTTACCGGTCTCTTGACTACCTCAACTTAGACTCTAATCTAAATGTATTAGTTCTCTAGAGATGTGTGTATCAATCACTGCATCGAGTGTTTCCCTCTGTCCTTCTGCGAATCATTTATAAACTCTGTAGACTGTTTCCTGTCGTCTGTTTGATTTTTTTCTACCCTTCTGTTTCATTTTTCTCCCATTCATCCTTTACAGACCCTCAAACGCCTGATTCCTGACGAGGTAGGTTTAATTGCTTTCAGCCATCACCTGTGTGCTTGACTCGTCCATCTGTCATTGATCTATGATCTTTAATAAACTAACTCACCATTATTCATTTGATGTCATGTAACCGTCTGCTACACTAACATAATCCACCATAACACAGTACCTGTGTTTTGTCCTGTGCTGTACTCACGTTGAATGTGCATGCTTTAAGAGGCACAATGACGGCATGAAATGCTTGCTACATAGACAAGTGATACCCTCATTTGCCTGTCACAGGAGGATGCCAGAGTCATACTAACAGAATAATGTCCATGCATCACTATGTAGGGTCACTATGTCAATGTGATAAGTTTACATGTATCCAAACGTTTTGGCAATTTACCACACCAAGTCATTAAAACCAGAGGGAAAGAAATCTCCCTATTGTTCGTTCAAATAAAACCTTTTATTCTGCACCTGCCAGTGTTGACTGCTTGTTGACTTTGTGTGGCAACGTTTGTTGGCAAAAACCTTTTGTCATGTTGTCTGTTAATCCCTAGTCACCGTCTCACATGGTTGAAAGGTTTCTACTATTGTAGAAAATAATATCCCAAAACTAAGGGAAGATTACCCTTATGTACTGTATTGTTATTTAATAATTTAACACACAACACAACAGAGAGCAGGTCTGTCTTCAATCTGTGAGGTGATTTGGGATTGTTCTGTGGCCTTACAATGATGGTTACACTTAGCACTTTTTCTCCCTGACCTTTTTCCTCTAACCTGTGTCATGTTGTCTCTAATCCAGTTGGAGCGTTTCACCAGCATGAGGAAAAAGGACAAGGAGAAGCCCGGCCAAGTGCCAGGCCAACGACACTCTTCAGCTGCCAGCTATGAGCTCAACACTCAGAGCGCCATGCTGCATGATCATTCTGATGAATACGTCCTGGAACTCTTTGAACAGATGCTGGTGAGAAAGACCGCAACACACACACACACACACACACACACACGCGCGCGCATGTGAGTGAGTGAGTGAGTGAGTGATTGAGTGAGAGAGTGTGTGTGAGAGTGAAAGAGTCAGCTTTTGGTTAATTACCTATTCATTATCTCCCCTAAACAGTCATGGAAACTTCTACATGGTATTAGAGATGTACCGATACCAGTATCAGTATTGCCTCCGATACTGCATACTCCGATCGGTTACCACGTAATAAGCCCTAAAGAAAATCTAAAGTAAAGTAGTTTATTTATGTTCTTTTCCGTGTTATGACTGACTGTCAAACTGGATAATAAAAGATAGTTCTGTGGCATTCATTGTTGGTTTTAACCTGAGCCAGACCAACAACAAAGATAGAAATCACATCCATACAGGGATAGAAGTATATAGTTGTTAAAACGTAATGAAATATATTTTACTCTGGTATCGGATCAGTACTCGGTATCGGCCGATACGCATGTTCAAGCATCAGAATCGGTATTGGGAAGCAAAAAATAATATTGGACCATCTCTACTTGGTATATTCCACTTACAAATACAGAATCACTCCCTGATTAAAGACCCTTCATGTAGATTTTTAAAAGAAAAACAAAAATTGTGAAAGGGGTAATTTTAAGAGGAAGGAATAAAAAGAGGAGTCATTTTTTTTTTTTTCTCCTTCAATAGGAATGCTTTGACATACTGCTTGCACTTATCAGCTGAGCATCTGTTAGCATCTCACTGGGGGCCTTCCAATTCAGCAGAGACTAGTTGAAATATGTTAATGCAATTTGTCACATTTATAAATACAATATGTTTTCCATTTTAATTATGTGTTTTCTCCTTATTATTTGCTTGAGTCTACAGATTTTTCCTTATGCCATCGCCTTGTCTCAGAATACCTTGTTGATCCCTCTGTTCCATTTATTTGAAACGTCCTTCCTTCTGTCTTTCTTTAGGTGGATATGAACCTGAATGGGGAGAAGCAGCAGCCTCTAAGGGCAAAAGACATTATGATCAAACGAGAGATGGTCTCCCAGTACCTCCACACGTCTAAAGCTGTCAGTACCAAAATAAATGTTGCGAATGCAGTGTGCTGTAGGGAATTTGCAGACAGCTTCATATAAGTTTTTTTTTGTTTTTGTTGCAAGTTACAGACTTTGGTCCTTTTTACATGCCATATTGTCCTATGCTAAACACACAGGGCCACATCTGGGTTTTTGTCATATTCACTTTCAAAGCTATTAGTCTAAGTTTTTTGAGGCCAAATAAAAAAGACCAGATTATACTATTATCTTGGACTAATTGTTCAGATAAATGTGCAGTCAAAGGCCTTTCCTTGACATAATGGGTTGACTGAATTGACTGTGTTTCCAAGACTGTATTGTAATAGACATTATACTCATGTATTCACTGGTGAAATATATAGAGTCAATGAAATATCACAACTATCATCGGAAGGACCAGCTACATGTTTAGTTGTTGGGTAAATAAAAACAGCAGGTGTAATATAATCAAACACGGCGAGTGACTCAAAGGACCTACATAACCAAGCACAGATGGTTACTGCACAGTTCATATAACTATGAAATAAGCCTATTAAGAGAAAATCCAACGCCTAGTACCCGTTAATTCTGCAAATCCAAAATTCAAATTAGGCTTCCATGTGGGAATAACACCAATTACAACTTGTAAGAAGATAAATATAAATGCAATATACAGTCTGGATTTGTGTTTGTTGATTAGGGTCAAAACCAGAAAGAGAGCGCCAAATCAGCCGTGATGTACATCCAGGAGTTAAAGTCGGACTACCGAGACACACAGCTGCTGAGCTGTCTGGAATCTCTGCGAGTCTCTCTCAATAACAATCCTGTCAGGTAATACGCACATTACAATAGCATATTACAAACAGTGAGTAAAATACAATAACATTGAACCAGATAAATTTAGTTTTAACCTTCCCGTGTGGAGTCCAGACCTCAGTCCAATTGAAACTTGACTGATCTTTCATGATAACCATGAAATTTGACAGAGCTTTAGTAAAATCTGTGTGTGCAAAGGTGATACAGACCTATTCATATGCTTCAATTACTGCTGAAGAAGCTTCTATGGAATACCTCACACGGTTGATCTCCATTTGACTAACTGTATTATGTGACTTCTAAAAACAGTCCATACTTGACCACTGATTGCATTGGGCCTTTAAACTTTGTAGTAGTAATTATTTAACCACTTACATTAGTTTGACCTTCAGCTAAAAAAGGTGTCATAATATCATTTCATATAATTGAGAAGAAAGGCATGTCACTTCTTTATTTCAAACATTACAGCACCAGAATACACTAATAGCTAAGTGTAAAGGCCCCATGGCATGAAAATATCACTTTATGAGGTTTTGTAACATTAAAATGTGTTCCCCCACCTTGCCTATGGTCCCCGAGTGGCTAGAAATGGCGATAGGTGTAAACTGAGGCTGGGTATCCTGATCTGCCTTTGACAAAATGATGGCATGAGACATCATGGCTATTAAGCGAGCAAAGTGGCAGTTGGTCAGGGCTACACCCCCATCCTCCACCTTTTCCCCCCCCCCTCTCCTCCTCAAAAACTACATACTCAGAAATGGCACATACTAAGAAAAGCTCATTTTGGGACAGGCTCTAGTGGCTGTAATTCTGCACCAAGGCTGAATTTTTGGAAAGATACGTCAGACATGTTATTAGGGGACCACTAAGGTCTAGATAAAAGCATTCATAGAGCACCATGTCATGGGACCTTTAAGTCATCTGGTGTTGGTCTATTTTTTCAAAATACCTCTAAATCAACTTGGGGTTGATTATGATGAATTTTTGGACACATGATCATGCATTGTCCTTGTATGTGAGGGTAGGGAGCCTAGAGGCTAGAGCATCAGCTACATACACAAAATAACAAGTGATAATTGTGCCGTTGTAACATCATTAGAGCCCATACGTTTTATTTAAGGTACATTTTTAACAAAACAATCGATATTAAAACACCCAAATTTTTCAACATTATGAAATTTACATTAACACCAGAAATACAAGTAGGTCAAGCTAGTCCTTTTAAAACAAAACATGGCTATCATGTCCAACTGTATGCAGTATGTCCTTGAACAATCCAGTCATTATCAACAGTTAAGCATGCATCTTTTTTTACTTAAGTTTCAAGGCGTACCAAGGAAGCAAAGCAAAAGCTTTAAACTGAAGTGGGAAAATTACATTATGAATAAATAAATAAATATATTTCAAGAGAATGGCAATGGGAGAAGCCGGACATAAAATGTGAGTACTAATAATGTGGTCCTGTCACTTCCAGTTGGGTGCAGAACTTTGGAGATGAAGGGCTGGCCCTGCTGCTGAATCTGCTTAGAAGACTACAGGAAGACAAAGACGAGTACCCGTGAGACACCTTAACCTCAGAAAAAGAAATTGTACTCATTGGCAATGTGTTTGTAATGTCTTTCTGTGTGTCTTTTCTCTCATCCACAAACTAGAATGATAGGAGTGAAATGTCAGCACGAGATCATTCGTTGTCTAAAAGCCTTCATGAACAACAAGGTAAGAACATTGACTGTTTCTTTACTCACGACAAGGTACCTAATGTGTTTTTGGCATAGCTGCACATAGTTGTTGCATGTACAGTAGTTGTTAGTGATATAACTAGTAATAGAATCAATTTTTATCCCAATTTGTTTCCTTGCAGTAGTGTAGCAGTTCTTCCTCTAGAGGGCATTATGGAGTCAATGAGACCAACTTCTGTCAGTTCATTATAATGAATACTATTAACCTTTGAGAGTTATTTGAGTTCTCAGTGTGGCAATGGGCCTAGGTAATTAGTAGAATTCTCTTTGAATTATATCATATTCATTAATAATTACACACCAGTAATTGAGTATCAACAATGTGGTACCTGCAGGAGACAAATTGATTCCTATTCTTCAGATGTAAACACTATCATTTGAACCATGAAAGCCTGGTCTTTGCTTTGCTGCAGAACATACACTTTAAATGACGTCATCTCCTTTCTGCTTTCTCCTCCTACTTTCTCTCCCCTTTAGTATGGTCTAAAATCCATGCTGGAGTCAGTTGAGGGAATTCCTCTGTTGGTCAAAGCCATCAACCCACAGGTGCCACATATGATGGTGGATGCTGTCAAGCTCCTTTCTGCCATTTCAATTTTGGAACATCCTGAGAACCTGTAAGCATTTGTGGAATTCTGAATCCATGTCATTTAATAAGTACAGAACAGATTTTATGACTCTGCACAGCCAATTCCTTCTCTCGGTTAAAGTCTTCAGTCTAAAATGCAGTGTTATGCAGAATTACAGTTTTAAACCGCTCTATTGGCAACAGTTAGCAACCTAGCATTGACATCAAATAACTGAGTAATTTCACATAATTACATATTTCTTTTCTCTTTTACCTATATGTCAGGTTTAATTAAAAACTATTGAATAAAGCAACATAATGTCCTTTTCACTACTGCCTATATTTGTTTAATGGAAAATTTTGTATTCATGGTTTGATATTTGATGTAACCACATTTAGCAACATTTCATATGATGTGCATAACTGTCTGTTTTTTTGCAGTCATGAGCGTGTTTTGGAGGCCATTACAGAGGAGGCAGAAAGACGGGACATCGAGAGGTTCCAGCCTCTCCTTGCTGGCATGACCAATCACAACATTGCTCTTAAGGTGCACATGCACACACATACAGTACTTTAAGAGTTTGAAATTCCCATGTGGGTTTTTGTTGACAAATGACACCAACCCAGCTGCATTTGAAGACAGCACTACTTGTTGCAATCTGCAGTGTAAAAGACTTGCTCAGCGGGCATTGTGGTTTTGTATTATAGTAATCATCTATCCAGTTACTCTAAATTGTGAAGTTGACTTTTTTCGATATGTTTTTGGCAGGGTGGCTGCATGCAGCTAATCAACGCCTTAATAAGTCGGTGTGAGGAGTTGGACTTCAGGATCCATATTCGCTCTGAACTGTTAAGATTGGGACTGAGAGACCTGCTGACGGTACAGAAAACACTCACTATTGAAGTTCTCTCAGAGTGACTCTAACAACACACACATTTGCAAATGCTTACTCTTCATGTCTCTCTCACTTTTGATGCCTCTGTCTTGCTGACTGGCTGACACACTTATATGCTTTGAAAATTCTGTCTCAACTGTCCAAACTCAATGTTTGTCAAACACATCTGTCATTCTCCCTCTTGCCTTTTCATCCCTCCGCCTACATCCCATCGTTCTCCCTGCAGGAGGTGCGAATGATAGAAAACGAAGAGCTGAGGGTGCAACTCAACGTGTTTGATGAGCAGGCTGAAGACGACTCTGAGGACCTCAAAGCACGTCTTGACGACATCCGCATTGAGATGGAATATCCTTCCACTGGACAAAATTGTTCCTCTGTACAAATTGTCAGGGTCTACTTTAAAACCTTGAAAATCTATATAGGCTACCTGGTAACTTAGCTTTGCATGCTCATGGTTTTGCTTTTATGTTACTTTGCTAGTTTTAAGAGTGAAATGACTAACCTTCATAATGTATTTTTTTTAATGAAAGAATACGTATCGTTCACACAGATAGAAGAAAGACGTATATGCATGCATTTAGTTGTTTGTGGACTTGATGGATCATTCTACTAAACTTTGAAATCACTGTGAACACATGCACATCTGACCACATTGTGGTGAGAAAACGTGACCTGTAATGACCACCTTAATAGCTGTATTCTAAACAAATATGGTTTATTCATATAAAACCTGAACGTCTATAATGAGTTTGTCCTGATGTGACATAGACACACATTTGCAGGGAAGGATGTATCTTTATCTTAATCACACAATGCATACTGTTGTAGGTTCTTTGGCTTAGTGTGACATCCAAGATGGACAGGATTTTGATAAAAAGAAAGCCACCCTTACTGTAACAGTGTAGTTTTAAATTTTAACGTCTCAAAAAGGAATTTCACTGACTGGTGTAATTATCCTTTCTGGTTTTAACATGCAGTTATATTCTTCATCACCAGATGTCCCCCATGGGTAACCAACACAGTGTAAACCAGTCCCCCAGGAAGTGCGCTGGGCTTTGAAGCAAATTGAACATACAGTGGGTACGGAAAGTATTCAGACCCCTTTAAATTTTTCACTCTTTGTTTCATTGCAGCCATTTTCCAA
>NC_048416.1:15834630-15868533 GCF_013103735.1 Etheostoma cragini | reverse complement strand
TTTTGGAAAAAGGCTGCAATGAAACAAAGAGTGAAAAATTTAAAGGGGTCTGAATACTTTCCGTACCCACTGTAGCAGCCAAATGGTGGAATCGCAACGTTACTTGATGCCCTCAGGCCCAAAAAGACTTTTCCCCATACAGTTAAAACGTCTGTAAATCAGTAGATACATTTACAGAATCAGAATTTGATCCATTCTGTTCGATAATATTTGTAAAGTCTAGAAGAGCCGCTCACTGAGGAACATATTTTTGTGATATAGAACTGATTGTGGTAGTTGTGCATAACATTTCATCACACTGTCCCAACACAACATAGATTATCAGATGGTCTACAAGTCCGGTCTGTGTTTAACTTTTATTTGACTGTAATTTGGATGTGTTTAGTTGTATTGCTCCAAGCCTTGTATAAGTAATATTATGCAGCAACAGTTGGTGCAAGACTATTCCGTTGTCACTGATTGTCACGGATTGTTGAAGATGTTGTGTATGGATATTTATAGAGTATATTTGTGTAAATCTCTTTTATGAATTGTTAATTAAGCCTTAACTGCTTTGCTTCAATGATGTGAGGGAAGTGTTTGAGATCCTAGTCAACACTGTGAAGGACTCAAAGGCCGAAACCCACTTCCTGTCCTTGATGCAGCACCTGCTACTGATCCGTAATGACTATTTGGCCAGGTAGCACATGAACATACACTCACTCGTACATGTCAATACTCTCTCACACATTTTCCTGCTCACACATTCACATATTAGAGCTGATGTATTGTTTTGTGACAAGATACCTAGATGTTGTTTCATCTGAGATTCACTTATCACTGCTTTTCTGTCATTGCGATACATACATTGGTATTTATACTAGAATAAGGCTAATTGTTAAAATATTCTGAATGATAGGGCATTCAGAGAAAAGTTGCTCTAAAATTCTAGAACTCTAGGTGTACTCTTGAATAAAAATTTAGAAGCAGAATTCAGAGTACGGAGTCTAGCATAATACATATTTTTCATATACATACAGGAAAGTAGTTTTGTGACACCAGCAATTTATTTTGAAGTACCAATGCAGTCTGCCATAATAACCATGACAAAAGGAAAACTTAAGAAGGAGTTTCTTCCCTTTCTTCATCCAACTCTCCGTCTCAGCCCTGTCCTCCATTTGCTGTTTGTTTTCTAGAGCATTGTTCAAAGGCTAAGAAATTAATACATGCAAAGAACTCCAATTCCATTTTAATAGAAATGAACGCCATCACCTCTTATCACCAGAAATATGCTAATGTCTCTCCCTTTGTCTTCCAAAGCCCTTGGGGGTTTAGTTAGGGAAACAGAGGAGGAAGGAAGAGTGAATAATTGAATGACAAGAAGAGGGTAGAATAATGTTAAGGACAAATCAAAAATTGTACGGCATAGTGTATGCACATTTACACATCTATGTCTACTTTTACATGCAGCCACACAAAATGGAGGAATGTGTTGCCTTAATGTCACAGAAAACAGGCAAACACAACATGTTTAGGCATGCAGACCTTTGATTTGAGTTGGTTGTGTTGTTGGTCGGTGTTGCCTTTATACTATCAGACAGGCAGGAAATTGTGGTTAATTTTTAAAACAGTTTGGGGAATCTATTGTGAGGATGGAAAAGGCAGGTTGGCCCAAACAAATGATCCCAGCTGAGGTCTTATAAACTTCCCTCTCTTCCATCCCACTCTCTTTCTTATCCGGCTATTTCCATTCAGGTGATCCAGTGGAACACAATAGAGGTTTTCTGTAATGTACTGCACAGAGAGACAGGAAGTGAGGGTGGGAGTGAGAGCTGTAGCATTGCAGAAAATCCAACTTGATAATTACAGAGATGAAGGGAGGCGGAGGGCGAGACGATAATAAAGAAGAAATTGAGAGTTGAGGTAAATTGCTAGGCAGATGTTGAGAGAATGAGGGAGAGACGCACAGGGAATAGAAGGGTAGCGTTTGTGTGGGAATGAATGCAAGAGCACCTGCTATTTTTTCATTCTTACTGTGTTTAATTCCCAAGTGGAGATGGAGGCCAGAGAATGTACCAGAATACACTAATGCATTAATTCTCCTACCTCTAGTCATACACATACTTTGCATGTACACAGACTGTACAGGGCTTAATAGATGGAGTTTAAAAATGCAATGATGTGTGTATTTATTTTACGATTTAGCATTGTTTATATAGCATTAGGCCTACAAACCAGCTTTTCCTAATGTACCAAATATCTAAATCAAATGTGTTTAGGCTGGTGAAGAATGCCAGATTTAGGATGTAGACTAATCTATTTCCTTTTGACTCAGTTTTCAAGAATGACACTAGATGTCTCTATCGCTCCACGGATAAATCTAAGCTTAGGAGAAAAAAAACTTGAAGTGTATTGAAGGAGTGGAACAAGTGTTAGACAAAGGCAGAGTGACTAAGAAAGATAGGGGAGGGCGGGAGACAGAATAAATAAAGTATTGAGTTTGTGACTCTGGCAGCATCTAATGGGGTCAGGGAATAAGACACCTCCAAAATTGAGTGTCTGTGTGAAGCTGGCTTGATCAGACACGGGGCGCTGGACATACACCAACACACTCTACGGATACAGTTGCACACAATCAATCTTTGTGACAAGAAACTCCAACTGACATGCTCACACAGACAGCCAATCTCAGTTGCAGGCAAAGTGACAAAGCATGTGTGTTCACACATTTGTCGGAACAAATGAACCAACTTGATTTTTGTCGGCCTCATCCTCTGTTCACATAATGTGCTAAATTTCTTATTAATGTAGACTTCTCTGGTATTGTACAACACATACATACACATCATTGTGGAGACAACATGCACAGTATGTTGTAGAGTGTGAGATATTCTCTTCTTTCCCCAGCATATTAACTCTTTTTTCTTTGTACTCTCCTTTTTTCCTTCAAATCCAATTGTCCCCCTGTCTCTCTCCACTTCTTTCTCTCTGTCTCCCAATCCATCTATCTGTAAATCTGTCACTCCCTTCCTTCTGCAGGCCTCAGTACTACAAGTTAATAGACGAGTGTATCGCTCAGATCGTGCTTCACAGGAATGGAGCGGACCCTGACTTCAAGTGCCGGAACCTCAGCCTCAACATTGAAACCTTGATAGGTGAGTTGTTAGACCAGAACACACATTTTCTCTCCCTAAGTGTACATGGGACCATCTTGCCCATTAACCAACACCCTTAAAATGTTGAGCTATATCCATGCTTTTTCACAGGCATTAAGGACCACATCAACACAAAATTTACATAGACCAGAAATATTAAACATGGTGGCATAGTGCTGTGTGAAACACCCAGAAACACCACAGGGTGGACCCAGAGACAGAGTGTGCGTTAGTGTGGGCTAAATTGTGTGATGACTTTTACAATCATAGGTGATTGGTATAAAATGCACTTTATCAAGAGGACAAAAGCTTTATCTCAAACTATGTCACAATACAGTAGGTGACATTTAGTTGTCCTCTTCCAATGTTTGATTCTTGACACACAATGATAGATTGGTGAGATGATAACTCTCAGGTCCTGGTGGTGAATGTATTAATATAATAAAAATTGGCTGTGTGTCTATATACACTCTGTTCAAATCATAGGTTCACAATTGTTCAAGTCTTTCTTAAAATAATCATCAAATGGCCAAATGAACATTGAAATTGGTTTTGCTTGCTGTAATCATTCCTCTTTTTTTCAAACCAGCCAAGATCCTTTCCTAATGCGTTTCCAATCAGAGTGATGAGGAACTAAAACTACAGTCCTTGTTCGGTGCAAAAATACATCCCAAAGTTTACTGAAGCAAATATGAGGCTGCAACAGTCTAAGTTAATCATATCAAGTTTTTTTTTCTAGTACAAAGTTCCCTCTTTGTGTTACTATACCTCCACTGCAGTTCTGCCAGAAAACTGTCGTGGGGGAAACAGAACAAGTGAATTCTAAAAATGTTTTAAAGGATTCTCACTTGATAAACTCGGACTGGTGTAAGCCTCATATTGGATTCAGATAAACTTTGGAATACGTATTTAAGTTGGAATACACTTTGCACAGAACAAAGATGAGTAGTTTAAAAAAAAAATTGGAGGCACTTTAAGTATCTTTTTATTGGCCAGTGTGGAAAAGAGGAATTATTACAGCAAGCTAAAACTGTTTTGACTCATGTATGGGTACCTGACTATAGTTTTGAGATAGACATGACAAATTGTGAACTTATTGTCTAAGTGCACATGAGCAAGACACATAATCCCATTTCTTGTAACTCTAATATGTACACACATGAAATGCTAAGTTCTGATGAAAAGTGGTGCATACGGATATATCTGCATGTGGTATTTGGATGTGAGTGACAGCACTAAATGTTGACAAGGAAACACCTGCTGACTATAGTAAACTAAAGCAGAGCATAATGGAGGTGCAAGCCATGTCTCAAGAGTTCAAAACTCCTTTATGGCAGTTCTCCATTGCTCACCGCAGGAGGCTCTAATTGCACTGGTTCTAAATGCGTCTTGACACACACAGGCTTGCTGGCCTCCTTTAAGGCTGCCAGAGTTATTATCGGTGGAAAGCAGCCCAATTCTGCCCTGCATGCATTATTTAGTGTTTTTCTTTGAACTCTGAAATTCAGCACAGTTTTCTCCCTACATTCTGGCTCCCTTAGTGCTCTCTATTTGAAGTTTGTCTCAATTCCCATTTAGCCTAGCCACCGTGACAGAAGTAACAGCCCCCCCTTCCATTACACATCCAATAACCATGTAAACTCGTACACAAAAGCACACTCTGAAAATGTACGTGGGTTAGCATATTATTGTCAAGTTCCTTCATCCGGGAAAATCTTCTTTCACAAAATGGATTTCTCATTTTGCTCTGCCATGCTTACCAGCTTATCTAGGTTGTTGCATTCCTTTTTCCATATTTTCATGTAACTGATGAAGAGTCACACTTTCTCTTCACCAGCTGTATAATTCACTTTCTGTAAGTTTATGCAATTTCTTCATTTTCTATTTTCGCGTTTCACAGCCATTTATTTATGTTATCTATCTGTTTGATCCCTCTTCTGGGCATCATGATTAGTGACTGTCTTTTATCCAGTGACTTTGTGGCATTCATCTTCAAGCTAATTAGTTCTTTTACTGCACATGCTCGGTAAGCCCTTGGGCACTGAACCACCTGTAGGCCCTGCAATTATTCTGGAAAAAAACCCTGTTGGTCAGCCTGTGTTCTCTCACCTTGTCCTTTGCCAAGCAAAACCTCTGATAATGGATTACTTCCAGACTGTTACATGGTCTTTCTATTTTGATAAAAAGAATTGATATTGGTGTGAGATGTCTTTCCCATCAAGGGACATTAGGGTGTTCCCATCTCTCACTTATACACACATTCAGACAAAGGTGTATGTATTGGAGGCTTACAAGGTATTGATATGTAGAAGCGGCGTGCATAAGATGGCATCCTGTTGTAATGAGATGCCAGCACAATCTTCTCGTGGATCTTCACTTTGAGCAGTGTGATAAGAGAAAAATAGGGAGACAGATACGTTGCTAGCTCTGTGTGTATTCATCTGTTTGTAAATGTATGTGGGTGCACATCATGTGTCAGACGGAAGGGTGCGATGTCATCACTCCCAGACGTGTGCAGGTGCGTTTTCTGATACCCTTATCTCATCTATCACCTCTTTGGTTCTTTCTCGTTTCCTTTCTTCTGTCCTCTCTGTTTGTCCACAGAAAACATGGTCGACCAGACCAAGGTGGAAATGAGCGAGGCCAAGGCAGCTGAGCTGGAGAAAAAGGTGAAAAACGCACAATTTAATTTACATTGAAAATCATTAAAACACACAAACAATGGGATCGTAATGAAATTCTTCGCGTTAAGTGTTTGTCTAAAATGAATTGACAAGAAAAAGGGAGGGACAGGTGACAGGTGACTAAGAGAATGAACATACACATGTCTGACAGACAAGTACTCTTACAGGCCGCAAAAATAACACACGCAACACATTCACACAAGGTGGTAAATGCCTTGATTGCGGTGTGCTGGTGCCCTGATATTTCTGTCACAGTGACAGGATAATTGCAGAGAGGAAGCTGAAACTAGCCTTCATTTACACAGACATAAAGACACACTCCCACATGGGATCATATCCATTGACCATATGCACATCCACACAAGCACACATTACATGAGCACACTTGGATTAATTTTCCTTAAACACACACACACACACACACACAGACACACACCATAGTGCTAGTTGTCTATGATGGGGTAATTGCAGGCAGTCTCTTTGGCAGGAATTAGGGATGAGGCTGTCGGGATGCTGACAGCGAGCGTAACGGATCTGCGTCGGCAAATTAAACAGCCATGTTTTTCTGTGTTTTCGTGGAGGCATCTATTTAAATACACTTATCTTGTTGTCAAGTGTCCTAAAAGAGAAAAAAATCTGTGAAAATCTATGAAAGTGACAAAATTAAATTGGGGGTAAAATGATTTTCAATTTTTTTTTTTTTTTATGGAAGGTTTTCAATTGGAAGTGAGAAGTGAGCTCATACAAGTGCACTGAAGCATCCTAACTCAATAATTGATGCTAATTTGCAGTGTAAATTATAAAATGAAACTAAAAGCATTAGACTGCAAGAAATGGCTTCTAAATGTCTTTGAATGTCTTTGAAATAAAGAAAGAGAGGGAAGTGGGCCCAGGGTTTGACTCTGACCCGCTGCCCTTTGCTGCATGTCATTCCCCCCTCTGTCTCCCCTTTCATGTCTTTATCCAGCCCATGAAAATAAAGACTTAAAAATGCCCCAAAATATATTATGAGGAAAAAAAGAGGGAGGCTAACAGCTTGTGCAGGCAAACACACTTTGCTCCCATATTTCATTGGAGAACCCTGGTGTTTTTGTAGCTTCAGGATATTTATTTGTTGGATTTCTTTTTTTTCTTTTCTGTTCTTCAATAATCTTTTCAATTAAACTGTTTATGAAATGATTTGGCATTTGGAGTCTTCTCACTCAACATAAATCCTGTGCTAGTGCCCCTTTTTAATTGCAGCAACACTTTATCCATTCTTTGTTCATTTTACACAGCCTTCATTTTATAAGTAAAAAAATATTTTAAGATATTCATATAGTAATCCAGGACGTTAATATTATTCAGTACTTCATTTTTTGACTTACTGTATATGATTAGGGTACTCAGAAATTAGCGTTTTCAACTCATATGATATCAATGTATTCCTGTATTATTCATGACACAAACATATCAGGAAAACAATTTCCATAACAATGGCATAGTATCTGTGCAGTCCTGGTACCAGTGGGACTTCTTTAGTGCCTGAGGGAAGTCTGAGAAAACATTATTTACTGCCATTGAGATGATGCTTTTTGAAATTGGCCGTTGCACACAATTTGTGACAAAAAGTCACCAATAAGTCTACCTAGCACTTTTACAATACTGTAACTGTATCTGTCTCTCTGTGACCCTTTACATGTCTGTTAGCTGAATGCAGAGTTGACAGCACGCCACGAGTTGCAGGTGGAGCTGAAGAAACTGGAGGGCGACTATGAGCAGAAGGTGCAGGATTTGAGCCAAGACAAGGAACAGCTGGCCACAGCTAAGCAAGAGCAAGAAAAGCAGAACCAAGAACTACAACAACAGCTTAGCACACGGGAACAACAGGTACACACCTACTCTTCCACCACCCACCTGTCGACGTGGGGCTCAGTGCCTTTTAATTTCATATAACTTAACATGTAATAATACGCTGTTTTTTAGAAAAAATTGTTTATTGTGGAGTATTGAGTTGAGGAGCTAAATGTGACAACGTCTCTCAATACATTTTTGATGTGTGATTACACACCTGAATTCACTGAAATAAAAATGATTTGAACCAAGTATGGTACTTCCAGAAATCGTGGTGGCAAGTACACCAACTCAAACAGCCTTCATGTAGTACTTCTATCATTGCTTGATGCCATTATCAATATAAAAGAACCAGAACATGAGGACAGATTCAGTAATGATTAAGTTAGATCATTGAGTCTTGTTAGATGTCCAGGAAATGCACAAAACAGAAATTTCTGCTAAAGTGGCAAGAAATGAAATATTTTGAAGCTTAGAGAAATTTAACATTGCAGAAATATAAGCACCAAAAAAGTTGTCAACATCTATGCACACCCACACAAACACAAAAAGCCTTAAATGATTTAGCCAACTGCTAGCATGGCATGAAAAGCGGAAAAAATCTAAAAGGATATTGTGATTAGAAGCCAAATCCTTTAGAGATTAAGAAACTCTGTAAAAACGTGGGAAGTGGGGGAATGGGAGTCCAAAGAGTGAATAAGGGGAGAAGAAAGAAGAAGAAAGGGAAATGACGTAGATGAGATACTGAATGTTTAAAGCCAAGATACGCACACTGTGTGTGTGTGTGTGTGTGTGTGTGTGTGTGTGTGTGTGTGTGTGTGTGTGTGTGCGCACGCTCATACAGTAGGGAGGCAAAGATGATGATTGTTTAGCTGTCAGTGTCCTGCTGCCACACCAGCTGGACTCTGCCTCACAGTGACACCCAAACTCACAAACACACCAAGTGACCCAGAGCAATCTGCCTCGGTGCATGTGTCCTCATAACCACATGAAGATGTTCCTTTGTGTGTTTGTTTGTGAGCGTCTCAGTAAGAGAACTACAGAGCTTCCATAATGAGCTTCATCCAAAGTGGCTGATGCCAACAGAGTCATCGTCTCGCCATGCGACATCCCGAACACACACATATGCAAACACTGTTGTCCAACCCATCACCAGCATCACCAGTCAGGCATCAGACAAGCTTCTCATACTAAGATGCCTCACTTTCTCTGTGTTTGAGGCACTGCCCATCAAAGATTTCTTCACATGTAGAGATCTCTCACTGTCCCTCCATGTGATGCCGTGCCCAACTCTTCTTCTGCTGCCTCACTAAGAAAGCTTGCCTCTGAGGCCCTTTATGTCTGTTACCGTCTTCTTTTCAAAGTCTGAAGATACGACACACACAATTTGTTAGGCTTCATACAGACACTCTCTGACATGCACACTGTTTACACTATATACACCTAAGAACACAAACCGTAAATAAACTTCTCTATACTTTAATTATTCAAATCACAAAGTATTTTGTCATTTCAGCGCACTCCTTTTATGGGCCAGTATTAGCTGGTTGACTTTAATAACTTGGACAGTTTTCTCAAGAATTGTCGCCTCACTGATGTAAATACTGAGATTAGTATTTCAGTGTTGAAATAAAAAAATTATTTCACCCTCACTTCTAATATAGAAGTTTGTGCACTTCTTTAAAACTTTTTCTTTTAAATTCCTCTGTGGACTTAATTCCCCCCTCTTATGTTTTTCTCACTGAGCCTTGTCCTCCATTCTCTCCCAAAACTCAATCCTGCCCAGGCTTTAATCCCTTTCTCTGTCGCTCTTTCCCCTCTTTTGTTCTGCTTGTTTTTTTTTTCCCTCAAATCTAATCACTCTGTTGGCATGGTAATTCATTGGAAATGGTGGAATTTGCCAATGCTATAAAAATGTAAGAAATAAACAACAACAAACAATGTACAATCAAGTCATGCCTATGTGATAAATTACTGTATTAAAGTAGTATTTTTATCAATATTTATGATAACATACTGTATCCTTACCTCCCTGCAGATTGAAAAGCTGTCTAAAGATCTGGAAGAGGCCAAGACCAAAGTAGTCACAGTTACGGTTCCTGTGCCAACACCTGGTTTCTCTCCTCCACCACCTGCCCCTCCTCTCCCTGGCCAGAATGCAGGTATGCCCCCTCCACCTCCGCCCCCTCCCTTGCCAGGCCAGGTAGGCATGCCTGTTGCCCCAGCCCCTCCTCCTTTACCGGGTCATGCCAGTATTCCTCCCCCACCGCCTTTGCCAGGCATGCCAAGACCTCCACCTCCCCCACCTCTCCCTGGCATGCCTGGACCTCCACCACCCCCGCCTCTCCCTGGCATGCCAGGACCGCCACCCCCTCCACCCTTACCTGGTATGGGACCTCCACCACCACCACCACCACCTGGGTTTCCTGGTATGCCCCCTCCACCACCAGGCCCAGGCATGCCTCCACCTCCACTATTTGGCATGGGGGGCTGGGGTCTTGCTGCACCACCCTCACTGCCTTATGGGCTCCAGCCTAAGAAGGAGTACAAGCCTGAGGTCCAGCTGAAGAGAGCCAACTGGAGCAAGGTCAGTCCTAAAATAGATGGTTGAATATATTATCAGTTTTGAAAAAGTGATAGAAGCATTTTCAGTTAGTTATTTTTTTGGTGATGTAAAATATTATGGACAAAAGAAATGTGCAATTTTCTTGCTTCTTACTGTCTTACATTCTTTGCTTCATCATATGATTTAACTAACCCTGTATAGATTACACCTATGTTGATACCTTGCTTGAATACTAAGCTTGAATGTTTTAATTCCCGTATATTATTTATTCATTTTTGTTGGATACCTCCTGCAACAGATGTTTTTTTAGATGGCATCTCTAGAAATGTCAACTGTTAGACCAAGTTGAGATTGCTTGTTATTGTGATAATCTGTCTCGATGCCAAAAAGTATGCCAGTGTTGGTGAGTTGTTGGTCAGCTAATATAACATACGGTTTTTCAGCTCTAAATTATACAATATGCATTACGCTCATGTTAAACCAAGGAGGGATTTTGTTGTAAATGATGGTAATGTAATTAATAAATCTAAAAAAGTATGTATTTTACTGTACTACGGTTTACAGCACAGTTTGAAATAGCTCAGGTTGTTCTTTAGTGTGTGCAACAGCGTGAGAGAAATGTGAGGTGGAGCTTTAACAGTGAGATTGTGACCAATAGTGAATTGCATGCACACATTATGATCTCCTGACTATGTGCTTCATGTTCTCCTCCACCCTCTCATCTGTGATGGTTAAAACATCAAACCAGCCCTCTGTCTTTCTTTAGCCTAGAGCTACTGTTTAATGGCTTCAGCAGGCTTCATCAGCATTTAGCCTCTCTCTCTCTCTCTCTCTCTCTCTCTCTCTCTCTCTCTCTCTCTCTCTCTCTCTCTCTCTCTCTCTCTCTCTCTCTGTCGGGCTGGTGAGAGTGTTTGACGAGGATGTCACAGAAATTGCTTTTTAATAAGCCTTCTTCTTTTAACTGCGCCACTGAAAGATAATTAAATTGCTGCTAGAAAGGACAGTATTCTTTTGTAATTTAAATTAACTTTCTTTTCCCCGGTTGGTCTCATTCTCTTTTTTGCACGTGCTCTCTTGCTTTTCTTTCTTGCTCCTTCAGCTCATCCCCATATCACATTTCCTTTCCCTACTCTCTGTCTACTCTGTCCTACGCCCCCATCCCTGAGGCTTTGTCCATAATGAAAGGACTGATATCTGTAAATTTACCACCACAGCTTTTTCTCTCGCTCTCTGTTTCACTTCCTCTATTTTTCTTTTCTTTTAATGAGAACACTCAGTAAGTGAAGGAAAAACGTACAAAGTTAATTGTGAATTGTGACCAGAATAAAGAGAGAGAGAGAGAGGGAGTGTGCAACAGCAAGACAAAGGGAGGGATACAGAGAGAGCACCCGAGTAAGGGTGAAGAAAGAATAAGGGGGAGGGGAAAAAGCAGAACCTTTAATACCCCTTTACCCCAGAATTTCTTTGCATTTCTGTATGAAGTTCTGATGCTCAAGATGTGTTGTGGTAGAGACAGTGTGCAAAGCTAAGAGAAGATAACTACCTGTTTCCTCCTCTTTCTTTCCTTTCTGCCTTCCTTCCTTCACCCTTCTCTACACTTTCTGCTATCATAACCCTACTTCTTCCTTTTATGGCTGTTTCTTTTGTTCTAGCGACTTATTGATCCGCTCATCTCATTGTATGCCAGGTGCAAAGATTGTAGTCAATTTGATGATATGGTTATCTAACGGATATAATACATCTCCCTCTGTCTCCTTTTTTCTCTGTACATACCACGTTTCTCTCTCTTAGATCGTCCCTGAGGACCTCTCTGAGAAAAGTTTCTGGACCAAGGCCAAAGAAGGGAAATTTGAAAACAATGAGCTCTTTGCCAAACTCACCTTGGCCTTCTCCTCACAGACAAAGAGTGAGTGTGTGGCTTGTGTGCTTTAACTACTGCTGGTATTATCATGTTTCCCAGTAATGAGCAATGTCTTTCTCTGTTTCTCACCCCTCCCGTCTCTCTATTTCAATCCTGTTGCTCTGCTTCCATCAGCCACTAAAGGTAAGAATATTACACACATACTTCCATTTAGTTCTTTTTCTTCACACATCCGCTCCAGTTTTTTTCACCCTTCTCTTCCTGTGCTTGGAGGACACACTGCACATTTACATTATTTAGCAACACTGTGTCAAAACAGCATCTCACACAAGTTCATGAATAAACCACCCACACCTGTGCTTGTGTATGTGTTCATCTTCTTAAAGTGCCTATGACTTGTTGTGCAGACCCTGGGTAAGATGGTGAGATTTGGGACTTGGGGACAGAGGGAGAGATGGACACAGAGAGTAGGGTAGAGGGAAGGATAAGAAGAAGGTCACTGATGTCCTTTGACTAGCCACCTGCTGTCCTGGCACAAAGCGCTGACACACAGACGCATACTCACACTCGTGCACCTGTCCGCTCCTATCCCCTTGTCCTAGTGTCACTGAGCCTTCTGCTCCAACTCCTCCATATTCATATAACCAGGACACCAGGAAATCACAGACAGTGTGTAGGTGTGTATATGATTCTTTGTGACCTTCAGATTTAATCTTAGTACACACACACACTGACTCTGGCTTATGTCATATACATAAACAGATGTGTGCACGCACACATGGCTGATGCTAGCTGTTGCTGTCAGTTAAATGTCAGTGTTGGCAGCTGTCCCATCTGTATTCACCTGAATGGCAAGTCCTTACGTCTGCCTGTCACTCCTTGGTTTGACCCCTCCACCCCCCTGGCCCGTGCACCCACGCATCCACTTTTTATTGGCTGAGGCAGCCGCCTGTTTCTGTTGATGTCTAATAACCTTTTCTGAGAGCTGACTATAAAGACACTGTGGCCTTTTCATAGCCAGCCCCACACCGGTCTGTATGTATGCATTATGAGAGTGTTTGTGAGATGGACCAGGTCCAGTGTGTTTAGTGTTGTTGATTGTCCTGTGCTTCTTGAATCTGTTTGGTAGTTATGAATAACACATTCTTCAAAACAGAACTGGTATTTTATTGAGCTGTTGTGTGAGCATCTTGTGAGCATCTTTTTGTGAGTGTGTGGTTTAATCCAAACTCTGTCTGGGTTTTGTATACATGTTTGTGTGTCTGTGGCAGCGCATGCATTACATGCCGAATAAGCAACCAGCCCCGGTTATGCAGATTGACCCTTCACCCCTTGTCCTGCCTTCTCTTGCTTAAACACACCGTTCAAAGTGTAATACATTCCTCCTGACTTCCCTATCCTTGTCCTAATCCCTCAACTCTGGAAGCCCGGCTTCACTCTTTCTCATCCTCCTGTTCCTCCTCCTCTGCAACTCCCATTCCTCGTTACCCAGCAAACACACAGACACCACACCGAGTCACCGCTGACCATTCCTGACCTTTCTTCCTCTTCTCCATCAGCGCTGCTGGGGTTGCACACACACACCTCAGAAAAGCGATGTGTTGGGGGGGGGGGGAGGTAGTGTGCTCAAGGCAGGGTCAGAGCTGTTGCCCCCTGAGCCTCGGTGGAAGAGTAGAGAGCTGATGGTGGGAGACATGCCCTCTGGCTGCACATGGCTCTCATGGACACAATTCCACACTCGCAAGCGTACATATGTAGTTATTTCCACAATCTGTATATACCTAGTTATGTATCTCAATCTGATCTGTTTTCTTTCTCTCTCTCTCTCTCTCTCTCTCTCTCTCTCTCTCTCTCTCTCTCTCTCTCTCTCTCTCTCTCTCTCTCACAAACATTGAAAACAGGGTCAGGTTCAGTAGTTTAGCTAAGGCAAGTTACAGTATCGGTCATGCTTCTGTCTTTCTCTAGCCGCTGAGTGCTGAGCATCTCATAATTTAACTAAACACTTTCTGGGACAATCTTTGACAAACTGCTGAGATGATAATTAAAACCTTTATTGTTTTTAATAGTTGAAATGATATGACTTTTATATTAAGGTGGATTTTGCCTTAACAAAGGCAGATTGTGTGAAATCCTACTTACAAGAGGCATCCCTATGAACCCATCAAGCTGTTATCAGAAACTGAGCATCAGTTATCAGCAGTTTGTTTGTTACAGTCTGCTTGCTTACGTATGGGTAGTAAACATGTTAGCATCAACTGCAAATATAGAGCAAGTTTCCTATTTTAACGGTATGTGATGTTAGGGTTTATTTTTTTAAGTCGTAATGCATCTGGTCTAATTAAGATGCTTTTAACCTACACTCACCCACCTCCTAATGCAGGATAAAAAAACAGTGTTTCTGAGGTTAGGCAAGACAATAACATGTCAATAAGACTACCATTAAAAAAAAAAAAAAAAGCTTCACCTCACTCAAACTACTTAGTCTTGCAATCAACCATTGCAACCTAGGCCATCGTTAGTAGTATTGTAATGCGCATCTTAAGATATTATTCACCAGGATGGAAATACAAAATGAAGTTGTCAACATGGGAAATGAGAAGTATGCGTTACATAGTCAGTCAATAAATGGATTTGGGTTTGGCTTATTAAAGATGTAAACAGACAGTGAACTACCTCAGGAACTTGTTTGGGTATATTCTTTCAGAGTTGTTACTCTATACATTTGTACAGTTTGATGAAGATAGTACAGCTTGGTATTAACAATAATTTATAATGACGCAACTCTCCAAATTAAACTGCAATATTTGTAGTGGAGGAACCATGCTAGTATATTGCCATCTTCTTTCCACAGATATGGAAATAACTGCTATTATTTCTCCCATTGTTGTGCTTTGCGAGTGTAAGGGCTCAAATCGGAGACCCAATGTGACTATCTGCAATTGAAAGTAAATACCAAAGTTGTTTAGATGAGCTAGTAAGTGTGGCTGTAAATCTGTTAGTGTAGTGTTTAAGGTTTCAGACGGCAAGCTTATTCCCACATTCTCCTTTAAGCTGCTGGAGCTCAAATCCTTACTTTGAAGTGCTTGTGTGTGTTTTCTCCTATTTTAGTATTTATTTAATAATAATAACAATAGAAGTAATAAAGATAAACAGAATCTTAACACAGGTCCTTTTTTATGTGGTAATTTCTTGGAGAGCGCAGGAAAGTGACAAGGCTAGAATTGATACAGTGTTCATCTAATATGGCTATAGAAATCCTTTTCTCACTCTTTCAGACTGTGTTTGATAGCAGGTGCCCTTTGAAGTCGGCACCTCAGATAGCCCAATTAACAAAAAGAATGAGAGAGCGAAGAATGGGAGGGTGAAAAAAAAAGAAGAAGAGAGCGGAGGGAAAGGCTGGACTAGGGGGAATGTTGGTGATTAATTTGATTTGGGAGCAAAAAGGAGACACAAGTGCCAGGAGCATATATGATTATTAATCCTCATAATGTGAGGATCATTTTCATATCCCAATTCTCCAGCGTTTACACCGTGCCCTCATCTGTGTCTGTCTCTTTTGCTGTGTTTCTATGGTCTGTTGTAGTACGCCGACCTAATTTCTCTTTTCTGGTGGAGATCTCCCCCAACCCAAGGAGTCACTTTGTGATGTCACTCACTGTATATTGCTGCATAACACATCTACACACGCAAAAGCACCTTCCTGCATCACATTCGCTTTAAAGTTTATTGCAAATGAATGCGTGTTTGTCACTGTAAGGGTGCCTGTGTGCTGGTGTATGTGCTTGAGAGAGAGTGGGTGGTGAGCTCAACCACATTTACAAACCAATTATAATAAACCGTTTCATCTCCCTGTGTTCTGAAGAAATCAATTTCCTTCTCTGTAGGTATGCGTGCAGTGCATGTACGTGTATTTGGGATTCTGAGTTTCCTCTTCGGTCTGTTACATTCACTTTTCACTTTAATGAGCCTCCAATCAGCTAGAAAGTGCTCTATGTGCTCATTCTTGTCTGAGGCTTCTCCCAGGTTGTAGCCTAATCAGGTAAAGGAAAGAGATGTGTCATATATTAGCAATACAATACAGGTACAGTGTTGATCAGGTTATCACATATTCTGCTTAACAGAGTTCACAACATTTACTGACTTGTTTTTGTTAAACTACACTGGCTAGAGGTCATTGTCAGCCAAAGGAAGAAGTCCTTGCTATGGAAATAACTTGCATGTTTTCGTTTTTACATTACAGCAGACGGATTGCAGTTTTTTTTTAAATGTCAGCTGTGGTATATATTGATGCTGTAGATTTGCCCTTTGGTCATTCTTCAGACACAGTTTGTAGACAATAAATAACATGAAAAATTGAAATAGTTGAGTGTCTATTCTGATTCTATACCTGATGGTCGCACAGTTGCTGCTTCGCATTGGACAGGCCTGATCAATTACTTGCAAGTTTTAGTTGAAAGTGATCACAGGTGAGAAAGGGGTAGACCCGACTTTTTACTTCAATAGTCTCCTTTCTTGCTTCCCTCCATCTAATCCTCTTCCATCCCCATCCAATTGTTTAATAATCCCCACACAACCCACTTCTAGAAGATGCTCGACACCCAAGAAACATTTGTGAGTTGTGTGTGTATTTGTGCAAACATTTGTGTGCATGATTGTGTATAATTAGGGAGAGTTTTAGATAAGTTAGTGAGATGTGTAGAATCAGAGCTGCAGTCTCCTGAGACTGTTTAAAATATGTACTAATAAAGCACTAAGTGAGGAATGAGCACACTTTATCAAGCTGTTAAAGTGTTTGTGCGATTGTGTTGAATTAGCCTGAAAAGCCTGTGTGTATTAGTTTTAAGGGTGGTGTGTGTGAACGCGTGCACGCGAATATGTATCTGTGTATGTTTGTACTTGTGTAGTGCATAGAAGCAGGCCTTGTTAATAAATCATGCAGTGTTCAGGATTGGGTTGCAGAAAGAGAAGCAGGTTAATGCAAGGGTCACTAATGCTGTAGAAAGAGCTGGGAAAAATGTCACACTATTCTTAACCTTCTATTCTATCTTATTCTTTCCATTTCTGACTGCAGCAATTTCTCCATTTATATCTGTAATTCTTATTTTCTTGCCACCCCACTTTTTTGCCAACAATGAATGACCTCACGTTCTGTGTGTGAGAGAGAGAGAGAGAGAGAGAGAGAGAGAGAGAGAGAGAGAGAGACACACACACTATAGCTTTTCAATATGCAGGAATAACCTATACATGAAAGATGTGGTGGTTGTAGGTTGTGTTATGTGTATGTTTATGTGTACCATTGCTTAAGTTAAAATCCTAACTATACCTCTTAAGCCCTCAACAGTAGCGGTGCATTAGGTTGTCTCTGCTCGCTCCCTAAGCCTCGGTGTGTTTTCTCAGTGCGCCAATAGCAAGCGTTCCCTTATTTACCATCTCTTTATGGTTGAGGAACAGGCGCGAAATGCCGCTCATTCATCAGGCCTTATCAGGTTCAAACACATCTGTGTGTGCTCACATTGGCTCTTACTGCCAAATGCAACAGCTCACTCACATGCCCAAGCGGAAGCATACACATGTAAGCGCGCTCAAACACACTCACACATTCTTTTGTTCCGCTCATTCTCTTCATTCCATCCCTCCCTCTATCCCTCCCTCGTTATATCTCTCTCCTCTGTTTTACATGCAAATGAGCTAAGTGTACTCATGCCGGAGCATTACCTCTGTGTGTGCCTAATCTCCTTGCTGCCTTTTCTCTTTCCTAGAGATTATCCTGTTTTTAAACGGAATAGGCTTTCTTCACTTCACTCGGTTCCTCTCCTAACCAGCCAGCCAGTCAGACAGCCAACGTTCCAATCTCTCATCCCAAAACTATCACCATTTAAATGTTTCCAGTGATATGACAGCTTTGCAGGGGCTGAGTGTGTGTGTGTGTGTGTGTGTGTGTGTGTGTGTGTGTGTGTGTACACACCTAACCCATTGTAATCTTTGTGAGTGTCTTTAATCAAGGGTTTGGCTGATAAACTCAAAGCTTGTTACAGATGCAAAGTATCCCCAGTGTTCGGGATTTGTTTCTATTCACCCAGGCCAAGAAAGAAAAAAAAAAAACTTAAAAGAGATTCAAGGATGTGGGGATGAAGGGATATATGTATGCACACCTACACTCCTTCCACCCACTCTTCCGTCCTGTTTTGCTCCTCTTGGTAACACCAGCTTTTTCCCTCCCCCTCCTGTATTTCTTATATATGAATAAGTGTGTGTGCGTGTGCCTGCGTCTCTGAAGTGTGAAAGTGTTCATGAAGGTAGAGCTACATTCATTTTTTTCTATTTGAGGAGCAAGGGAAGTGATAGTGAGGCTGCATCGATGATTAGAAAACATGTTAATCATGAGAAAGGTAGAGAGATGAAGAGATGAGAAGAACGAGTCATAGTGCGTTGCAGCTAAAAGTGCTAAAAATTGACTGCGGATGGCTGTGATTCCCCGCCTCAGCGACTCCCTCTGTTTATTTTTTGTAATATTAGCTACCTATCCCTGAAGGCAGTGGCACACACACACACACACACACAAGACGTAGCCCACTTTGATGTCACTGATAGCATACATAAAAAAATGGAGAGTTAAAGAGCAACATCTTCAAAGATGGAGTTGAGAAGATAGGAGCATTAACCCCCATCTCCCTTCCTCCTTCATTTCTTCTCTTCTCTCTCCTGATTTCCTCATCTCACTTCTCTTATCTCTGCCTGATAAAGGGGTTGTTATGAAAAAAGACAATGAACGAGGGACGACACTAGAAAAATGACAGAAGACTGGTAGGGGGTGAAGATAAAGCAAGCTGTAAAATGAGAAAAAGCAAGATAGATGGGAGCAACAGAGGCATTTGAAAGTGTTCTTTAAAGTCCAAAGCCCCAATCTCAGTCAGATTGTTTAACAGTGTCCTTGAGCTACTACTGATGCGGTGTAAGCTAGCTAGTGAGATTTTAGGGTGCTATTAGACTATCTTTCCCATAATGTTGATGGCTCAGACCATGTCCTCTGGGTTCTCTCATAACCACACATACTACTAAAAATATCAATTTCACCCAGACTTTGCACACACTTGTACCAACTTTCTTAACAAACATAAAATCTTGTTTATTTCCATGTGTGTGCTTGGCTAGGGTGTATATGAGCTCTGTTTTGTAACTTGCCCAGCTTTTTATTGCCACTGGTGTAACGTGGCCCCCTGGCCTCCAGCTGTGGAGGCTGTGTGTAATATGTATAACCCAGTGGCATTTAAGTTCGACACCGATGGTATTTACAAGGCTTGGTGGACCAGGCCATGCTCCACTTTCTGACCTTAGTGTGTGTGTGTGTACATGTGTACGCTGAAGCCCTTGCTCCATTACTCAGTATCTGCATGTGTCGTGTTTTGTGAGACGTGGGTTCTGCTTCGCCCTGCAGGCACTTTAATTTTTCACCGTGCTACACTGCACTGCATGAAAGTGTGCGTCTACACCCTCTCCTGCTCCCTCTTTCTCTCTGCCTATTCATCTACCTCCCCAGTCCTCATACTCTCCTACCACAGCCACCACCCACCCCTCACCACACACACATACAAGCCTAATCAAAGCAGGGAGCTCTCTAGATTAGCACTTGAGAATACTCCCCAAAGACATTCCTTCATTTTGACCATTTTCAGGTACTCTCTTTCCTCCCCGTGCCTTCTTCCTCCTTGCTTTGAATTTTTAACCTCCCAACTGAATAAGAAATGTGGCCAACCTTCGTGGGGAAGGGGAAGTTAGAGGGACGGAAAGTAAGGGAGGAGGCGGAGGAAGCAGAAGGGAAAAGGTTGTCCCTAAACATGCTTTCACATTTATCCCCTAAAAACTCCACTCTGTATGCTCAATAATGCATGGCCATCACTCACTCTCCATCCCCTTCCCCCTCCTCTCATTCCCCTCTTTCTTCATCTCCTTCATCTTCCTCGCATTGGTTCCCCAAGAGCTCATCATTCCTCCCAGCAGATTAACTGCAGGGTGAAACGGAGACTGGCAAAGCAGGGTGAGGGTAGCAGGGCACCAATGACTAACAGTAAAAGAAAGCGAGTGAAAGCAGAGGAGTAATTTGTCATTGTGTGAATGGAGTTACTACTTTAAGTATTGATCTGAGTGAGTGGGCTTTGAAGTTGCAACATTTCAGAGGGGCCTTAGAGCTTGATTGGGCCTGAAAATTGGAGTCAGACGTCACCCCAAAATTCTAAACCCACGTTGAATTCTTTAATAATTTCTCTGCTTTTTTTGGACCACTTTCAGAGACTGAACCATCCCTGCCTAACCCCAAATCTGCCTGTTCCTGTTTCATTGAAGCAAGAATATGAAATATCAGCATAGGCACAGTATAACCTTGATGTGCATTGATGGCAAAAAATAGTCAGAAGGGGCACTTGGAGCTTTGCTATTTTAACTGAGATTAAATTACACCATCCATAACAAGCTCTAGGACTTGAGATATACATTACCTATAACTAATACAAGTCTTATGTTTTTTTCTGTCTTTTGTGTTGTATGTGTTTTATTTAGAAGTGCTTTGTCTGCTAGAACTGTTAAACTGTAGATGTGCAGCAAGCAGAGCTAACCTTTCAGGACCTGTTGTGCATGCACAAGGCATCAGCAGCAACTTCTCTGTTTGGGTTGAATGGAGTGGTTCGCCAGAGACTTCTAAAGATCTCTTCAAGAATGTGTTTTTAAGTCTGTTCTGGAACGTGTTTGAAGAACCCAGAGATGTTTTTGCTTTCAAAATTTCATGATGATTTTTGCTCTGAAGCTTTACCTTTTCACTGGTTTCTTTGTTTCTTGCCTCAAAGCATATAGAGCAACAGACCACAACAGCATTGCAAATAACACCAATAATAATGTATAAACATTTATTTATTTTTTAGCAAATTTCATTTAAAAAAAAAGCTAAATTTACACATTGTTATTGGCAGTTAAGTTTTAAGGATATTTTAGGGATGTAAAGCTGTCTGCGTAGAACTACAAACATGTTGCTTTCCCTTTCTTCCAGACTCTGCAAAATGTGGGTTGCACTTGATGCAGAACTGCAGTTTTTATGGGAGAAAGTTACTAAAAACGTTGTTTGTTGGCTCACAAGGTAGTTGGCTAACCCAAGAAAGATAAACGCTTGCCGCCACTTTGGGAAAGTGCAATTTTTTGGGAGCTGACTTGATGATAACAAGCATTCTGCTTGATTGAAGCCAGTTGAAGGAAACAACGATGAAGGCTACTGCATTGTTTGCCAGAGAAAAATAAAATTTAACATACAGTGGTGGATGAGAGTAACAGGTTTAAACTTACATTCTGGAACTTAAGATTGGTAAAAGAACCCAACCGATCAGTATTCTTTAATAGTTCAATGGTTCAATTATAAGGTGGTTGGCTTTTTCTTTCTTTCAGTTTATTCCACATAGCATTAATATGACTTTCGAAACCTAAAGGTACTATTTGGAAAAAGTAAGGGAGATTACTGTCAAATATCCAGATGGATGGATGGTTCAGTAGACAAAAAAGACTGATAGCGTTATTGAGGTTAGATTGAAGGAGAGAGGCACAGAATGAATGAGGCTCGTACAGTAGAAGGACGAATGGAGGCAGGAGTGATCTGTGTACGACGGAAGAGAGAGGACTGAGAGGGAATAACTAATGATCAAAAGGTGGAGAAACATGAAACAACAAGAGTGATTGAGGAGATTGGAAGAGGAGATTGAGGTAAGGTAAAATGAGGAAACCAAGTTAAGATGGCTTTGCAAGCGTGTGAGTAGGAAAAGGTAGAATGAGAGAGCTGGGCAGAGAGTTGAGGGGTGCAGGTTGGTCGTAGTGACGTGCTGGCTGTTGTGATAGCTGCAGGAGAGATGACACTGCTCCTCTTAACAAAGGGTTAACATCAACATATGTGCCCTGCATGCCTTTCTTTCTCAGTTTATACTATTGAAAGAACAGATGGCATGGACCAAAAACTTTCTCTGCCTTCAAATCTCTGTGCCTTTTTTTTCCTCCATCCTTTTCCCTCGGAAGAGTGGAACAAGTCGCACCAAGCATTTTAACGCCTCATTCGACAATGTGTGGCTTTCCACTGACTCTCTCCACATCCCTTCCAAATAGGTTATTTAGGGCTTAACTGTACACAGTAAGCAGTCGACACACACACACACACACACACACACACACACACACACACACACACACACACACATACTCTTACTATACCACCAGGCTTCCTTAGAGATTGTCTACTTAATACTGCATTGCACTTAGGCATCAACAAGCCCCATTGTGCTCCTCTGGGGTGTAGAAAGCATGCTAAGTCCCCCCCCCCCCCCCCCCCCCTCCCTCACACACACACACACAGTAACATGCAATACAATATGTTACACATTATTAATTTATACTGTGGTCCAAATGTCACTAGTTTTTCTTGAGACTTAGCCAAAATCAACATGCACTTCCGGAGGCTATTAATTGAGGCCACGTCCACACGTACAAAACAATCTCTTTTTTACCCCCTTCTTCCCTGGCATTGTTTCAAGAATATTTGCATTCAAACGGACCCATTTGTAAATGACTCGACACACTACAACATGTTGCAGGCCTATAGGTGGCGCTGTTTCTGCTATAGAAATTCACCCAAAAAACTGAGAGGAAAATCTAGTTACCCTAATAGGCTCAATGTCTTCTCCAGCAGGAACACAAGCATGTAGTCCGCCATTGTTGTTGTTCTGAGACGTTGTTGGGGGATTAGAGGTTGAAGGCTAGAGGTCAAGGCGTTCTTCGCCGTCCAATCAAAGACGCAAGGGTAGTGTTTTCAAATTTTTTCACCCTGGGACCTGGTTTTACAAAAGTGTGTTTTCAGGCAGTGTGTTTACAGGATTTGTTTTGACAATCAGCCAAAAAGATGCAAAACGTGCGTTTGCACCAAAATGCGTTTATGTGAATGGCCCCTGAATCTACTGTGCTCAGCATTACATTTTTCTTTTTTGCATGATTACATTTCATCATTGACCACATAAAGATGCTCACCTGGAGACTGAAGGGAGGATACGTTCAGAAACCCATATCTCACTCAGAGCAGCATGGATGTTTTTTTTCCCAAGTTCATATGCATGGGGAAGCACCAGAGACACAAAATAACACCCCAAATCCCAGAAAAATGATTTGTTTCATAATATGGGCACTGACTTCAAATGGACTATCCTTTGCACCCAGCAGCCAAAACATTTGCCCCCCTTCCATCAGAGCATACATACAGTGTATACGTCTCCGTCCCACCAGGTACAGCAGTAATTTCTCGGATATCCGCCAGTTTATTACCAATAAACCTATTCTGGTACAACCTCTAAATACAATTATGAATCTGAAAATTAGCATAATATGGGCACTTTAATGAAATGCGTTTTACATCTAAATGTCCTAAAAAAAATTCCCTCCACTACTCAAACAGCTGACTCTTACTCTATGAATAACATTGTTAAAGTAACATTAAACAGTTGTACTATTATAGTAGCTATTTTACAACAGGCTATTGATTATTCAATGTTACAGCAAAAATGTTGGTATGGTTCTATTTGGTAAAGGGTGTAGTTATGGGTTCATGACATTATCAAATAGCTACAGTACACCCAACAGAGTGTTATAGCCTATTTAAATATGAAACATTTATTCTTGAGAGAGAGAAAACCCCTTGTACATTCAGTAGTGAACAGAAATGGAATTTTATTTGCCATAAAAAAACACTTATCAGCTCATCTACAAAGTACAAAAGAACATATAATGATTTAATTGGTATTGATGTATGTAAAGCCCTCTGGTTTTATTTCAGACTGCAGTGCAATGCAGAATACATCACACGAGAAAATCTGTGTGGCAGCTTACAAACTAGGACAAGTGTCTGTGTCAGGGGACCTGTGTCTGTTATGTGAGTAAGCACATTTCTCCCATGAGTCTTCCCTTTTGTAACCTCAAATGTGTAAAGTAATGCTATGAGTTCTTCTCCACAATAATTCATAGGCGTTTCAAGACCTGAATTCTAGGGACTCCTTGCACGTTTTGTGTTGTGTGTACATGAGAGGCATTGGATGCGTGCGAGAGAGTGTAAGTGAATGTGTTTGTGTCATCGGGGAACACTGTCAGCCTCATTTCCCAACATCATGAAACCGTGGACAGGCTGGCCTTATGAGACCTCAAGCAAAAAAATCGTAAACTGGCATCTCTCTCATACACACACACACACACACACACACACACACACACACACACACACACACACACACACACACACACACACACACACACACACAGAGTTACAAGAGTGAAGGGTGGAATCCTGGGCTTGTCATGCTCTGCACCATAATCCACTTTAGAAGGAAGGATTAATTAGGAATTAAGGAGTGTAATATTATCTGTGCGTGATCCGTTCACATGCATGCACATACACATATCTCACTCAGTTTGAGTGTGTATGTAGGGCAAGGATCATTCACAGCTAAGAATGAAATGTAAAATAATTTCAGATTTTTCTGATTTCATTACTTTCTCCTTCAGTTTCTCTCTTTTCACTTTCTCTTTACCCTCTCTCCCTCCTTCAATACCTTTTCTTACTATCTTAATCCACTCTTTTCTCTTTAACTTCCTTCCAATCGTATGTTGTAAGAACGTCCATAAACCACTTCTTCCGTCTTCTCGCCCTTGTTTTCTGCTACTCCTTTCTGCTTCTGTGCCACCATTACCCTGTCCCTTAAGGTCCTGTGTAGGCTTTTATTCAGTGCTTTCATCCCTTCAGCCTAGCTCTGTCAAAGAGAGAGTGTGTTTTTCTATAGCTCTTCTACTCTTTCAAGACGACAATGGCATTTAGGTGTGCCTCTTGATGTTCATTTTGTGTCTGGCTTCCCATTTTTTCATAGCTTGTCCTTATACTGTGGTGAATAGTGCGACTTGGAAGCTGTGCTACTTACAATTGCTTGACTCGAGTCTCAGCCCTTGTGTGGTATGAAGACGCTCTGCTTTCAGGCAAGAACTGAGTGGCTTACCTTTGTCCTTGAGATGATGCTTTCAGTCTCCCTGCTTTTTTGCTCCTCTGCCCATCTAGCTGCCCATTTGTGGATGTGTGTGCTCTCTGTGTATGCCCAGACTACGTTTGTGCATTATCCTCCACAATGATTCTAAAGGTAGATTGATAGATGAAAGCCAATGAAAAAGCAGGAGGATGGAGAGGAATAGAGATGGAGTAGAAGCCGTTAAAAATGTGATGCGTGATAAGGTTGTTTATGTCTGGATGTTTCCTGGACTGTAATTGTGTGTGTGTGTGTGTGTGTGTGTGTGTGTTTGCGCGCGCCTGCCTGCCTGCCTGCCTGCCAGATTTAGTGAGGCGTGTGTTGATACTTCATCAGGCAGACAGTAATGATATTGTTTTTATTAATGCCTGATTAAAGTTTTAGCATGTGGCTGCTCGAGCTCTTAGTGCTTCTATAACACGTTGCCTCTATCAGCCAGCCCTCTGAACACACAAATACAAAATGCTACCTCACTTTCCTTCTGTCAGTTTTTCTCATAATGAGCAACAAGCTTTCAAAACAAGCAATAGTCCTCCTCTGACCACCACCGCCATTATGAATACATCTCTCTTCATGCCTCTAGTTTATGTTCTTTTTTGTCTCCTTTACTTAGCTTTCTTCTGTTCCCTCCTTTCCATTTTCTTTCTCACTGTCTGCCACCCTCCCTCTCTCTTGTTCCCTCTGGCACTATTGGCAGCACTCTGTCTCTGTCAGGTGTATGTGAGATAGCCTTCACGCCATTGACTTGGAGGAGATGGGCTTTTGGATGCCTCAGCCGACTGGTTCCTTAACTCTTCCCTTTCCAACCGATATGAAGAAATCTCTTGTTCGTCACTCTCTGTAGATTTGATTGAAGGTTCTTAGACATTAAATAGATCTGACTGGGTGCACTGCATGTTTTAGCCTATTGCAAATCATGTAACATAAATTACCACCATTTCAAATGTTTTTTTTTAATGCTTGATTGCTTTTTCTTGCCCACTAGGCATGAATCTTTTCTGCTCATTTCAGCATGGTTTAGAAATCAACGTATAAAGATTTTGAACTTGGTTTACATGAGTAATCCATCACTAAACTTCATGAACTTTTTATTGTTGCCAAAGTTGTCTTTGTATAGTAATGTTAGGGAAGGATGGTTTGAGAGTAGGCTGCTACACATTTTATATATTAATGACATATCAGAGGTTGTCAGAAAATCCAATCTTAGAGTAGGAGAAACATAATAGGATAAACATAATGTAAGGATCATTTGAGTTAATGTGTGCTAGATAACTTATTTCCAGGTCGTGAATACATTACACTATTGGTTTCATGGCAATTTCACTGACGGAAATTACGTAACTTTGTCAAAGAGGATGAAAAGAAGCTGTGATGAATTATGCGCCTCAAGCAAGTTTCAAGTTTTTAGCGAGTTGAGTTACATCCTGTACTGGATCAAAAATATTTCCAAAGCCAAATCGGCAACAAACGACAAACCTTGCTTTACAAAAGATTCTAATGGTTAACGTGTCAGAGAAATTTGAATTTGCTTTTACAGTGTAACAATGGCGTGATTCAGTATTACCGTAATGTCAACAATATTTTGCAATGTAGCTTTAACAGGCTAAAACATGCAGACCCATGTACAATACATGGGACTTTAAGTATTGATTGGTACATGCATTGCTTGTGTGATATCAAAATACATTTCAATAAAATGAAGTTAACAGTTATTCATAAAACAGGTTGATATTCATTGTAAATATTAACACGTCCGTTGTCTATTGTATTCCTGAGGTTCAATGTTCAAAAGGCTCTGTTTGTTACAGTGGCCGTAGCTGTTAAATTTGAGATTGTTTGTGTGAAAGAGGGAAAAGGAGAGGGAGGGAGAGAGAGTAACAAGGCCAGCTCTGCCCCCGGGCTGTTTGGCCCCAAAGTCTCATCAGCCTGCTGGTGCTGAAACGGAGAATCTTCTGCCTCATGCCACTGTATAACCACCACCACCTCCACCCCCACCCCTACCCCCACCACACTACAACAAACACATGCACACATAATGAAACACACATGCGTTCATCACACACACAATCAAAGTTTGTGACTAAATCATCTTCCCCATCTCTCGCCGTCATCCTTACTGGTGTTATCAGTGCATCCCATCTTCTTTTATCCACCTCCCTAATCTGTCTGTGCTTCTATCAGACACTTTCTATTCCCATATCTTGCCTCTGAGACATGCTCTCTTTTCTTACTCCTCCACTCCCTTCATCATTATCTTGTTTCCTAGCACCCCCATCCATCCACCAGCTTTAGATTACTTTGAGAATGTTTCTTGTCCCCTCTCCCCTCTTTCCCATTTCTCTCGCTGTCTCCATCCGTCTTTACCCCCCTCCTCATTTTTCTCCTCTCGTTTCCATGTCTCCCTCTCTTCTCAGCGGTGGTTTTAATGCATTATGAAAATAGACTGGGGCTATGAAAGCGAAACAGGACCAGTTTGGCTGTTTAATGTGACTCCTTTCACTCCTCATCTGCCTCATTGGCACCCTGAGTTTGTGTGTGTTCATGCTACTGTGTGAAGTTGTGCTTTTGTGTACATATTGGTATGCATGTATCGCACACACGCTCATTCTTCGACTGCTTTTTTGCCACTAACATTGAAAGCTCAATGTGACCAACACATGAGCTGGTCTTAAGACATCTAGCGACACGTTCCTCTTTAACGTGTGTTTCCAGCATGCGCACACTTTGGGTAAGCATTAAACTGCATGAATAATAGAATAGACAGGCAGACAGACAGCGTGTAACATGTTTCTCCGAGACGTGTCTTAATGGAAAAGAGTGTTAGGGCATGGATAGAAGCATGAACGAAGCTGGGAAGGGGTGTTTATGAGACAGAGGATAAGTTCCACCCTACAGGGTTGTGTGACCTGGATCTAAGCCTCCCCATTTCCACCTTTCTTAATCTTTCTTTTTCACATTCATACAAACCTGGCCTTCACTCCCTCCACTATTCTTGCTTTGTTAATTTATGTGAAGTGGAAGCAGATCATACTGTGGAGAGATGGAGTCAGATGAGCTGATTATTTGATGGTAGATGCAGAGTTGGAGAAATGCAACAAAAAAAAAAGAGGGGGAGAATTAATATAATATGAGTATTAGAACTCAGGTGAGACAACTGTTGGTTACCTGGTATGTGGTGTTTGACTATTAGACAGACAGCGTGTGGGTGTGAAGAGGCCACTGCATACCTTAATGACAACATAAAGTATTTATGCTTTTGATAAAGCTGATGGTTTTTTAGGTAGAACTTTTACTGTGCTACTTGAGAGAACCATAGCATTGATTTAAAATAGCCTCAGTCTTGTCATGTCTTTACTTTTCTTTCCCAGACTCCCCCTTTCTGCCTCTCTGCCACCTCCTCTTTTGCCTGCTCTCTCTCTCTCTCTGATGTTGCAGGGCGTGTGTGTGTGTGTGTGTGTGTGTATGTGTGTGTGTGGTGCGATGGATAGTCTGAGCGCGGGCGGCATGTGTGTGTGCATCAGGGTTTAATTGCGGTGTGCATAGAAACGAGTGTAATTAGCCAGCGCTCGCTTCCCTGCCGCCCGGCTAACAATCAGCATCCCCTCTGCGCTTGCTCTTTCTCTCTCTGCCTTTCTTCTTTGTCTCTCTCCCTCTCTCTCTCTTGTCTCATGCCTGTTGCCACAACGACAAGCCCCACACCGCCATTGTTCCCCGCTGTTCTCCAAGAACAAAGGAGGAGGCTATTAGCTCCCTTAGAGAGGAGTGGTAGAAATGGAGAAGAGGGATAGAGAAAGGATTGCTGTGAGGGTGGGATGATGAGATGAGAGTGTGAGAGTGAATTGGCGAACAAGTGAGAGAAGTAGAGAGACTGGCATGGAAGAAGTGAAGGAGACAAAGAGATGGAGTTAGAATGATAAGAGTTGGGGAGATTTACACCGAGGATGAGAAAGAAGGAAAGGAAAAGCTGGAGAAGAACAAGACTTTGTGAGAATTAGAGGAGGGGAGACAGACTAGAGGAGGAGAAATTGTGGGGCAGCAGGGAGACCTCTTTTTTCCCTTCTTTTTATGAGCAAAAAAGTGAGCTTGAACAAGTTATTTCATGTTAATTCAGAGAAACATACTCAGCCTCTCTACAGAGTTTCATCCTGCCTTTTCATTTTTATCCTCTCTCTTTCCCTTCTCCCTTTCATTTTTGCCCTTTCTCAGTCAATTAGAACCAACACTGGAGTCTTTGTGTGGAGGCATGTCCACATGGAAGTAGACATGTATACACTTTGTACTTTGTATACACTCAGTGTGTGTGTGTGTGTGTGTGTGTGTGTGTGTGTGTGTGTGTGTCATTAGTAGCGAGGGTAGGCGGGTAATGCGTTGTCTGCAGTGCTAGCCATCTGAATGTTAACAGATTGTAACGCAGGACAGAAAGTGAATTTGGTTTCCCAAGGAAAATGGAGCAAATTACACTTTTATAGCTCTCTGCCACTATCCTTTGCTACCGCCATTACTCACTGGGTGTAGCGGGGGGGAGTTGAGGGGAGGGAGAGAACAGGAGAACAAGTGATTGGGAAGATGTCCTTACTGAGGAGGTTGTTTTAAGTGTGATGGTGAGACCGTGGCTTATGGGGAAATGCGGGGGCAGCTTTTTAAGTAGTTGATGACCTCTATCTCTTTTTGACCTTCTTATAGTGATATAGCTCAGATATGAATGCGTATTATTACCCCAGGGGAAGTTTAGATAATTGCCAAGATTTCCTTCCCTAGTTGAAATTTTCTATTCCTATACACATTTAATCCTGAACGTATATCCAAATATGAACGTGTGCTGTATACAGTTATTTTTGGATTAAGATAGCTAGGTGTTCCTCATATTTTCACTTCTTAATTTTAAATCCAAGTTATGTTTATAATATGTCAATGCGGTTAGAAGGAAAATGTCAGTGCTTCTAAAGGGGATTTAGTCTCATGCCATGTCACATACGTGCATTCATTTTAGTACCAACATTTAACATTAATCAAAATATAATTACTCTGTTACAATTAATGTGGCCCACTAAAAATCGTTTCTTATTATAAGGACAACACAGCTTTCAGGGTACGAAACTGTGAAAACTGCAAAAGTTAATGATGAAACAGGAAATTATCAAGCCAGTTGTATAATTGAACTCGACTTCAGAGTGAAAATATCATCACGACGTTCAAAGGTTTATTTGTGACAGCTACACATGTTCTCCCCCAATAGTAACAAATTACCAGTAAGTAATACTAATGATGACTTACAGCCAGTAAATGATAGTGCCAGATCTGAACTGTAACAGATTGAGTTACTAGCTTCATAGTCTGACAGGACAAGTTGGCTTACTGCTCTGAATCCTTGAGACAATCCTGACTATTACCTTATCAACCTAATCTAAACATAACCTTTTTATAGAAAAGTTGGCATAGTATCTGACTAAGACACGGTCAATTCTGCTTTATGGAAATTCTTGGATACAAAACATCTTTGACCAGGAATACTGCTATGCCAAAACTCCATGTTGTGCAATATCTGTTTCTGCTCTAGGATTCTGTGATTTTAGCTTTTTAATAAACCGGGCTTGACCCCATTGACCTGAGGTTAAATTAAAAGAACTGTTTAACTCATTAAAGTTTGATTTCCTTTTAAGATTCACATTACTCATATTCACCCTAACAGAATGCATATATTATCTAATTCACTACTGACCTGACATTTTAACACTGAGTGTTTTAAATTTTAAAGCATGTGGTCAAAGTTCAATACTTTAATAACAGAATTATAGAATTGTAGATTAGACACATACATCTTACATTTGTTTTTCTTTTTCTTCTTCCAGCATTTATGGTTGGTGTTATCTTAGTTCTTAAAAACATATTAATATTCTCCAATATATAATCACTTTTCCATTGCGTGTCCTCCTGGCAATAACCGTTATGTGCAATTTGTGTTCTTTTGGTTCCCTTAATTTGGTATATTGGTATATATTAGATGCATCAGTGGGTTTGCAGCTAAATTGGAAAGCTACGAGAGAGCATTGTGAGAGACCGTGGATCCTGTCTCTCCATCAAGTCATGATGAAGTAACATGGGAGAGAGAAAGAAACGGCTTTTGATTAGGCCTTGATGTTTAAGCTTAGAATAGATATCCCGATTCTTTGTCACAACTTCTATTGCACACATGGAATTTTGGCACATCACCACAAGCCTGTAAACGTAGAGGCTTCAACGAAGAGAAGGGAGAACACTACAGCACTTGGGAGTGCTTTAAAACTTATTTTATAGAGTATGTTTAAAACTCACAGAAGATGGTGGTAGTGTTTGTGATGCAGTCGGCTCGTAAAATTAAATGAGAATCTAAGTCATAAAAGAATAAAAAATAAAAGGTATTTAAAAATATCATTGTGAACATGGTGAATCGAGATCGCAATTACATAACGATTAATAGTTCAGGCCTACTTTTGATTCGGGACTTAAAGCAGAGCTTAGCTAGATTGAAACAGCAGTCAAGGTTGGCTCAAGGGCAACATTTCCCAGTCACGCAGTGAATGTTTCAGTGTGCACACACACACACACACACACACACACACACACACACACACACACACACACACACACACACACACACAGACACCATCATATGAGGGTTTACCCGCCTGACCTGGCGGTCTCTGGTTCCATCCAGGGGGAGAGAGGGAATATCTTTCCTGGTGTAAGTGTTGCTTCTTAGTGCAGAAAGACTGTATTCCTTCCACCTGTAGGGAGCCATTATGGGGAAGTGTCTCCATCAGTCTAACCCCACCTGTCTCCTTCTGAATGTTTCCATTCTCCTCTGTTCTTTTTCTCCCTCTACCCTTCTTCCTCTCTCTCTCTCTCCCTCTCTCTTTCCCTCCATCTGCTACCCTCGCTGAGCTGACATTTGCTGTCAGGCAGCCTTATTATTTTGTTCTTCAGGTTTCTGATTAGGATTCTTGCTTTCTCTCTGTCTTGGTCCCTCTCCCTCTCTTTCTATCTCTTCTTCCTCTGGCCCTCCCCTACAAACAACTCAGTCCAATGATGTTTCCTTCCCTGCTCGTTCTCTCACTTTTCGTGTTTCTTTGCCGCATTCAATTCGGCATAATCTAATTCGGTCTATCTCCCACTATCCTATCTTCCCTTTCACCTCTCATCTCTCACCACTTCTCTCCATCTCACTCTGTTTTTAAAGGTCAGTTTCCTTTTCTTTTATTCTGTTTCTCCCTCCCTCTTTTTCCCTTCTTCCCATAAAGTTATTGCTGCAGTCACTCCCAAGGACTCTGTGTCTCTGGATTTTAATTATACTCTGTGGGCCCTCTACCCTGTCCCTGTAGAAACATGCACACATGCAGGTTTATGCACCCTCCCAGCACAGACGTGGAGCAGACTCGCGCAGAGTAAACAAAGTAAACTCAACCATGATTGTCCAGCTGTTGATGTTTTTCCTTCATACACACCTAGTTTTGAATTTGTTAATAAAAGTATGTTGTAACTACGGCTAATTATTCCACCGCAGGTTGATTGTCAGGCTAAGAGAGTAAATGGATATTGTGTCCATGCTGAAGTCCACAAATATAGCAGTTCATCATGCAACTGGACAGCAATGGAGACAGGAGTGTGTTGTCATGGTGATAAGAATCCCTTGAGGGTATATTTCCCCCCTCATTCTCTCCACAAGTCTGCATCCTGTCAACTTGCTTGTATTTTTCTTTTCCTCTCTTGCTCTCTCTCATTGCAGCTTCTTTAGCTGTCTTTGTTTTACTTTCCCTTGTCTTTCTCTGCCTGTCACACTCTGCTCTCTGTTTGTTTCATTGTCTTCACGCCTCCAAGGCTCTTTCCATTTTTTCCCTTAATGTCTTCTTTTGTTTCCATCTTTCTTCTTGTTTCTGTGTCTCTCTCCTTTCTTCCGTCCCTGTGGTCCTCACCTCTTGTCCAGCCGTCGAGGGAGGGAGAAGCAGAGGAGGGATAGGAATGCTAATTTTATCACCACAGCGTCGGAGTGCAGAAGGAGACAGAAAAAGAGAGAGAACGAGAAAATGTCACTTGGAAATGAGTTGGCCATTGCTGTGTGTGTGTGTGTGTGTGTGTGTGTGTGTGTGTGTGTCTCTCTCAACAAAAAAGATCAGGATGACAGTCTGAGTGACATTTAGTGTATTTTTCCTTCGCTTTGCCTTGCTCCCCTGCTGAGTAAATTATATATATGTATATATAGGTGTGCGTTTTTGTGTGCAGGGGGGGAAATGCTAATGCATGTACATGTGTATTTGTTTTACCTTTTTTTTTCATCCAGTGCAAGAGCTGTTTTCTTCCCTCTTTGTTTTTCTAAGTCAATCATCGATCTCTCTCACTTTTTCTTGATTTCACTGCTCTCTCTCTCTTCACCCCTCACTCATGTCGGAAATGTAATCACGTTCGGGGGCTGTGGTGAGGGAAAGGGCGAAGGGGGGAGACTTTGAAGCAAACGTGGGGAAGAGAAAGAAAAAGGCATTTGTATGTGTACCCAATTACCACTCCAGTCAGCCCAAAGTCACCTTCGCAGAGAACGGACGCACGCGCTCTCAAAATAGCTACTTCCATCCCGCCTCCTCTGTGTGCGCATGTGTGTTGGTTACAGTGGTGATGAGGTAGACTGAATAATGTAATGGCCCTCCTCTCCGTGTTCCGCGTGGGTGTCGTCCCTGTGTAATTGTAGATTGACTGTATGTGGATGTGGGTAGGAGGGAGG